>NC_057397.1:24266462-24633681 GCF_019320065.1 Cervus canadensis | reverse complement strand
AGAAAACTAAGATCATGGCATCTGGTCCCATCATTTCATGGGAAATAGATGGAGAAACAGTGGAAACAGTGGCAGACTTTTTTTTTGGGGGGGCTCCAAAATCACTGCAGATGGTGACTGCAGCCATGAAATTAAAAGACGCTTATTCCTTGGAAGGAAAGTTATGACCAACCTAGATAGCATATTAAAAAACAGAGACATTACTTTGCCAACAAAGATCTGTCTAGTCAAGGCTATTGTTTTTCCAGTGGTCATGTATGGATGTGAGAGTTGGACTGTGAAGAAAGCTGAGCGCCGAAGAATTGATGCTTTTGAATTGTGGTGTAGAAGACTCTTGAGAGTCCCTTGGACTGCAAGGAGATCCAACCAGTCCATCCTAAAGGAGATCAGTCCTGGGTGTTCATTGGAAGGACTGATGCTGAAGCTGAAACTCCAATACTTTGGCCACCTCATGCAAGGAGCTGACTCACTGGAAAAGACCCTGATGCTGGGAGGGATTGGGGGCAGGAGGAGAAGGAGATGACAGAGGATGAGATGGCTGGATGGCATCACAGTCTCGATGGATACGAGTTTGAGTAAACTCCGGGAGTTGGTGATGGACAAGGAGGCCCGGCACATTGCGATTCATGGAGTCGCAAAGAGTCGGACATGACTGAGCGACTGAACTGAACTGAACTCATCTCTTTCATCTTCCATGTTTTCACTCTTTATGCTACCTCTGCCTGAGATATCTGCTTGAATCCCTTCTCTTCCCACTGCCTACCTCCCTACCGTTTATTCCTTTAAAATATGTTCACCCCTGGAGACTTCTCCACAATTATACTTCTTGTGTGTGTGTGTGTGTGTGTGTGTGTGTGTGTGTGTGCGCTCAGTCATGTCCAAGTCTTGCAACTCCATGGACTGTAGACTGCCAGGCTCCTCTGTTCATGGAATT
This sequence comes from Cervus canadensis, assembly GCF_019320065.1. NCBI lineage: Eukaryota > Metazoa > Chordata > Mammalia > Artiodactyla > Cervidae > Cervus > Cervus canadensis. The sequence goes on along the minus strand of NC_057397.1, from coordinate 24,632,747 downwards.
TTCAGGTGAGAATACTGGAGTGGGTTGTCATTTCCTCCTCCAGGGGATCTTCCCAACCCTAGGACTGAACACACAGCTCTTGCATCTTCTGCATTGGCAAGCAGAATCTTTACCACTGTACCACCTGGGAAGTCCCAATTGTACTTTGATCTGCATGATTTACAAGGTCCTCTTTTATCCTCCTGTCATTTTAAAAGCATCACTCATCACAATTGCATGATCACTTCTCCCACCATTACCTCTTTGAAAGCAAGTAACTCTTTATTCAACTTTGTATTGTTCAGAAGATATCACGGTGCCTGACACACAGTAGACACTCATTGATGTTTGCTGAATGGATAAATACACAAGTTCATTGGCAGAAGTCTGGGGTTTAATTATGGCTTGGACATAAAGTAAAACATGGTTCTGATAATGGATAATTGGGCTCTGACTTATTGTGAAATTTCACGCATCATTCCAGATATTTGGATTTCAGCGATAAGATTAAAAGCATGCTATTAATATAGCCATGACAGTTAGAGTAGGGTTATGAGCTTGGATTTAATGTATCAAGTTCAGTGATTGTTTTCATTAGTCTTTAGGTTTTATGTGCATGTGAAACTTGGACTAAACTGAGCTGCTTGAGTTTCATTATGAAACTAAAGCTTGTATCTCCTCATATTAAAACCTCAGTGTAATACTCAGCAGTTTCAGGGGATCATTTCATAAAAATGTCAATTCCTGCAGTTTTGGAATTGAGTGACAGCCAAAACTTTTAGCAAAACATCTGAGCAGAATTATTCACCAGTGCTTCACAAATCGTGAATAAAACATAGGAAGACTGAAAAGTAGGTATTTTACCGTTACATTATTTTAGCAATAAATTAAATGTGTTTTGAACAAAAATCCTTATCTTGGGAAAATTTATTACAACTTTAAAATATTCACAGGGTCATTTAATATTTTTGAGTCACCTCTCATGTTCTTATTCTTCATTCCCTTCAAATTTTCAGAGAACCTGAAATCTTGACCCTAGGTTTCTGGAATATTCTCATCTATTTGCTATTTCTTTTCTTTAAAATAAAACTGATTTGAAATTACTTGGAGCCATCTTACTACGTGAAAAATAGGGAAATTATTTAACCTACTGGTGTCTTATTTCTCCCTCACTGACACTCTAATGGTAGAGTTTATACACTCTTTATGGTGAAATTTTATGTAGGTTATCTCAAGCAGAAGAGTGTATTGATTTTTCAACAAAAGCACGCATGTAAAAGGCAACTTTATCATTAGGCTAAATTCTTAATATCCAGCATATTTCATCTGCCAAATTTCATTGTGAAATTTTTATAAGATTCCTATATTTGATCTCCCACTAAAACGTGTCTACAGCTTTAATGTCATTTACAAGATCTGTGTTACCATTACTTATAATTTACATGAAAAGATTTTAAACTGAATTAATTTTGTCTTCTGACACAGTTGGACTCATTCTAATAGTTCTTTTTGATTACTCACAACTTTTTTCATATTCCATAGCAAGTATATAATTTAATATAAGGTCAGTCTCGTTAATGGGCAAGTTTTACAATGTTTCTTTAGTATTACTAGTCTCATTATTAACTTTTTTTGGCACGTGAACAAAAGTAGTGTTAATCAGCATAGCAGACTAGAAAAGAAGAAATATTAAAGTTTTCAAAGAAACACAATGTGTGCTATATTACACTTTAAAAATCACTGTCTGCATTGTATGTAATATTTTACTTATAAATTTATTTGTTTTTAATGTTTATTTATCTCTTTTTTATTTATAAATAAATTTGTTTATCTTTCCCTATGAAGAACAACACACATGGGCATCTAAAATAGATGTTGTCTACTTTTCATGAAATCACCTGCTTTAGTTGGGATATAGAAACCATACCAATAATTTGAAATGATAAAATGTAATTAAAAGGAAGATTGATTTTCAACTTAACAGTGTGAGATGCTCTATGGACTTAATTCCCATTAGAACTGATGAAAATTAATTTAAAACAGAACACAACTAACTCTTTAAAGGGGCTTCCCTGGTGGCTCAGATGCCAAAGAATCTGCCTACAATGCAGGAGACCTGGGTTCGATCCCTGAATTGGGAAGATTATCTGGAGAAAGAAATGGTTACTCACTCCAGTATTCTTACCTGGGGAATTCCATGGATAGAGAAGCCTGGTGTGCTACAGTCCATGGGGTCACAAAGAGGTGGACATGATTGAGCAACTAACATTTTCACAGTTTAACTTGACAACCCTTCAAAGCCTCTGAAATGGTCTTCAGCGCATGCGAATGAAGAAATACCCAGTCAAGAAAATTCCATTTAAGAAGGAAGACCACTCCCTCCCTCCTGTTTCCCAGTCTCCCATCAGTCAAGAACACAGGAATCCCTCTCTTTATTTCCTAGTGAGAGGAGCTCCCAGTAGGAGAAGCGTGGCATCAACATTTCTCATCCTGTTTCTTCCTGAGGCTAAGTTCCGAGCAGGTGCCCTTGACAGGTGAGGAACCAGCGTCTACATATTAAACAGAAACTCTACCTTTGGCAGGGAGCTGCTGAGACTTTTTGGACCAAGATTTTCCTTGCCCTAGCTTGCAAAACAGTGGTTCCATACTAGAAAATTTCAAGCCCAGAGGGCCTCAGGCTGCTGTCTATCACCCGCCACCAAGCACTCAGCTCCCAGGGTGAGGATGTCACTCTGAGAAAAGTTTACTGTTTTTCTGTCACCTCCAGCTTCAAATTCTGGCTCAGATATTTTGCGTGGGTTGGGAATCAGGCTGTGAAACAGGGAGCACCTAAACGTTTCTCAAAGGAATTGGTATCATTTGCAGCATAACATAGAGAAGTTCAAGCTTAAGGGCACCCTCAAAAACATTGGGGGCTGTGTTTGGAGACTACTGGAAGGAAAGTCAAGATACAGGTTGAATTGGAAGCCAGCTAGCTTGCAGGAGAGAGTTAGGGAAGGGGATGTTTAGAAAGGTCCTCCTGGGGTAAGAACAAACACCAAGCACTGAGCTTAGGATCTGTCCCCTTCACCGGAGCCCGAGCTTAATCAGCTTAGTTTGCAGGATAATCTATGCCATGGGGCACTGTTGAAGCTACGAAGCAGTCAGCCTGCGATCAGTGTAATTTAGTAGCTAGGAGAGGTCAAGGAAAGAGAGGAAGGATCCTTGCTAAAACCACTGTCATTCCAGAGTAAACATGGGCATACCCAAAGCTGTGCCTTCCGGGAAACCAACATCACAGGTTCAATACTATGGAAGAAAAATAAACTTCATTGAAATAACCCAGTGAGTCTCTGAACAAACAAAACAACAAATAATAACAATAACAACGAGCCCCAAAGTGAAAGGGAACAAGTACCCAGAGTTGCTACAATGTACTATCCAAAATGTCCAGTTTATAACCCCCAAAAATGAGACATACAAATAAATAAGAAATTATAATACACACACACACACACAATTGTGGCAGCATAAACTGCCTGTGAGAATGACCAGATGTGGGATTTAATAGAAAAGGACTTCAAGAAAACATGTCTGAAAAGACGTAAAGTATGTAAAGTAAAATATGATGACAATACTGCATGAAATAGACAGAATCCATAAAGAGAGAGGAATTATAAAAAAAACCAAAAGGAAATTTTGGTGTTGAAAAATGCAATAACTGAAATGAAATATTTACTACAGGGGCTCAATAGTAAATTTCATTTATCAGAATAAAGAATGATCAAAATTGAAGATAGATTGATCAATGCATCCTGCAAAATAAAGAGGAAAAAGAATGAAAGAAAGAAAAACATCTTCATAGAAAATGTGGTTACTACTGAATGCATCAAAAATGCATAATGACAGTACCCAACAGAGAGATGTGAATAAGAAGAGCAGAAAATATTAGGACAAATAACTGCAAAGTCCCCACATTTACTAAAAAACTAATTCATATACACATTCATAAGCTTCACCTTGCAAGTAGGATTAACACAAACAGATTAAAAAGCAGGCACATCATAGTAAAAATGCTTTAAGTTGAAGATAAGGAGAAAATCTTGAAAGCAATAAGAAAACAATTGACTCATCACTTACAAGGGAACTCCAATAGTATAACAGCTCGCTTCTCAGCAGAAAGGTAGTTGGAAGACATATTCAAAGTGCTCAAAGATAAAAAACTGTCAACCAAGATTACTATATTCAGCATAGCTATCTTTCAAAAGTAAAATGAAATAGAGGCCTCTCCAGATAAACAAAAATGGACAGAATGTGTTACGTGCAGACATGCCTTACAAGAGACTAAAGGAAGTTCTTTACACTGAAAGCAGGTGCCCAAAAATGGTAATCTGAATCTACACAAAGAAATAAAAAGCACTGGTAAAGTAATTGTGTAATTATAAAAAGATAGTGCAAATGCACATTTTTCTCATTTCTCTTCTGATGTTAAAAAATTTATAAAATAATAGATATACTACAATAATACATATAATATATTGCTGAGTTCATAACATATAGAAATGTAATATATTTGTCATATAGTTGCCAATAATAGCACAAAAGAAGTGTGTGGGAGCAAAGCTGTATTGGACCAAGGAAATGACTACAGATGGTAAATTAATTATAACAAATCCAACACCCTTTCTTGATAAAAACACTAAGTAAAGTAGGAATGAAAGGGAGTTTCCTCAAGTTGGTAAAGAGCAGCTATGAAAAACCCACAGCTAGCATCATACTTAATGATGAAATTCTGGATACTTTCCTTCTAAAATCAGGAAAAAAGACAAGGATGTCTGTTCTCTTTTCAATACTGTGCTGGAGATTCCAGCAAAGCAATAAAATTCATCCCAATTTGGATTCACAGATGATACAATCTTATATATTTTAAAAAAGCCTACAGAATCTTCTAAAAAACAAGGAGAACTAATAAGAGAGTTTAGTGAAGTTGCAGGACACAAGATCAATATACAAAAATCAATCGCATTTGTCTATACTCACAATGAAAAACTTGAAATAGAATAGACATATAGATCAATGAAATAGATTGGGAGTCTAGAAATAAAACCAGGTGTTTATGTCTAGCTAATTTTTGACAACGATGCCAGGACCATTCAATGGAGAAAGATTAGTCTTTTCAATAAATGGTGATGAAATAACTGAATAGTCACATGCAAAAGAATGAAGTCGAATACTCTAAACAAAATTAACTTGAAATAAATTAAAGACCTAATTGTAGAATAAAAACTATGAAACACTTAGGAAAAGGCAGAAATGACTCTTCATGACTTGGATATTAAATGGTTTTATATATTACACCAAAATCATAAGCAACCAAGAAAAAAAAAAAAGAAGATAATTTGGACTTCAACAAAATTAAAAGCTTTTATGTTTCAGAGAACATCATCAAGAAAGTGAAAAAATAACTCACAGAATCGGATAAGTTACTTGAAAATCAAATATTTTTAAGGGACTTAAATCCAGAAACAGGAAGAGTTAATTCAACTTTTTCAGAGCCTGTAAATTAATATCCACGGTCACAAAGTAACTTTAGGCTTTATCATTTTAATGCCCCAATAATTTGAAGGAGCAGTAGTGTTGGTCAACATTAGTTACCTACTGCCTGGCAGTATGTGTGTTCTGATATAAATGAATAGGTCAGTAGTCTAGTTTATACATTAGCTACCTGGGACTTCATTGCCTGAAAATATGGTCACAGAATGGGTCAAACATACATATGTAGCATGCAATACTGGAATTTGGTGACCCCTAAGGTACTTTGCTGGCTTCCCTGGTGGCTCAGTGGTAAAGAATTCACCTGCAATGTAGGAGCTGCAGGTTTGATGGACTACACTCTATAGGGTCACAAAGAGTTGGGCACTACTGAAAAAACATATGCAAGGTACTCTGCCAGAGCAAGCATCAACCTCTTTCTTGGCCATCACTGTTTAAGTGCAAAAAGGATAAAGAGGCTTAATTTGTTTTGGTTAAGTAATATCACATTTTAAGACATGTTTAGTAACATATACAGATATATAATATTAACAGCTCTTTGGTAAGTATTGACTATGTGCCAAGTACCTACACAGTTGAAGTTATTTACCCCATAAATGCTATAGAACCCTCACCAAGTCTTCTGAAGTAAATGTTAAGATGGACAAAGGCAAAGCTATTATCGTCTCCATTCTAGTGATGAAGTAAGAGACTATTAGAGGCAGATTAATTGCATCAATATCACAGCCTGTAAATGGGAGGCCAGGTTCTTAACTATTAGAGGATGCAGTGATTTTTTTTTTTTCTTTTTTCTTTTTTTACATATATGTAATTCTCATTGGAGAAGGAAACGGCAACACACCCCAGTATTCTTGCCTGGGAAATCCCACAGACAGAGGAGCTGCCCATGAGGTTGCAAAGAGTTGGACACGATTTAGTGACTAAACAACAACAAACTTTCTCAAACATATATTTAACTCTCACATCAAATCTACTTGCTTGAGACTTCCCTGGTGGTCCAGTGATTAAGACGTCACCTTCCAATGCAGAGGGTGCGGGTCCCATCCCTGGTTGGGGAGCTTAGATCCCACATGCCTCATGGTCAAGAAACCAAAACCTAAAACAGAAGCAATAGTGTAACAAATTCAATAAAGACTTTAAAATGGTCCACAGCAAAAAAATCAAGAAAAACCCCAACTCTACTTGCTTATCAACAATAAGCAAGTACAAATATACTTATATAAATACACAAATGTAAGCAAAACAAAACTTTTAAATATCAGTTTAAATAATTCGGCCAGCCAACGTACATAGTGGCCCTGGGATGGGATCAGTGCTTGTGGTTTCCTTACTAAGTCTGTGTGTGCATGTGCTTGCTGTGAGATGAACACTCCTCCTGCAATGATTATAGTGATTGATGATATGTGTTTATCTTACAAATCATTCTGAGAAGAAGCTGACTCCTTTGACTCACTCATATAAAGAACATGTTATTGGAACATATAAGATTTTCACTTTATGTACTACCTACTTCTCAGACATATGTCATGATTATACATACACATATATCTGCAATGTATAAATATATGTTAGATGATGTAAATTATATTGCTTCTCATGTAGAGGGAAGTCGTATCTACCATGGCTAATGTATTCTAGAGAAAAAAACAATTAACAAAATCACAAACTTAAATTTCCTTTACTACCTATTATAAAAGGTAATTACCAGCTCAAATAAGACTTTATACCTTGACGGCAGATGATAATAGGTGAATATTGATCTAGTCTGAATCTTTACTCTGGAATGCCAGGAAGTGAAACTTAAACACTATTATGTATTGACAGGCTCTAATGAATATAATGCAGGCAGAAGATCTTAGTTAAAATAAAGCGTCTGTTGACTAAACAAATAATTCCTCTTGGTTGTGAACAGAACTGATGCTTAATCTTTAGCTACTGCCTATTTTACATTAGAAATTTGAACTTTATTCCTACTCTGATTAAAATGAAAATAAATTATTTAAATTAAAATTAATTTTACTTTAATGATAAAGATTTGCATTTTGTTTTTTAACAGCTGTAGCAATTCCAGTATCAAACAATGACTTATAGTTGTTTACTCTCTCATCTTTATATAAACAGTGATCAACAAATTTAAAAACAAGACATTTTAGTGATCAGTAGTAGTAAAAAGACCAAAAACCTCTCATAACAGTGAAATAGTAAACTGTAAAAGGGACAGAACTGATTCTTTGTGAATTTTTAGTGTGTGCTAGAGACAGACACAGTCTTATTTTATTCTTGACAACTGTCCTACCTGGGAATTGTTTACCAGATGCAAAACCTGATCAACAAAGAAATTTAGGAAACTGTTCAAGTTCACATAGTTAGTTAGAAGCAGAATCTCAATTTGAATTGCAAGTCTATCTGGACCCAAAATCTGTTTTCTCTTCTATAGTCCACTCCTTTGGAGAAGAATCCTTCATTTAACTCCATAAACAACATCATCATCATTTGGAGTCTTGTTTTCTGAAGCAAGTATTTTAAGAGGGAGGAAAATGTTATTAATTTAAGAAAAAAGCATTTTGAGTAAGCCTAATAGTAAAAATGCTTTAAAATCAAACACTTTATTTATATGCTGCCGCTGTTAATAATGATGGTGATGATAACAAGCTTAAAACAGATAAAGATAGGAGTAAGGGATTAAGGCTACAAACTGTAGTATATAAAAGAAATAAACTACAGGGATATATTTCACAGTGCAGAGAGTATAGCCAATATTTTATAATAAGTATATGTTTATGTATAACCTTTAGAATTTGTGAATCAGTGTGCTGTACACCTATAACATATAATATCAACTATGCATCAACTATGCATGCATGTGTGCTAAATCGCTTCAGTCATGTCTAACTCTTTACAACCCTGTGGACTGTAGTCCGCCAGGCTCCTCTGTCCATGGGATTCTCTAGGCAAGAATACTGGAATGGGCTGCCATTCCCTCCTCCTGGCGATCTTCCTGATCCAGGGATCGAACCTGCATCTCTTTTGTCTCCTGCAGTGGCAAGGCAGATTCTTCACCACTAACACCACCTGGGAAGACCCACATCAACTATACCTCAATTTAAAAAATAAATTTTAAAATTAAAAAAAAAATAGATAAAGGATTTCCCTGGTGGTCCAGGGGTTAAGAATCTGCCTTTAAATGCGGAGGATGAAGGTTAGATCCCTGGTTGGGGAACTAAGATCTGCCATGCCACAACTACTGAGCCTGCTCACCCAGACAAAGATCTCAGTTTTGCAACTAAGACCCCATGCAGCCAAACAAAAAAAGTAATTTATACATTAGCTACCTATATATATATTTTTGAAAAATAGATAAAAGAGATACACTGAAAGCATAGGACATGATGCTATGTAAAAGGATTGAAAAATACATATGAGACAAATGGAAGCCAAAAGAAAGCTGATACAGAAATGGTAATGTCACACAAAATAGTCTTTAAGGCAAAAGACATTTATTAGGGATAAAGAAAGTAACTGCATAATTATACATAGTAAAATGCACCAAGACGATTGAATAATTCTAAACTTGTATGCATTTAACAAACCAAATTCAAAATACATAAACAATATTAATATCATGAAATTCAAGGGAAGACAGAGAACCTGTTCCAGATTAAAAGAAACTAAAGATACAGGAAATGAAGACAACACATGACCATGGACTTAATCTTGCGTCAAGAGGAAAAACAATATTGTTAAAAAGAGCATCACTGGACAATTGGCGAAATTCAAATGTGGACTTTATATTCTTTATTTCCTGAATTTGATTAGATTTCTGTGTGATGTAAAGTTTATTTTTGTTTCTAAGGAATACATGCTGAAATATTTAGGAGTGAAGGGGCATTATGTCCGTAAATAATTTTTAAACGGTTTACCCATATACTTGGCAGGAAAGAGAGAAGACAGAGAGAGGAAGAGATAAGATTATGTAAATATGATAAAAGCTTCTTTAAAAAATCATGTATCTAGATAGCAGGTCCTCCAAAATGATATGTATGTCCAAGTTCTCATTTCCAGTTCCTGTGATTGTGACCTTATTTGGAAATAAAATCTTTGCAGATGGAGGTGTAGTTAAGGACCTTGATATGAGACCATTCTGGCTTTAGGGTGGGCCCATGAGAAGAAAAGCCTAGGTCTATGGATTATTAAGGGAGATTATTTCTCATCCACATTTCTGGTCCAGGAAGACACATCTTCTGTATTGAGTATGCTCTATGGATTCTTCAACCCATCACTGCCTTAATTTAAAAGTTAATGTGAAGGACATACAATCACACACAGAGTTCCACACATAAATACAGCACAGGGTTATGTTCTAAGGAATTTATACCTATTTGGACGACAAGACTAATAATCATAAAAAATTAAATGTTTATAGCTAAATGATATAATCATTTATAGCATAAATAATTTGTGTGGTGTTCATAGTGATATGACAGAGTGGGAAAACATTTAGTCGGTGCAAGGGCTTTTAAATAATACTTTTTAATTTGAATGACTATCTGTCTTAAACTGCTCAGGCTGCTATGACAAAATACTACAAACTGGTTGGCTTAAACCACAGATATTTATTTCTCATGGTTCTAGAGGCTGAGAAGTCCAAGATCAAAGTACTAGCATATCTGGTATCTGATGAGATCTGATTCCTGGCTTGTAGACACCTGCCTTCATGCTGTGCACTCACTTGTGTCTGGTGGGAGAGAGAGGGAGGCCCTTGTCTCTAAACTCCTTACATGGGCACTAATCTCATCATGATGGCATCACTTCACCTAACTTAATTACCTCCCAACCTACCTGCAAACACTATTACCAGGGGAATTCAAGCTTCAACTTGCAAATCTGGTGCGGGTGGGGCATACACAAATATTCAGTCAGTAACGTTATCCTCAACTGGAAGAGGAATGTAGTTAGAATAAACTGGCACAAGAAAAGAGAATTCCAGAAGAAGAATGTATGTTGAGAGAATAAATGAGATATTTTTTTCCTCAGGGAAAAATAATGAACATGCCTTTTGACCAACTTTGGGATACACATGACATCACTTCAACTTGAGTTTGTTTTTTTTAACCACACTGTGTGACATGTGGAATCTTAGTTCCCTACCCAGGGATTGAATCTGCACCCCTCTGCACTGGAAGCATGAAGTCTTAACCACTGGACCACCAGGGAAGTCCCCTTAACTAGAATTTTTAAAAGTCAAGCATAGGAATTCAGAGTTAATGTGACAATTAAAATGATAATATCTGATATGATTGAGCCTTTATCATGTTCTTAGCACTGTTTCAACAATTTTTATTCTAACAGTAATTCTGTGAGTAGAAACTATTACTGTTTTTCAAATGAGGGAACTGAGACATGGAGAAGTTATATAACTTTTCCAGGTTGACAAATACAAATAGCAGAAACAAGATTCTTTGCCCACTGAAATGGGAATTAATTAGAATAAAATGTCAATTAGCTTGCTATTTTAACATCCAAGGTATATTGTAAAATCACTTGTCCTACAGGAAACTACGAAAATCACAACTTAAAAAAAAAATCAATGGAAGATAACATTGAGATGAATCAGATATTAAAAGTATGTGATAAATCACAGCAAGATCCTCTATGACCCACCTCACCTCCCAGAATATTGGAAATAAAAGCAAAAATAAACAAATGGGACCTAATTAAACTTAAAAGCTTTTGCACAACAAAGGAAACTATAAGCAAGGAGAAAAGACAGCCTTCAGAATGGGAGAAAAGAATAGCAAATGAAGAAACAGACAAAGGATTAATCTCAAAAATATACAAGCAACTCCTGCAGCTCAACTTCAGGAAAATAAATGACCCAATCAAAAAATGGGCCAAAGAACTAAACAGACATTTCTCCAAAGAAGACATACAGATGGCTAACAAACACATGAAAGGATGCTCAACATCACTCATCATCAGAGAAATGCAAATCAAAACCTCAATGAGGTTCCATTATACGCCAGTCAGAAAGGCTGCTATCCAAAAGTCTACAAGCAATAAATGCTGGAGAGGGTGTGGGGAAAAGGGAACCCTCTTACACTGTTGGTGGGAATGCAAACTAGTACAGCCACTATGGAGAACAGTGTGGAGAGTCCTTAAAAAACTGGAAATAGAACTGCCATATGACCCAGCAAACCCACTCCTGGGCATACACACTGAGGAAACCAGATCTGAAAGAGACAGGTGTACCCCAATATTCATCACAGCACTGTTTATAATAGCCAGGACATGGAAGCAACCTAGATGCCCATCAGCAGACGAATGGATAAGGAAGCTGTGGTACATATACACTACAGAATATTACTCAGCCATTACAAAGAATTCATTTGAATCAGTTCTAATGAGATGGATGAAACTGGAGCCCATTATACAGAGTGAAGTAAGCCCAAAAGATAAACAGCAATACAGTATACTAACACATATATATGGAATTTAAAAAGATGGTAACGATAACCCTATATGCAAAACAGAAAAAGAGACACAGATGTACGGAACAGACTTTTAGACTCTGTGGGAGAAGGCGAGGGTGGGATGTTCTGAGAGGACAGCATTGAAACAAGTATACTATCAAGGGTGAAACAGATCACCAGCCCAGGTTGGATGCATGAGGCAAGTGCTCAGGGCTGGTGCACTGGGATGACCCAGAGGGGTGGGATGGGGAGGGAGGTGGGGAGGGGCGGCTCAGGATGGGGAACACATGTAAATCCATGGCTGATTCATGTCAATGTATGGCAAAAGCCACTACAATATTGTAAAGTAATTAGCCTCCAACTAATAAAAATAAATGAAAACAACAACAACAACAAGTAGTAGATTACAGTTTGCCAAGCCCTGATCTAAATTTTTACCATAGTGTCTATATTATATAGAAATGGACAAATAAAAAATAATTTAAAGGGAAAAAAAAAAGTATGTGGCAACTTAGAGAAACTTGGCAGAGTGGAGATGACAGGGATAGAATCAGTAAACTTGAGGATAGATCAGTAGAATTCACAATCTGAGCAACCGAGGGAAACTAGACCAAAAAAGTGTGAATAGAGACTCAAGGATATGAGAACAAAAGATCTACTTTTCATAGCATCATAATTCAACTTCTGAAACCAAACACAAAGGAAAAATGTTAAAAGCGACCAGAGAGAAGTGACACATTGATTTCAGGGAGACTTCAATTTGAGTAGCAGTGCATTTCTCATCTAAAAGCATGGAGTAGAGAAGGAAGAGGCACATTTTTCAGGTGCTGAAAGTAAAAGACCATCAAAAGGAATTCTTTATTCAATAAAACTATCTTCCAGAAAAGAAGAGAAACTGATGATGTTCTCAGAGGTGGAAGTTATGAGAATTACTCGAAATGGATAGAAAAGACAAGGAAAGCATAACAAGTATTTGAGCCTATCAAATCATTGAGAAATATTTCAGCCAATGGTTTTGGCTTTGTTAATGCCCAGGTGGGATGCATGAGACAAGTGCTCCGGCCTGGTGCACTGGGAAGACCCAGAGGAATCGGGTGGAGAGGGAGGTGGGAGGGGGGATCGGGATTGGGAATACATGTAAATTCATGGCTGATTCAAAGAATAAAAAAATAAAAAAATAAAAAACAGAGACATTACTTTACCAAAAAAAAAAAAGATGTCTTATTTGGATACTCTAGAAAGTGTTAAATTCAAAATCTTTTTGTTTCAGCACATTTAAAAAGTAACAGCCATATCTTTTATCTCGTTGACAATCAATCCATTTGAGAAGATTGGAATCTAGCATTTTTACCTACATTTTAAAGGCAAGGAAATGCAGGTGCCATGTGGTTAAGGGACTTTTCCACAGGCACAAAGCTGGGTGATGAGATGACAGGAAAGAGAACATCTAGATTGTGGCCCCTTCCCCTAGGCCACACTGACTTCCCCAAGCATCAACCACTCATTATGCCAAAACTCACATCAAATCTTCCCTAAAGCACATTTCCTTGGTTAGCCACAAAACCCACTCCTTGCTTTCTAGAGGTCAACTTCACAAAAGTAACTAAGGAAGTATGTTCCAACATGATTATGGAGAGTGTTGTGCTCCAGATAAGGAGGTTAGACATAATGTGATTGACAATATCACTGAAGGTAGTTGAATAAAGAATTACTTTAGCAAGATGTATCTGTTCTAAAACATAAAGAAATGAGATTGGCAGAATTTAGTTATGGAACTTCTGCAATAATCCAATTAAGAATTGAAAAAATCTAACTAGCTTATGATTTTTCAACAATGGGAAGAAAGGAACACAAGAACAAATATTTATTGGGTAACTAATATAGATATTGGGCAATATAAAGAGATCTAAAATAGTGTTTGGCCATATGGGACAAATTTAATAGTGACTTTTGTTAACTATAAAAATAAAAACCAGGCTTACCAATAAAACACAGCTGCAAATGCTTTATTGATACAATAGTGGTTAAGGAATAGAATAACAAGGCTCTGCTTTGACAGAACATCTCCCCACAGAAAGAAGATATAAAAAGAGTCTGAAAATCTTGTCTTTGAAATCTTCCAGAATTCAAACTAACTGAAGAGTTAATAGACTTGTAAATATCCTAGCAGCAGTAGTGGCATGGGTGCTGTTGTGTCTGACTCTGTAGCTCACCAGGTTCCTCTGTCCATGGGATTCTCCAGGCAAGAATACTAGAGTGGGTTGCCATTTCCTGCTCCAGGGGATCTTCCTGATTTCGAGATCAAACTCACATCTCTTGCATCTCTTATATTGACAGGCAGATTCTTTACCACTGTGCCACTTGGGAAGCCTTGATAAACATCCTATCAAGATTAAATTTCCCCTGCACAAGTCAGATTTCTTTGCAAAACAATTCTTCCCCTATTCAAGCCCAAACTGGTTCCTGTTGGACACTCACCCATTGCTAAAATGATCAACAGGCCCAAAGACTTAAGTCTGGAATGGGATGCAGAATTTTGCATTTTTATATGTATCATACTCTAATCACTGCCCCTCCCCCCCCCCAAAAAAAAACCTGGGTAATTATAACTATTGCAAGGATCATCTGGAAGAACGCATTATGAAACACAGGATTGAAATCTTCACATCACAGTCTTGCAGAAGAAAGAACAGAGACGCAGAAGCATTCGATACCTTGCCCAGCACCATACAGTGAATTTGTCTGGTAGTATATATACTGATTTGACCAACACCTGCCCACTGTTCTGTTTCTCTTCGTACATAAAACATGGCAGTGGCATCCAATGTGCTAGTATCTCCCTCTTTATGATTTCTTTGTTGAGTTGTAGGATCCTTGACATGGGTACGGTGGAAGCTGGGTTCTGATTTCACAAATGCCATGGTTTGGTATAGAGTCAATGTGAGCCCAAAGGAATATTAGGAGACAACTTTAAACCCTTTGCGTTCCTATAAATACACTTTGCAAGTCCATGAAATTGCTATCCTTGGGGTTATGTCTCCTGCTCGCTCTAGTTGCTTAAATCTTAGCAAATTGGGTGATGATAGCCTGATAAGAACATATATATCAGGGTCAGGCCCTTCCCTTTCTAGACACCCTTACTTTTCTATCTCTTCTCTTATTAGATTAAAATAACAAAAGCATTTGTTCGTGGCAAAAACACAGATGTCTCATGGCCAAAAAAAAAAAAGAGAGAGAGAGAGAGAGAATATTACATTTTTCAAAAGCCTGTTTCTTATTAAGCCAGACTTGATTGGTTTTAGACCCAAGAGACATAGGCCAGTGCTTATTTCCATGGCCTCCTTAAAGTTATATTCCCCCAGAATCTTTCCTTTTTCTATTTTCTCTAGGAAAAGTCACCAAAGGAACACATTTTCAACCTTGATGCTATCTCCTAAGAGGTTAGAAGAATCAGTTAACTTTTTCCTGTATTTGGACTGTCAGCTCCAATATTTTCCCCTATATTACTTTATTTTTTTAATCACAGTCTCCAAGCAATAGCAAATTTTTATTCATGCGCATGATGACTGTGATTTTCTAGATAGAGTTTTGTGCTTTGGAACCTGAATTGCAATGCAATTATCTTTCCTTTTTCACCCTTGCTTTCCAGGGAGATAACCTTACAAATTTTGATTTTCTAGACATAGTGTGGTCTTCTTTGAATTGCAAATTTTTCTTTCCTTTATATTTTTAGGCTGAAATTTTATATTGCAAAATGCATTCTTAAGTATTTATATGTGTGCACATATATGACCATACACATTTGAACACATATGTTTTAAAATGTAGACATAGAAATGGGTAATAACCTTCTGCTCATCATTATCTTGAAGGCTTGTCTAATTTTAACATTTTATGTACACAGAAACAAAAGAAAATATCTCTCTTGATTCTTTTCAATCTGTGACTTGTTTTACCATGTAAATCAGTGGCATTTTCACAATTTAAATGAATGCCTTCTATCCTTTAAGATTAATGTAAAATTGGAATATTAGCCAGTATTTAAGACTAGTTTTAGAAAGTGGTAAGGTGGAGAATAGAGGAATATTAGCTGTGATATTTCATAATATTAAACTAAGAATGTTAAAATCGGAAGGAGGCTTGGGAAACCCAGCCAAACTATTGACATTTTGTAAGAATCTGATGAAAGGTATGGCTTTTCTATCTCCTCTCCAAAATATATGCATGGTTACACATTCACACACACACACAATTTTGATAAAAGGCACAGTGGGTTTCCTGTGTAACTATAATTCTGGTTTAGAACACTTGAGTAACGGTAAGATTTATTAAAAATGAAGATGACACTGATTTCATTGTTACTGAATCTATCTCATCTAGTATAATGCTTGGTATATAATAAGCACTGAGTAAATAGATGTTTGATGAATGAATGAATAAATGAATGAATAAATAAAGGAGTAGTTCCTATTTTCTCATAAAGACAGATAATTCTTTTCTTTCTTCTCTGAACCCCACAGTTAGAATTGTCAGAACTAAATTGAAATTTACTTCCCTGTAAATCTGAACTCTCTATAAATTTCTACTTATTGTAAAAACAAATAAAGCAAAGCATAAGTATGTTCCTGATTTAATTCAACCATGGAAATTGTTGAATACATTTACCAAGAATGCCTTCAATTTCCCAAACTAAAGATATTCTTGAAATATTCCACAAAGTTTCCAGAATCCCTCATCACCTTAATTACACACTTATACTCCCTTGTACACTTTCACATATCTCCTCCTTACAGAGTGAATCAGAAGGGGAACAGCTCCCCAGGTGGTGCTATAGTCAGTGGAGTAGGACAGTGGCCACTTTTAATCTAAAGACTTAAATTAAATTTACTTCTAATACACTGCTCTTCATAGAGATTTACAGCACAGTAATTTGAGAAAGTCCATTGTCTGTGGGACTTTCTTTCCTTTTCTGAAGGTACACGGAGACTCAATATATACCTGTAGAGAAGTTCTTTGAACTTGAGGAAATCAGTGTCTTTTCAGTTCAGTCCTAAACTAAACAGATTTTGAGCATCTAAAATTGCCTCAAAAATAGAAGTGATTTCCATGGATAAAATATGAGAATTTGTCTCAAAAACCTCAAGTCTTTTAATTTTAGATAGATGATCCCCATCCTTATAATTATGGGTTAGAAGCATGCTTGAGACTATATAAATAGCAAAGAAAGTTCTGGACACATCAAATTACAACATGCCATTTGGCCAACTCATTCCATCATTGTCGTTGTTTAGTTGCTAAATCGTGCCTGACTCTTTGCGACTCCATGGACTGTAGCCCACCAGGCTCCTGCATCCATGGAATTCTCTAGGCAAGAATACTGGAGTGGGTTGCCATTTCCTCCTCCAGACTCAGTCCAGAACGAGTTCTTTTTGTGTTTATCTTTTGAGTTAATTAAGTCTCTAGCATGTGTAGATTCCTATCTTTTTATCAAGTTTGAGAATTTTTTGGCTACTAGATTTTGGAATAGATGGGCAGTGGTATTCCTTGTTTTAATCTGCATTCCTCTATGCCATATAACATTGAGCATTTATTTCTAGTTTTCTAAGATTTTATCATGAATGGATATTGGATTTTCTCAAATCCTTTCATGTTTTTTCTTTTTTTTGCCTGTTGATGTGATGGATGACATTAGTTGATTTTCAAATGTTGAACCAGCCTTGAATACCTGACATAAATCTTGCTTGGTCATGGTTTCTACTTTTTTTTTCCCCTTCCGTCACCTCCTCATCCTCCCCACTGCCTTCTCCCCCATTTCTACTTCTTTTTATATATTGTTGAAGATTTTTGCACTTGAGAGAGATATTGGCCTAGTTTTTTAAATATCTCTGCCTGCTTTTAGTATTAGGGTAATGCTGGACTCATAGAATGAGTTTGTATTCCCTCTACTTCTATCTTCTGAAAGAGAATAGAGGAGTGGTATAATTTCTTTCTTATTGTGAAATGTGGTATAAAATGAAGTCACTTATGTCAAGGAGTTTGAAAATGGAGCTTGGAGACCATTAATGAGTCCTTATCTGGTGGAACCAGGAGGTACTGAAACAAGTCAAATCACAAATATTCCAAGAACTCTGCAAGAACACTTGCAATTTGCCTAAGTAATGGACTTCTACCTCACTCTAGTAATAGCCTTAGCAATCAATCATGTTTAGCCAAGGCTAACCTCTGTCTCTAACTCCAATGAAAATTCTTTTTAATGCACATTTCTCTTCTTTGTCATTAAAAGCCCCCAACTTTTACTTCTATTGGAACACTGGGTTGCTACCCAAATCCGTGTGCCCCAAGTTAATTCTCTGATCCCAAATAGATGCTTTCTGTTTGATTGTTGCCTGCTAGGTTTATTGAGGCTGACATTCTATATTTGACAGAATTCACCATAAAACCATCTGGGCCTTGTACTTTTTGTTTTGGAAAATTATTAATTACTGATTCAATTTCTTTCTTCCTGTATGAGTTTGGCACACTGTGGCTTACAAGGAATTAGTTCATTTCATTAGAGTTGTCAGGTCTGTGGGCCTAGAGATGTTCACTGTATCCCTTTATTATCTTCTTAATTTCTAAGAAAGTTGGCTTAAAGCTCAACATTCATAAAAGTAAGATCATGGCATCCTGTCCCACCACTTCATGGCAAATAGATGGGGAAACGGTGGCAGACTTTATTTGTCTGGGCTCCAAAATCACTGCAGATGGTGACTGCAGCCATGAAATTAAAAGACGCTTACTCCTTGGCAGGAAAGTTATGACCAACCTAGAGAGCAAATTAAAAAGCAGAGACATTACTTTGTCAACAAAGGTCCATCTGGTCAAGGCTATGGTTTTTCCAGTGGTCATGTACGGATGTGAGAGTTGGACTATAAAGAAAGCTGAGCACCGAAGAATTGATGCTTTTGAAGTGTGGTGTTGGAGAAGACTCTTGAGAGTCCCTTGGACTGCAAGGAGATCCAACCAGTCCATCCTAAAGGAGATCAGTCCTGGGTGTTCATCGGAAGGACTGATGCTGAAGCTGAAACTCCAATACTTTGGCCACCTGACGCAAAGAGCTGACTCAATTGAAAAGACCCTGATGCTGGGAAAGATTGAGGGCAGGAGGAGAAGGGGACGACAGAGGATGAGATGGTTGGATGGCATCACTGACTAAATGGACATGGATTTGGGTGGACTCCGGGAGTTGGTGATGGACAGGGAGGCCTGGCGTGCTCCGGTTCATGGGGTCGCAAAGAGTTGGACACGACAGAGCAACTGAACTGAACTGAACTAATTTCTAAGAGCTCTATAGTGATGTCCTCTTTTTCATTTCTGATATCACTAATTTGTGTTCTTTCTCTTTTTTATCCGAGTCTAGCTAGCAATGGGTTTATTGATTTATTTCATCTTTTCAAGGAACCAGCTTTTTGTTTCATTGACATTCATTTTCTATTATCAATTTCATTAATTTTTGCTCTCATCCTTCTTATTACTTTTCTTCATACTTTGGACTTTATTTTTTCTTCCTTCTCTCTTTTTTTTCTAGCTTCCTAGATGGAAGCTTAGACTGATTCTAGATCTTTCTTCTTATCTAATGTATATATTCAATGCTATATATTTCTCTCTGAGCACTGTTTTTACTGGATCCCACAAATTTTGATAAGCTGTGTTTTAATTTTTGTTTAGTTCAGGATTTAAAAGAATTTTTCTTGAGGCTTCTTCTTTGACTCATTTTGTTTCTGGAAGTATGTTGTATAATCTTCAAGTATTTGGGAATTCCAGCTATGTGTCTGTTACTGATTTCTAGCTTAGTCCCATTGTGGTGTGAGAGTACACATCATATGATTTCTACTCTTTCAAATTTGTTAGGAGATGTTTTATGGCTCAGGCTTGCCAATATTTGAATTCGGGTTTTGTAAACTTTTCAAAGGAGATTTGGTTCAGATAACTTTTTAAAAAGATAAATATTTTGTTTTACAATCCATTTAGTTTTACTGAAAATTTATGAATATAATACAAAGAATTCTCATATGCTTTTCACTAGTTTCTCCTATCTTTGACATTTATGTTACTATGTTATAGTTATCACATTAAGTGACACAACATCAATACATTATTAACTAAAGCCCCCATTTTACTTAGATCTCTTCAATTTTTTACTTAACATTTTACTTTTCTAGAATTCCACCTGGGATATCACATTGCACTTAGTTCTTTTGTCATGTTAAACTCTTCTTGGCTATGGAGTTTCTTAGACTTATCTTGTTTTTGATAACCTTCAGTTTTGAGGAGTACTGGTCTGGTATTTTGTAGAATATCTACCAATTGGGATTTGTCCTGTGTTTTTCTAGATTTTAGACTGAGTGATGGATTGTCAGAGGAAGATCATAAAGTGTCATTTCATCATAGCATACCCAAATTACAGTGTTTCATCATGATTTGTTATTTGTAATGCTAACCTTGATCACCTAGTTGAGATAGTTTTTATTGAGTTTCTCTAAAAGATACTCTTTTACATCCTTTCTGTATCGCACATTTTAGAAGTCACTACACTCAGCCTACAGTTAAGGAGTTGAGAGCTATACTCTCTTGAGGTTGGAGTATGTAGTCAAAATATTTGGATTTATTTGCTCTCTAGTTAGCATTTTTGACGTCGCAAAGTTCTCTGGCTTATCTTTTGGTATAATGTTAGAAAAAATAGAACTGCTTGCTTTCTGAGACTCCCTGGCTTTGTTTCTTTTCCCTACTTTCATTTAGACTTTTTATTTTATCTCTGTTTTTCTCCATTCTGTTCAATTTTGACTACACTCCCAGCTATTCTCCTCTGTTTGTGTCTTTGACTGGTAAGGAAACATTACTGATTTGTTTCCTGAGCTCATGTGGGGTGGCTTGTTGTATCCCCTACAGATCTCATTGCAGGTTTCTTACACTTATCCAGTGAGCAGAACTCCTTCCAATATCAGTTATTCTCTAATGTCCTTGAATGAGCTTACTGCACGTTGCAGCGAATGTTTTTGTCTTTTTGGAGTTCTCATAATTCTTTTTTTGGTGTATGTGTATGTATATTTATGGCATGTGTATGTACTCTGTGTGTGTGTGTGTGTGCGTGTGTATAAAAATGCACAGAGATAAAAAAAATCTATGTTCCCATTTTTACTATTGTTTCAGAATCTTACCCACTCCCCTCCCACATTTTTTTATTGGTTACTTTTTAACAACTTTATTGAAGTATAACTAATATACAAAGACATGCACAAATTTAGTATGTACAACTTGATGTGTTCAGACATATGCATATACCTGTGGAGTATCTCCGCAAGCAAGGTAATATCTAAAAACTCTGAAATTTCCTGTTGGTATTGAAAATAGTTAAAAAAAAAAAAAAAATGAATACCTGGTAAGACCACATTTGTAAAATCATCTTAAGATATATTTGCTTGTACTCAGTCGTGTTCAACTTTAAGACCCCATGGATTGAAGTCTGCCAGGCTCCTCTGTCCATAGGATTCTCCAGGCAAGAATACTGGAATATTGCCATGTCCTCCTGCAGAGGATCTTCCCGACCAGGGATCGAACCCATGTCTCCTTTATTATATGCAGATTGTTTACCACTGAGCCACCTGGGAAAGCCCATGTTTACCCTTTCATAATTACTTTCCTACTTTGCTGAAGTTACCTATACTCTAAATTTGGGTAATATGATCTAACCATATACATTTACATATTTGTACAAGCAGTATGTACAACATTTATACTGTCAAATACATTTTCACATGAATTCCCATATACACACACCCATTCAGGCATAATCACTCACATACACAAACTACTTATGTACGTAGACCTACACATGCCCACAACATCTACCAATGAAGAACACATACATATAAATCTAATGAAATGTTTCATACATCAATTCATAGCACCATAAATCAAGTATATATTTTTAATGCAATCCTTGTCCTTTACCACCTACAAAACTCTACAAAAGAGTAACTTTAACATACATTTATGGAATGAATGCAAGAATGAATAATTTACATTTTAGAAAAGCTAATGATGTCACTGAAAACTATGTCACATATGAGTTAGCCAAAAACAAATAGAAAATTTAAAATCAGTATCTCTCCCTAAACTACAGGCTGATCCATCATCTTATCTCTCAGATTATTTAGATGATCAATTTCTTCAATCATTTCTCTTCTAACTAAATAAAATCCCATCAGATAAAATGCTATTTCCTACAATTCTGAATTGAATTTTTATGAGACATACAGAAAAATTTAATCAGTGATTACAGTTGGGGATTTAACTCCACTAATGTACCTTAATTTGCATGATAAACAGATACCTTTGTGAATTTTCCCTGAAAAGGTAATCACATGCTGTATCTAAAGAGACTTGCATCTTTAGCTTAATTTAACTTAAAAAAGAAACATTTATGTTCTCATTAAATCTGTTCCTACAGTTTTATTTCATTGATTTAAGGTTCTTTTAAAAATGCACATAAACTGCCCACACTAGTAATTATTCTAATTTTAAAAACTGCAGTCACCATTCAATCATTAAGAAGGGAAGCTAAGCTTCAGTCCATTAGCAGTTGTTTATAATAGCACATTTCAATTGATTAAACTCTAGATTTTTTTTGTAGGTCTTGTTTTATAAATTGAGCTAGTCAAGTAAACATAACATTTGGTAATAGTCCTCATAGCAACTGTCAAAATGACTTATTGTTTTTATAGTCCTGCATTCCTTCAGAATTAATAATACCTTTGTGCCCTTTACAACACTTATTATTGATGCCATGAAGTTCTCTATATTTAATGAGTAGATGTTTCATTATAGTACATAGTTCTGTTGACAGATAGAAAATTTTTCTAATTTGTTTCTCTTTTCCTCTTGATTGAAGGATTGTAAATATGCAATTAGCAGTTGAAGTAGAAGTAAAAGAAAAAAATATCAGCTGTCAAGTATTTCTGTTGAAAGAGACAGGATGCTTTAAGCTAAGAACAGCATGACAAAAGATAAAAGCATTCTTGCCAATGAGGCTGAAAGTTGCAAAATGTTTAAACATTTGATTTGTTTTTTTCCTTCTATGAAATAATTGTAATCCTTGTCTTGTATGAAACAGGAATTAATGAAAAGACACGTTCTTTTCCAACAAGCTGACTGAGGTCAAGCTTTCATTCTTCTCCACCAAATACTGAGCTTTTGATTTCTATACTTAATTGCTTTTTAGTATTTTTCAGTAATGATGGGGTCACTAGCTTCTAAGAGAGAAAGAAAATGGAAAATACAACTATAGGAATTTGTAATTTACAGAAGTGATATTGGCCAAAACAATAGTATATGCTAGCAATTCTTGGTCAATACCAGCTAGAATATTTATTACTCTTTTCAGTTGATTAACTTAATCTCAAAATGGCAGAGACTCATATTTTGGAATCTCAAATTACACTTTTCAATTCTCTATAATTTTTATTTTGATCTCACGATTTTGGAAATCCTTCTCCCTTTTATTTCATAAGACAAACAGATTTTCAACACATTGCTGGAAACAAAATGATTCTTGTGGCCTATAAATAATAAGCACGTTCCCTCTTCATGAGGGAATATCTTCAGATATTTTGGAATGTGCAGATATATTAGAAATTTGACAATATGAAGTGCAAATGGCTGATTCTAAATATTTTATTGTAGTTTCTTTATTATTTTATATTTATATACTATGCATTAAGTATATATTTAATAAATGATGGAGATATGTTTATACTAATATAAATTATTTTATATTACTTTTAAAAGATATCAATGGACTAAATAACTTCTCTCATCTCTTTGTTTATGATTTATAAAGAACAGTCCTTAATTTCGATGGACTCAAGTTTGCTTTTATCCCATTAAAAAGTAATTCCTTTCTTATTTTGAAGAGACAAGAGAATTCTGCACAAGTTAATTCTTCTGTTAACTTTAGCACCTTTTTGTTAATATCTAACTATTTGATGACTTATTTGTGTATTCTATGAGGTAGAGATCCAACTTTACTTTTCTCTACATGGTGAACCATTTTCTCTTGCAATGATTGTGAAACAGCCTCAGTGATTTGTAATGCCAGTTCTTTCATTTACCAAGTTTGCATGAATGGATGATTGTTATCTGGCCTCTCTATGCTGCTTTATGACTGTTGGCTTATTCACCTTCTTCTACTACATTGTTTTATTGCCATGATGTTTTTGTAAGTTTTATACTATGGTAGGTGCTTCTTCTCAATTTGTTTTTATTTTTACTTAAAAAAAAATTGCCTTAGATACTCATAAAATTTTTTCATATGAGTTTTCTTTTTCTTTTTTAGATATTTGGGGCAGATGTATACAAGTGATTGCTTTTATTAAATTGATCTTGTATTTAGCAGCCTTGATGAACTCAGCTTTTTATTTCAAGTTCCTCCTAAAAATCTTAGTGTGAAGTGACTTGAATTTGAGGGTTAATTTTGTGAGGGTGCAGTAGGAATTGACTTCTTTGCAATCTTGAATTACCCCAATGAAGAATAAGAGCTTTTCAATATAATTTATTTACATGTTCTTCTATGTCATTAAATGGAGTTTAACTCTTTTTTCAGAATTTCCTGGGTTTTTTAAAAATATTTAATTCATATTTTACTTCTTAAATTTGGTGTATAATTGTTTTTGAGGGAATTGAGAAAAGCAATTGAAATTTTAAGGTGGTCTTTTATCTTGCCAATCCTGCTTAAGTTTTCTGTAGTTTTGAAGGAATCAAAAACTATCCAGGATTAGAGAGTGAAAATCAGTTCTCACTGAAAAAGCAAAAAGCAGCCAGGCCATTAATCAGGATGGTAGGAAAGACACAGATAAAGTCAGCGACAAAGTTAACAACCTTGTATCTACAAAAGTCATGCCACAGTTGTAAAATGACGTCAAGAACCCATTTTGAGTGATCACTGCTTTCTTCCCAATGATGCACCTCATCTGTTTTGCTATTAAGTACAGGGGATTCCGAATTATTTAGCCACCTTAATTTAAGAAAGCACAAAATCCCTAACTCATCCCTGCATCTTTCAATTTCTTCTTAAAACAGAAGCCAGTTGAGATTCTTCCTTACTTCCGTCAGACTTCCTGTGTCCTTCAGAGAGAATCCAAGCCTAGCCCAAGATGAATCCCTTCCACCTCCGGTTTAACAGCATTCCATGTTCCTCTGGAATGCTTTTCCCAAATGCAAGCACAACAACAACAATGAATTTTTATCACACTCCAGACTAATTAGGCTTTACAAGTCTAGGCTTTATTAGCTTATCTGCTCATTCTGATTGGGTTTCTGTAAATATGCTCAAATATTCTTTTCCTTCATGCCTCGTCACTTTTCTTTCCCAATTATGTTGGCCAAGACCTAAACACTACTATGCTGAGCAAAAATAAAGATAGTGATCATCTTCAACTAGTTCCCTGTCTTATCAGTGGTTAGAAACTGTATCCAGCTCCATATTCTTAAAGACATTGTTTGAATATATCTGGCTCCTTGTCTTAAAGGAGATTATTATTTTTTCTTTCTTGGTTAAACATGTTTGGTCAAAATGTTTGCAAGTGAACCTTTATTAAGTTAAGAAGTTCCCTTCTTTTCCTTGTTTTATCATTCATCACTTAATTTTTAAAATAGTATATTGAAGTTAACAATTCATTTTTCTTTATCTACTGAAGTTTTCCTGTTATTTTTGAACATTTCCTAATGAGAAACCATTCTTGGGAATCTGGAATAATCCAAAAAGTATAAAGATGTGGTATTTTTAAATAAACTTTTTGTACCTCATTGTATTTTTAATTTGCAATTCCTTAATAACGAATGAATAATGAGCATTTTAATGTGCTCTTTGGTCACTTATATATCTTCTTTTCAGTGGAGTGAAGAGTTAATTTTTACATTCTGGATAAGAAAACTTCAAATGTAGATTCTTCCAATCTATGACTTGCCTTTTAATTTTCTGCTAGTGTTTTGAAGAGCAAAAGGTTTTAATTTTGATGCAGTCTAATTTATTAACATTTACCTATGGCTTGGTGGGTTTTCTGTCTTATCTGAGAAATCTTAGCCTAAACATAGGTTTAGTGATTTCTCTCCTATTTTAACTTATAGAAAATTTATAGTTTTTGGTTTCATGTTTCAGTCTATGATGCATATTAAATGAATTTTCATATTTGATGTGATGTAGAAATTAAAGTTTATTATTTTTCTTTAAAAATATTTAATTGTTTCAGCATCATTTGCTGAAAAGACTATCCTTTCCTCCTTTGAATCATTCTCACAACTTTCTCCAAAACTGACCATTTTATGTGGATCTGCTTCTGGACTCTAGTCTGTTCCATTGATACATACCATTAATACATACACATATTCTTATGCCAGTCCTACACTATTTTGATTTCTGTAGCCTTATAGTAAGTCATAGTATAGTAATATGCAAATTTCATATGGTTCTTTAGCTACTGTAAATTATATCAATATTTTATTTTAATTTACAATTGTTTATTGCTACTGCATGCTATATATTCAAGATGGTGAAGTAGAAGGATGTGCGCTCATCTTCTCTTGCAAGAACTCCAAAATTACAACTCACTGCTGAACAATGATCAACAGGAGAATGTTGGATCCCATCAAAAAAGATACCCCACATACAAGGGCAAAGGAGAAGTCCCAGGAAGATGGTAGGAGGGGCGAAATTGCATTTAGAATCAAAAACCTCATACCCGCCAGAGACACTGGGAAGGCTCAAACATAACCTTGTGCACATCAGGAGACCCCACAGAGACTGAGTCAGACCTGTTGTCTGAGTGTTTGAGCGTGGAGGAACAGATCAGCAGCAGCCTGCCACAAGGGTATGGAATAAGCCCTCTTGGAGGAGGTCGCTGCTGACCCCACCATAGAGCTGCCAGAACTTACACAAGACTGGGAAAACTGACTCTTGGAGTGCACAAACAAAACCTTGTGCATACCTAGGGGAAAGGAGAAGTGGCCCAACAAGAGACTGGCCCAGACTTGCCCTTGACTGTCCAGGAATCTCCAGCGGAGGCGTGGGTTGGTAGTGGCCTGCTGCAGGGTCAGGGACACTGAGTGCCACAGTGCCTGCAGGGGATCTGTTGAAGGAGGTTGCCATTATCTTCATTACCCCTCCACCCCCCATAGTTTGGCCTCAGGTCAAACAACAGGGAGGGAACACAGACCCTCCCATCAACAGAAAATTGGATTAAAGAATTGCTGAGCTAGGCCCTGCCCACCAGAACAAGACCCAGTTTACCCCCCAGTCAGTCTCTCCCATCAGGAGGCTTCCATAAGCCTCTTATTTTTATCCATCAGTTCAGTTCAGTCACTCAGTCATGTCCGACTCTTTGCAACCCCATGAATCACACCATGCCAGGCCTCCCTGTCCATCACGAACTCCTGGAGTTTACTCAAACTCATGCCCATCGAGTCGGTGATGCCATCCAGCCATCTCATCCTCTGTCGTCCCCTTCTCCTCCTGCCTTCAATCTTTCCCAGCATCAGGGTCTTTTCTAATGAGTCAACTCTTTGCATGAGGTGGCCAAAGTATTGGAGTTTCAGCTTCAGCATCAGTCCTTCCAATGAACACCCAGGACTGATCTCCTTTAGGATGGACTGATTGGATCTCCTTGCAGTCCAAAGGACTCTCAAGAGTCTTCTCCAAAATCATAGTTCAAAAGCATCAATTTTTTGGCGCTCAGCTTTCTTCACAGTCCAACTCTCACATCCATACATGACTGCTGGAAAAACCATAGCCTTGACCAGATGGACCTTTGTTGGCAAAGTAAAGTCTCTGCTTTTTAATTTGCTATCTAGGTTGGTCATAACTTTTCTTTCAAGGAGTAAGCGTCTTTTAATTTTATGGCTGCAGTCACCATCTGCAGTGATTTTGGAGCCCCCAAAAATAAAGTCTGACACTCTTTCCACTGTTTCCCCATCTATTTCCCATGAGGTGATGGGACCAGATGCCATGATCTTAGTTTTCTGAATGTTAAGCTTTAAGCCAACTTTTTTACTCTTCTCTTTCACTTTCATAAAGAGGTTTTTTAGTTCCTCTTCACTCTCTGCCATAAGGGTGGTGTCATCTGCATATCTGAAGTTATTGATATTTCTCCCGGCAATCTTGATTCCAGCTTGTGCTTCTTCCAGCCTGGCGTTTCTCATGATGTACTCTGCATTTAAGTTAAATAAGCAGGGTGACAATATACAGCCTTGATGTACTCTTTTCCCAATTTGGAACCAGTCTGTTGTTCCATGTCCATTTCTAACTGTTGCTTCCTGACCTGCATATAGGTTTCTCAAGAGGCAGGTCAGGTGGTCCGGTATTCCCATCTCTTGAAGAATTTTCCACAGTTTATTGTGATCCACACAGTCAAAGGCTTTGGCACAGTCTATAAGGCAGAAATAAATGTTTTTCTGGAACTCTCTTGCTTTTTCCATGATCCAGCGGATGTTGGTAATTTGATCTCTGGTTCCTCTGCATTTTCTAAAACCAGCTTGAACATCTGGAAGTTCACAGTTTATGTACTGCTGAAGCCTGGCTTGGAGAATTTTGAGCATTACTTTATTAGCATGTGAGATGACTGCAATTGTGCGGTAGTTTGAGCATTCTTTGACATTGTCTTTCTTAGGGGTTGTATTGAAAACTGACCTTTTCCAGTCCTGTGGCCAGTGCTGAGTTTTCTGAATTTTCTGGCCTATTGAGTGCACTACTTTCACAGCATCATCTTTCAGGATTTGAAATAGCTCAACTGGAATTCCATCACATCCCCTAGCTTTGTTCATAGTGATGCTTTCTAAGGCCCACTTGACTTCACATTCCAGGATGTCTGGCTCTAGGTGAATGATCACACCACTGTGATTATCTGGGTTGTGAAGATCTTTTTTGTACAGTTCTTCTGTGTATTCTTGCCACCTCTTATTAATATCTTTTGCTTCTGTTAGTTCCATACCATTTCTGTCCTTTATTGAGCCCATTTTTGCCAGAAACATTCCCTTGGTAACTCCAATTTTCTTGAAGAGATCTATAGTCTTTCCCATTCTGTTGTTTTCCTCTATTTCTTTGCATTGATCACTGAGGAAGCCTTTCATATCTCTCCTTGCTATTCTTTGGAACTCTGCATTCAAATGGGAATATCTTTCCTTTTCTCCTTTGCTTTTCGCTTCTCTTCATTTCACGGCTATATGTAAGGCCTCCTCAGAGAACCATTTTGCCTTTTTGCATTTCTTTTCCATGGGGATGGTCTTGATCCCTGTCTCCTGTACAGTGTCACGAACCTCTGTCCATAGTTCATCAAGCACTCTGTCTATCAGATCTAGTCCCCTAAGTCTATTTCTCAATTCCACTGTATAGCCATAAGGGATTTGATTTAGGTCATACCTGAATGGTCTAGTGGTTTTCCCTACTATCTTCAGTTTAAGTCTGAATTTGTCAATAAGGAGTTCATAATCTGAGTCACAGTCAGCTCTTGGTCTTGTTTTTGCTGACTGTATAGAGCTTCTCCACCTTTGGCTGCAAAGAATATATCAATCTGATTTTGGCGTTGACCATCTGGTGATGTCCATGTGTAGAGTCTTCTCTTGTGTTGTTGGAAGAGGGTGTTTGCTATGACCAGTGCGTTCTCTTGGCAAAACTCTGTTAGCCTTTGCCCTGCTTCATTCTGTATTCCAAGGCCAAATTTGCCTGTTACTCCAGGTGTTTCTTGACTTCCTACTTTTGCATTATAGTCCCCTATAATGAAAAGGACATCTTTTTTGGGTGTTAGTTCTAAAAGGTCTTGTAGGTCTTCATAGAACCATTCAACTTCAGCTTTTTTAGCATTACTGGTTGGGGCATAGGCTTGGATTATTGTGATATTGAATGGTTTGCCTTGAAAACTAACAGAGATCCTTCTGTCATTTTTGAGATTGCATCCAAGTACTGCATTTCGGACTCTTTTGTTGACCATGATGCCTACTCCATTTCTTCTAAGGGATTCCTGCCCACAGTAGTAGATATAATGGTCATCTGAGTTAAATTCACCCATTCCAGTCCATTTTAGTTCCCTGATTCCTAGAATATCGACATTCACTCTTGCCATCTCCTGTTTGACCACTTCCAATTTGCCTTGAATTATGGACCTAACATTCCAGGTTCCTATGCAATATTGCTCTTTACAGCATCGGACCTTGCTTCTATCACCAGTCCCATCCACAATTGGGTGTTGTTTTTGCTTTGGCTCCATCCCTTCATTCTTTCTGGAGTTATTTCTCCACTGATCTCCAGTAGCATATTTGGCACCTACCGACCTGGGTAGTTATTCTTTAAGTATCGTATCATTTTGCCTTTTCATACTGTTCATGGGGTTCTCAAGGCAAGAATACTGAAGTGGTTTGCCATTCCCTTCTCCAGTGGATCACATTCTCTCAGACCTCTCCACCATGACCCCGACTGTCTTGGGTTGCCCCACATGGCATGGCTTAGTTTCACTGAGTTAGACAAGACTGTGGTCCTGTGATCCGATTGGCTAGTTTTCTGTGATTATGGTTTTAGTGTGTCTGCCCTCTGATGCCCTCTTGCAACACCTACCATCTCACTTGGGTTTCTCTTACCTTGACCATGGGGTATCTCTTCAGGGCTGCTCCAGCAAAGCGCAGCCACTGCTCCTTAAGCTTGGAGTAGGGGTATCTTCTCACAGCCGCCCCTCCTGACCTTGAACGTGGAGTAGCTCCTCTCGGCCCTCTTGCGCCCGCGCAGCAGAGGCTCCTTGGAGGTGGGGTATCTCCTCTCGGGCGGGGCCCCTGACCTCCGGGGTAGGGTAGTTCCTTTTGGCCGCCGCTCCTGCGCTGTCGCAGCCTGGCTCTCTCGGTCGAATAAAAATCACAATCTCAAAAAGCAACAGAATGATCTCTGTTCATTTCCAAGGCAAACCATTCAATATCACAGTAATTCAAGTCTATGCCCCTACCAGTAATGTTGAAGAAGCTGAAGTTGAACAGTTCTATGAAAACCTACAAGATCTTCTAGAACTAACACCCAAAAATGATGTCCTTTTCATTATAGGGGACTGGAATGCAAAAGTAGGAAGTCAAGAGATACCTGGAGTAACAAGCAAATTTGACCTTGGAGTACAGAATGAAGCAGAGTAAAGGCTGACAGAATTTTGCCAAGAGAATGCACTGGTCATAGCAAACACTCTCTTCCAACAAGACAAGAGAAAACTCTACACATGGACATCACCAGATGGTCAACATCGAAATCAGATTGATTCCATTCATTGCAGCCAAAGATCGAGAAGCTCCATACAGTCAGCAAAAACAAGACCAAGAGCTGACTGTGACTCAGATCATGAACTCCTTATTGCAAAATTCAGACTTAAATTGAGGAAAGTAAGGAAAACCACTAGACCCTATTAAATCCCTAATGATTATGCAGTGGAAGTGACAAACAGATTCAAGGGATTAGATCTGATAGAGTGTCTGAAGAACTATGGATGGAGGTTCATCTGATTGTACAGGAGGCAGTGATGAAGACCATAACCAAGAAAATGAAATGCAAAAAGGCAAAATGGTTGACTGAGGAGGCCTTCCAAATAGCTGTGAAAAGAAGAGAAGCGAAAGGCAAAGGAGAAAAGGAAAGACATACCCATTGGAATGCAGAATTCCAAAGAATAGCAAGGAGAGATAAGAAAGACTTCCTCAGTAATCAATGCAAAGTAATAGAGGGAAGCAATAGAGTGGGAAAGACTAGAGATCTCTTCAAGAATATTAGAGATACCAAAGGATCATTTCATGCAAAGATGGGCACAATAAATGACAGAAACAGTATGGACCTAACAGATGCAAAAGATATTAAGAAGAGGTGGCAAGAACACACAGAAGAACTATATAAAAAACATCTTCATGACCCAGATAACCACAATGGTGTGATCCTTCACCTAGAGCCAGACATCGTGGAATGTGACGTCAAGTGGGCATTAGGAAGCATCACTACAAAGAAAGCTAGTTGAGGTGAAGGAATTCCAGTTGAACTATTTCAAATCCTAAAAGATGATGCTGTGAAAGTGCTGCACTCAAATTTGGAAAACTCAACAGTGGCCACAGGACTGGAAAAGGTCAATTTTCATCCCAGTCCCAAAGAAAGGCAATACCAAAACATGCTCAAACTACCACACAATTGCACTCATGTCACATGATAGCAAAGTAACGCTCAAAATTCTCCAAGCCAGGCTTCAGTGGTATGTGAACCATGAACTTCCAGATGTTCAAGCTGGTTTTAGAAAAGGCAGAGGAACCAGAGATCAAATTGCCAACATCTGTTGGATCATCGAAAAAGCACGACAGTTCCAGAAAAACATTTATTTCTGCTTTATTGACTATGCCAAAGCCTTTGACTGTGTGGATCACAAGAAACTGTGGAAAATTCTGAAAGAGATGGGAATGCCAGACCACCTTACCTGCCTCTTGAGCAATCAGTATGCAGGTCAGGAAGCAACAGTTAGAACTGGACATGGAACAACAGACTGGTTCCAAATAGGAAAAGGAATATGTCAAGGCTGTATATTGCCATGCTGCTTATTTAACTTACTTTCAGAATACATCATGAGAAATTCTGGACTGGATGAAGCACAAACTGCAATCAAGATTTCCCAGAGAAATATCAATAACCTCAGATATGCAGATGACACCACCCTTATGGCAGAAAGGAAAGAACTAAAGAGCCTCTTGATGAAAATCAAAGAGGAGAGTGAAAAATGTGGCTTAAAACTCAACATTCAGAAAAGTAAGATCATGGCATCTGGTCCCATCACTTCATGGCAAATAGATGTTGAAACAATGGAAACTGAGACAGACTTCATTTTCTTGGGCTCCAAAATCACTGCAGATGGTGACTGCCACCATTAATTTAGAAGGCACTTGCCTTCTGGGAGAAAAGCTATGATCGACCTAGACAGCATACTAAAAAAGCAGAAACATTAATTTGTCAACAAAAGGCCGTCTAGAGGAAGCTCTGGTTTTTCCAGTAGTCATGTATGGATGTAAGAGTTGGACTATAAAGAAAGCTGAGCATGAAAGAATTGATGTTTTTGAACTGTGGTGTTGGAGAAGACTCTTGAGAGTCTCCTTGGACTTCAAGGAGATCCAACCAGTCTATCCTAAATGAAATCAGTCCTGAATATTCATTGGAAGAACTGATGCTGAAGCTGAAATTCCAATACTTTGGCCACCTGATGCAAAGAATTGACTCCTTGGTAAAGACCCTGATGCTGGAAAAGATTGAAGGTGAGAGAAGAAGGGGACAACAGAGCATGAGATGGTTGGATGGCATCACCGACTCAATGGACATGAGTTTGAGCAAGCTCTGGGAGATGGTGATGGATAGGGAAGCCTGACGTGATGCAGTGCATGGGGTTGCAAAGAGTCGGACACGACTGAATGACTGAACTGAACTTCATGCAAATATAATTGTTGTACATTGATCTCACATCTTAGAAACTTCATAAACTAAGTTAAACTCTTTTGTAAATTAAAAAAAAAAATGCTTTACTTATACCATAAATTTTGTCTAAAAATACATTTGCCTTTATTCCTTTTCAATAGTTTACTTTAATTTTTTATATCCTTAGTGAAGTGGATAAGACTTCTAGTAGAGATCAGCATACATTTAGTTCTATTCAAAATATCAGTAAGACATTTGATCAAAATATTCTTAAAATTTTGTCCTATCAAAAGTATCTGTGAGCATATTTATCCAGGCCAAATGGCTCTTGATATTTGGTAGTAAGATCCATACTTAGAAAATGTGCCTGGGTTCAAAAAGCAGTTAATGTTTATGCTTTTGGCTTATAGGATTAATGCATATAAAATACTATAAAGTTTCACTGATGCAATTATTGTGTTGTGGCTTTTTTGCTAATAATAACCATTTTTGCTTTGGACTCAGTGGACATGAATTTGAGCAATCTCTGTGACATGATAAAGGACAGGGAAGGCTGGCATGCTGCAATCCATGGGGTTGCAAAGAGTTGGGCATGACTGAGTGACTGAACAACAGAAAGGAAAATTAATGCAGTGGAAGGTTGGTATAGCAAATTTCAAAAGTTGGTGAAGTGAAAATAGTCATGCCTCATCCTTCAATTTGGAGATTTATTGAAGTGTTTATGAAATGAACAGCAAAGCAATGAGCAAATTATCACTCAGGGCCTTGGTAGTCACACTCAAACACAGGCAATGCCTTCATAATACTTGGTAAGTTAAATTTGCATAACCAAAATTCGTAATAGGTATAATGAATATAAAGCCAATAATCAAGTCAATATATGTGTGTGTGTGTGTGTGTGTTCAGTCGTGTCGGACTCTTTGCAACTCCATGGACTGTAGCCCACCAGGCTCCTCTGCCCTCCAGGTTCCTCTGTCCATGGAGTTTTCAAAGCAAGAATACTGGAGTGGGTTGCCATTTCCTACTCCAAGGGATCTTCCTGATCACTGGCCTTAAGAGTAACCATGCCAAACTTCATGATGAAGAAGAACAAGAATAAATCTGAAACCCAGAATTCATAATGAATTACAATAATAATAATATAAATAAACATTAATAAAGTTAAATGTTTATGTTGTTTAGCAAATCATTGACCAAATGTTTCAAAGGACATTTAGAACAAGACCAAATTTAAAAGATCTTTCTGGCACAAACCAAACATCTTAATGGAAGTTTTGGCTAGAACCAAGCATCTCAATGGACGTTTTGGACAGGACCAAATTTCAAGAACTTTTTGGAATGGACCAAATGTCTCAATGGATATTTTGTTCTTCTTTCTCAAGATTGTTTTGGCTATTCCCCATTGTTTGTGGGTTCATACAGATTTTGGATTATTTGTTTTAGTTCTATGAAATGTGCTATTGGAATTTTAATAGGGATTGTATTGAATCGGTAGATTGCTTTGGGTAATATGGACATTTTAACAACATTATTCTTCCAATCCAGGAGCATGAACTACCTTTGTTTACTTGTACCTTCTTCTTCAGTTTCCTTTACCAGCATCATAGTTTTCAATGTATTTGTCTTTCACCTTCTTGGTTAAATTAATTCTTAGTTATTTTATTCTTTTTGATATGGATTTCTGGTTTTGTTTCCTGCAATGAAATTCACTCATTAATCCTAACAGTCTTTTTTTTTTTTTCTAAGTAGATTTTTTAGGATTCTTTCTATATACTATCATGTCATCTGCAAATAGTGATGGTTTAAATTTATCCTTTCTACTTTGGCTACATTTGCAAGCCTAGCCTTGTGTAACTGCAGTAGCTAGGCTTTCCAATACTGTATTGAAAAAAAGGCCAAGAATGAGCATTCTTGTCTTACTCTTGATCTTAGAAGAGAAGTTTCAGTTCTTATCAGAGTATGGTGTCAACTGTGAATTTGTCATATATGGCCTTTATTATGTTGAAGTACCTTTCCTATCTACCCATGTTAAAAAAAGGTTTATCATAAATGGTTCTTAAACTTTGCCAAATGCTTTTATTTTGCATCTATTGAA
This sequence comes from Cervus canadensis, assembly GCF_019320065.1. Lineage (NCBI taxonomy): Eukaryota > Metazoa > Chordata > Mammalia > Artiodactyla > Cervidae > Cervus > Cervus canadensis. The sequence goes on along the minus strand of NC_057397.1, from coordinate 24,597,187 downwards.
GTGATCCTATGATTTTTATCCTTTCATTTTGTTATTATAGTATGATGTTTCATGTTGATTAATTTGCAGATGTTGAGCCATCCTTGCATCCCTGGAAAAAAGACCCATTTAATGATACTGTGTGATCTTTACACATATTGTTGGATTTGGTTTACTAGTATTTTGTTGAAGATTTTTGCAACTATTATCCATCAAGGATGTTGGTTCATCGCCTCTGTGTGTGTGTGTGTGTATGTGTGCACTATCCTTGTGTGGTTTTGGTGTCAGGGTAATGCTGGCTTCATAACATGTATTTGGAAGGTATTCTTCCTCTTCATATTTTTGAAAGAGTTTGAGAATAAGTATTAAATCTTATTTGAGTGTTTTGTAGAGTACTCCAGTTAAACCATCTGGTACCTGGGCTTTTGTTTGTTAAGAGATTTTTGATTACTGTTTCATTCTCCTAACTAGTATTTGGTCTGTTCAGATTTTTAATTTCTTCATGATACATCTTGGAAGATTTGTTTCTAGGACTTTGTCCATTTCTTCTTGGTTATCCTGTTCATTGTCATGTAATTGTTCATCTCTTATGATCACTTATATTTCTATATATCAGAGTGACTTATCCTCTTTTATCTCAGATATTAAGTCTTTTTTATTCTTGGTTAATCTAGCTAAAGGTTTGTCAATTTGGTTTATCTTTCAAAGAACTAGCTCTAACGTTTATTGATCTTTTTTTTTTTTTTCATTTATTTTATTTACTTCCCCTCTGAGTTATTTTTTTCTCCCAATAACTAATTTTGGAATTTGTTCTTCCTTTTCTCATTCCTTTAGGTACAAAGTTAATTTGTTTATTTTTTATTTTTCTCATTTCTTGAGGTAGATTTTGAACATCATATTTACAGTTTTATTTGTTTAAAGGCATTTTTAATTTCTCTTTTGATTTCTTTGGTGAGCCATTGATTGCTCAGTATCACATGGTTTTTTCTTGCGATTGATTTCTAGTTTCATACCATTGTGATCAGAGATGATGCCTGTTATGATTTTCTTTATTGAGTATTGCTCTGTGACCTAATGTGTGATTTAGCCTAGATAATGTTCCATGTGCACTTGAATAGAATGTGTATTCTGGTGTTTTTAGATAGGATGTTCTGTATATTATCTATGAAGTACATTTGGTCTAGTGATTTCTTCAGTACAGTATTTCCTTACTGATTTTCTGTCTATATGATCTATCTACTGGTATAAGTAGGGTGTTAAAGTCCCCCACTATTACTGATTTGCTTTCAAATTCTCTTTTTAAGTCCTTTAATGCATGCTTTATGTATCTTGCCATCCTCTGATGGATGCATATACATTTTAAAAGGTTGTATTTTTGGTTCTCTGTATAATAATACATTGTTCTTTGATTGCTTTTTAAGTCTTTCCTTTTAGTATAATTTGAAATATCATTGGCATAATTTTATACAAAAAAAGATCTTCACAACCCAGATAATCACGATGGTGTGATCACTCACCTAGAACCAGACATCCTGGAATGTAAGGTCAAATGGGCCCTAGGAAGCATCATTGTGAACAAAGCTAGTGGAGGTGATGGAATTCCAATTGAGCTATTTCAAATCCTAAAAGATGGTGCTGTGAAAGTGTTGCACTCAATATGCCAGCAAATTTGGAAAACTCAGCAGTGACCACAGGACTGGAAAAGGTCAGTTTTCATCCCAATCCCTAAGAAAGGCAATGTCAAAGAATGCTCAAACTACCGCATGATTACACTCATCTCAAAGGCTAGCAAAGTAATGTTCAAAATTCTCCAAGCCAGGCTTCAATGGTATGTGAACCATGAACTTCCAGATGTTCAAGCTGGATTTAGAAAAGGCAGAGGAACCAGAGATCAAATTGCCAACATCCGCTAGATCATCAAAAAAACAAGAGTTCCAGAAAAACATCTTCTGCTTTACCAACTATGCCAAAACTGTACAAAAAACTGTGGAAAATTCTGAAAGAGATGGGAATGCCAGACCACCTTACCTGCCTCCTGAGAAATCTGTACGCAGGTCAGGAAGCAACAGTTAGAACTGGACATGGAACAACAGACTGGTTCCAAATTGGGATAGGAGTACGTCAAGGCTGTATATAGCCACCCTGCTTATTTAACTTATATGCAGAACACATCATGAGAAATGTTGGACTGGATGAAGCACAAACTGGAATCAAGATTGCCAGGAGAACTATTAATAACCTCAGATATGCAGATGACACCACCCTTATGACAGAAAGCAAAGAAAAACTGAAGAGCCTCTAGATGAAAATGAAAGAGGAGAGTGCAAAAGTTGCAAGTTTGCAAAAGTGCAAAAGTTAAAACTCAACATTCAGAAAATTAAGATCATGGCATCTGGTCCCATCACTTCATGGCAAGTAGATGGGGAAACAGTGGAAACAGTGACAGACTTTATTTTGGGGGACTCCAAAATCACCACAGATGGTGAGATTAAAAGATGCTTGCTCCTTGGAAGAAAAGTTATGACCAACTTAGACAGCATATTAAAAAGCAGAGACATTACTTTGTCAACAAAGATCTGTCTAGTCAAAGCTATGGTTTATCCATTAGCCATGTGTGGATGTGAGAGTTGGACTATAAAGAAAGCTGAGCGCCAAAGAATTGATGCTTTTGAACTGTGGTATTCGAGAAGACTCTTGAGAGTCCCTTGGACTGCAAGGAGATCCAACCATCCCATCCTAAATGAAATCAGTCCTGAATATTCATTGGAAGAACTGATGCTGAAGCTGGAACTCCAATACTTTGGCCACCTGATGTGATAAACTGACTCATTGGAGAAGACCCTGATGCTGGGAAGGATTGAAGGTGAGAGAAGAAGGGGACGACAGAGGATGAGGTGGTTGGATGGCATCTCCGACTTGATGGACATGAGTTTGAGCAACCTCCGTGAGTTGGTGATGGACAGGGAGGCCTGGTGTGCTGCAATCCATGGAGTCGCAAACAGTCGGACATGGCTGAGTGACTGAACTGAACTGAAACGGATGCTTTGGGATTTCTGAGCTTCTTGGTTCTGTGGATTGACAGCTTTCTCCAAATTTGAAAAATTTCAGCCACTATTTCTTGATTTTTTTCTCTTACTCCTACTCTTGTTCTAAATTTTGTCATACACTGTGTCAACTGCTTGACATTGTTTCATAGGGAAATATTGATTTTAATTTTATTTTTCACTTTGTACCTCACTTTTATAGATTTTTATTGCTTTGTCTTTAGTTCACTTATCTTTCCTTTTGTAGTGTCTAATGTACTGCAGTATCTAATTTTAGATATTTTACTTTGCAGTTTTAGAAGTTCCATTCCGTTTTTGTTTTTTATACCTTCTTTTTCCTTTCTTTATCCTGTTTATATATGTTTAACTTTCTTGTTCACAAGGAGCAAATTTATAAATGTCAGTGTTCTTTTCTGCTAATTCTATCATTTCTCTCTTATTTCTGTGTTTTATTGGTTGATATTAATCTCAGTTATGAATCATATTTGGGTTTCTCAGGTGGTGCCAGTGGTAAAGAACCCACCTACTATTGCAGGAGATGGAAGAGACACGGGTTTGATCTCTGGCTAGGGAAGATCCCCTGGAATAGAAAGTGGCAACCCACACCAGGATTCTTGCCTGGAAAATTCCATGGACAGAGGAGCCTGGCAGGCTACAGTCCATGGAGTCACATGGAGTCGCAAAGAGTTGGACACAACTGAATGCACACACCCACACACCGCACAAGTCACATTATTCTGCTTTTTTGAAGGCCTAACAATTTTTGTTTGTATTCTAGATTATCTCATTTACACTGGACATATTTCTTTAAAGAATATTCAGCTTTGTTTTGACATGCAGTTGCCTTTGAACTGTTTGAATTTTTCAAGGTTTTCGTTTATATTTTTTTAGTGTTAACCCAGGGCAGCCTTTTTCCCTCTAGTGTTCAATTAATTTTACTATTAAGGAAAACGTGTTAATGCACAAGAACTCTAATGCCCCATTCTTGTGAGGTCTGTTCACTATGGCTGGTGACAGCACAGACTTTTCACAACCTTGTGTGAAGCCCTATAAATTGTTCAGGCTACTGGTTTCTGGTGATTCTATTATGATAGAATGCTTCTCATATTAGTGGAAATCTCAAGGGGATTCCTCTGTAGACCTGCAGAACTATTTCTCTGTGCAGATCCCTCCTCTCAGGACTCCCCCTGCCCCCAGTATATATTTCAAGGCTCCTTGGTTTGCTAAACTCCAATTACTGTCTACTCAACACAGGGAGGCTATTGAGGTTTGTTTGCATTTCCAGCCTCTATACTGCAGGCTGGGAACTACCTCTAGAAGGTGTATTTGGTGAGTCATAAAGCTGACTTTATTTTCCCCTTTTCTTGGAGATTATAATCCTGCTCTGTTTTCATGTATTTTACCTTGCTTTGTAGCTTTGCAGGAAGAGCAATTCCCATAGTATTAATAGTAAACCTTCATGGGCAAAAGTAGAATTTAAGATTTATTTTCAACTTGTGTATTCTTCAGTTATAATGTCCTTGTTTTTAAAATAAGTAATTTTGATAGCCTCATTATATGAGATGTATCACTTTTCTGGTTTTAAATATGTTCGGTAACAACTTGTATTTATGGTCATTAATAACTCATTAAAATTAGTTCTCAAACTGTATGGACCTGTTTTTTTAATCACCATTTTAACTTTTACTTAATAGATATTTGCACATTAAAGTTTTTATTTTTCTAATAATTTGACATATTATCCTCAAGATCTTAACATGTCATCTCATTTTCCAAATTTACCAATAGATAGTTTATAAGAAAAATCACTATTATATACCTATTTGGTTTTCTTATTTTGAATTTTGTTTATTTATAGGTAATTTATGTTATATTTATTACATATTGCATAAAGTTTCATTGATATTAGATTTTTTTTTCCAAAGAAATGCTGTATCTTTTAAGTTTTACTGTGGCCATTTGAATCTTATTTCATGAGTCCTGTATTATTTATATATTACTTATTTCCAGCCTTCTTATTTTGGGCCTGCTATTTTTTTTTTTTAGCTCCCCCCCCACCCATATTTCTTATTTTCTAATAAAAATGTTTTTAAATGCTTAAGTATAAAACAAGGAAGCAGAAAAATTAAAAACAATTATGGATAGCAGTTCACACAAAGTTAAAACCACATGATTTCAGAGATCTATGTAGAAATCAGAAATCTAGAAACTTTCTAGAAATCAGAGAAATAGTATGTCATTTTACTTCTATCAGGTTGCTGAGTATTAGAGATGCATAATTCCCTGTATCAACTAAATCTGGATAAGGGAAACAATAGTATTCATATATTATTCATGTTTTAACTTGGTGAAACTATTTTGGAGTGGATTTTGTCAATGAAATTAAGTAGTGAAATTAGGACTGTACAAACTGCAAAATCCAGCAGACCCTTTCTTGGATATATTCTCTGGAGAAAATCCACTAGAGCATAAGCTTCTTATAGCCCAGGCTTTTAGCTTCTTTTTTTCATTGATGCATCCTACACGATGAGAACAGTGCATGACAATTATTAGATACTTAATACGTATTTGTTGAATAAATAACTCTCTTACACAAGTGTTACAAATGGAGATGGGTGAGAATGTTCACTGGAGTTAAGATTTCCAGCAGCAAAGAAGCCTTCATTGTATTCATTACTAAGGGAACAGAGAAGCAAAGTGTAATAACAGCATTCAAAGTAATACTGTGTTACAGTGAGGACTAAGTACACAATAATATGACTAGACTGATGTGAATAGTAAGCATCAAACAAGATCAAAGCAGTGTATCAATTTAAATTTTTAAAAATACACATAAAATAGAACTTCATATTTTGAAGGAGGCACTTAAAGATGGAAATTAAAAGCAATTAAGAGTAGGTAGGAGGATGGATGTAGAAGTGGAAATAGAAAATTACAGTTAAAAAATAAAATAAATATAGCCACAAGGCACCTGGCATGGATAAATAGTGAGATGCTATAGCTCAATCTGCATTACGCCTTTGAAGTTCAAGAATAAAAAGTGTGTGCATATGCCATTTTAACATGTTTTGTCTTTCTAAACATACAATTTAATTCACTAATGACTTAGTTTCTCAAGAAGGTCTTACATTACAAAATTACTCCTTCTTTAAGTGAATTGATTTTATGCCACAAACCAGGTATTTCCTTGTGATTAGTTAAAAAGGAACAATCTGACTTGCTAGTTTGTGGCAGACAGGCCACCTGTTTATTTTGGTTTTACAAATCCCAGTTTGTAAACAGTAGCATCATTTTACAAAACAACCGAGGGACCGAGTAGGCCCGGAAATACACAAAGATGATAAAAACTACCAATTTTATGTAACTCAGACTGATATGTAGAAACTGAAAGTTTTTATATGGCAGTTGTTTTTGTTTTTGGCCTATTAGCACATATGTGAAATGACTGTGGGCCAGGCCCATTTTGTTATAAACAGGTGTCTTCTCCACCACACAAGTGGCACTCTGGCTGAAACGGCATGATGAATGTCATGCTCTCACAGCAAGGCACAGTTTATCAATGTTAACATCACACCTAATGGCCACTGAAGAACAAACATTTTTTTTTTCTTTACTGAGAAAACTATGTTCTCCGTGGTCTTATCAGAAATGGGTAAGATGAGTAACAAAGGGGAAAAATGAAGTAGAAAATATCAGTTGAATACTGCAGCATTCTAGGCAAAGCACAGAGCTGGCTGCAAGGAGAGCAGAGATACACAAAGAGGAACTGAATGGCTCCTCTTGTGCTCGAAATCCTCTACGAGTTGAAGAAAAGAGACCAAAATGTGAAGCATGGGGGGAAAGGAAGATTACAAAAGAGCCTTTATCTGAAAGTCCCTATTCAAAGATGCACTTTTCTTTTCAGGCAAACACAACAGTTACAAGAAGTGGATTTGTCCCTTTACCTATACATGTCATGCTGTCCATGTCGTCATTTCAGAGAGTGGCATTTTAAAAGGACTCTCATTTTTGTTGGCAATAATTAGGGGCAAATGAGTTTGGAAAATAAGTACAACATGCCTGTTGTTTAATGTAAGGAGTTTGTTTGGTTCTACAATTTGTACTATCTGATTATATGAATGTATTATTTATATCCACATAAATCTAAGAAGGATTTGAAGTGATTATGTCTTTGTAGACTATCTGCCAGGTTAATGTGTTAAATTATTAAATATTCTTTCTTAACGATATTTGTCTTGCTCTGACTTACTTCACTTATGATGATAATTTCTAGGTTCATCTAAATTTGCTGCAAATGGCATTATTTCATTCAAACATCATATGATACCACACTTGTGGAATCTAAAAAAAAATGATACAAATGAATTTATTTACAAACAGAAATAGATTCACAGACATGAAAAACAAACTTATGGTTACCAAAGAAGACAGTGGGAAGGAGATAAATTAAGAGTTAGGGTTTAATATACACACACAACTATATATAAATAGGTAACCAAAAGGCCCTACTGTGTAGCACAGAGAACTGTATTCAATAGCTCATAATAACCTATAATGGAAAAGAATCTGAAAAGAATGTATATATGTATGTTGCTGTTTAGTCACTCAGTCATGTCTGACTTTGCGAGCCCATGGATTGTAGCCTGCCAAGCTCCTCTGTCCATGAGATTTTCCAGGCAAGATCACTGGAGTGGGTCACCATTTCCTACTCCAGGGGATCTTCCTGACAGAGGGATCAAACCCACGTCCCTGCATTGGCAGGTGGATTCTTTACTGCTGAGCCACTAGGGAAGCTTGCATATATGTATAGCCAGTATATATGGATATATATGCAGCAAAGTGATTCAATTATATATATATGTAATTGAAGCACTTCTCTGTACACCTAGAACATTGTCAAGCAACTATACTTGAATTCAAAAAATTAATAAAAAGACTTTCTAATGACTATTTCTAATACTTCAATAAAGCCTGGAACAAACATCTTACACTCATAAACATGAGTGAATCTTACAAATCCTTTAGTCTAAGCATATTTTCTTTATTTGTTCTTTTTAAAGTAATTTTAATTGTAGAGTCTGTGAACATATTTTCCTAGTAAAAATTAAAACACAAAAGGTAAGCCCAATAGATCTTTGTGAGAGAAAACTTTTTATGGCAAATGGCTAAAAAGTTAACCCAACTGGCACGAACACCAGCATGATATGTTGATTGCATGATGGAAGCCCTTGTCTTCCCAAGGTTTCAATGATAGCAGGACCCTGACTCTCTCTTTGTCTATACCTTGATTCAGCCCCTTCCCGGAAACCAATGAAGATGGCCTTGTTCTCAGGCTCTTGCTCTAAGATTGCAAGAGGATTGCCATGGCTTCAGTCTTCCTTCTTCTGGTTTCATATTTTATAATAGATTTTTTCAAGTTTCCACAACTAAGTTTCATTTGTTTTGAATTAGAGTCTTGAGCCGATCACTGTTGGTATGGTTCTGAAAAGCACTGATTGTTTTGGATCTTATTTACATGTTTCAGTCCAAGATGACGAGTGTTCAGTTTCAATCAAGCATATTGGTTGACACGGGAGGTCTATCCAAATGCAGAATCAGTACCTTAAGGAGCAGGACCAGACACTGGGGGATAAAATAGGAGATCTTCATGATCCTCCGCTGTGAAGACCCCTTCCAGGTGCTTTTCCCTTACTCCCAGTAGATAATTGCTGTCACCAATTTTTTTGTGGCTATTCATCCACACATTTTTTTTTCTGTGAATTTACATAAAATATTTGTATATTTTGTTGTATGTAGTTTTATTTCTTACTTTTCATCTGCATTTTAACATGAAATGAAGTGACATTTTCTTCCACTTACTTTTTTTACATTTGATCTTGAAGAGCTAAGCATGTCAGTAGGAGTGGATCAGGGTTTCACAGGTGGTGCTAGTGGTAAAGAACCCTCCTGCCAATGCAGGAGATGTAAGAGACACAGGTTTGAACCCTGGGTTGGTGAAATCCCCTAGAGGAGGACTTGGAAACCCACTCCAGTATTTTTGCCTGGAGAATCCCATGGACAGAGGAATCTGGCCTGCTACAATACATAGGGTCACAAAGAGACACAACTGAAGTGACTTAGCACACACGCACGCAGGAGTGGATCAACCTCTATAATATATGTACATAAAGAGCTATCTTAAGAAAGATAGTATCTATAGGTCTACTCTGACAACCACTGCATATTTTCATATAGTATACGTTGTACCATGGTATATTTAACCACAGTGTACTTAGCTACAATTCAATTAAGATTTTCTCTTTCTTCCTCTCCCTTGCACCCCTGCTTTTAGTATTAACAATGTCATGATGAACATTCTTGTGCAAGTCTATTTGACATATGATATTATTTATTGAGGGTAAATATTGTTCTCAGAAGAGGCATTATTAGGTAATGGCATAGTTCATTCAACATGTCTGTACCAATTTATACTCAGTGATGATTCCAACTCATTGAAAAAGACCCTAATGCTGGGAAAGATTGAGGGCAAGAGCAGAAGGGAGCAACAAAGGATGAGATGGTTGTATGGCATCCCCAACTCAATGGACATAAGCTTGAGCAAACTCAGGGAGAGAGTGAAGGACAGGAAATCTTGGCATGCTGCAGTCCATGGGGTCTCAAAGAGTCAGACATGACTGAGTGACTGAACAATAATAACAAAGAAGCATTTTTATGCAAGTCTATTTGTGCGTATGATAGACTGTACCAATATAGACTCATAGAAATTTACCACTACTTTATAGCAGTGGTATGAAACTGCTGACAATCTTAGCTACACTTGCTATAATCAACCTGTAGTTTTTGCTAATCTAAAGGATGAAGAATTGGCATGAGAATTTTTGTTTTATTTTTGAATTTCCTTGTTGATTATTGAGGGTTATCACCTTTTACAGCTGTATTGGTATTTTGCATTTTATTTTCTATAAAGTTTCCTGGGGGGGAGGTGGGAGAGAGTCTCAAGAGGGAGGAGAATATATGTATACTTACAGCTGTTCGCTTTGTTGTAAAGCAGAAACCAACACAACGTTGTAAAGCAATTATCCTCCATTAAATAAAAAATTTAAAAATATTGATTGCCTGAACATATGCTCTGCTAAGTCAATATTTTTTGTTGTTTAACTATTAGTAGAATTTTCTTATGCATGCTGAATACCAATTCTTTGTCTTATTATCTAAGTGATAAATACTCATACCCCATTCACTATTTGTGTTTTAAAATTTATCAATTTATTCATTCACTACTTTTTATTTTTAGTTATTTAAAACTGAAATATAATTGACATGTGATATTGTGTTAGTTTGGGGAACTACTAACAACTTCTTTGTGGAAGACATTAGTCTTCCAATGTAATGATTTGATATATGCATATTTTGGAAATGATCACCACACTGTTAACACCTATCACCACACATTATTACAAATTGTCTTTTCTTCTTGTAATGAGAATTTTTAAGATTTACTCTCCTAGTGACTTTCAAATATACAACAGAGTATTGTTAACTATATTCACCAAGTTGTACATCACATCCCAGGACTTACCTGATAATTGGACCTTTGTACCTTTTGGCCGCCTTCACCCATTTCATCTCTTCCTCTTCACCATCCACCCCCACCACCTCTGGCAACCACCAATGTGTTACCTGTATCACTGAGTTATGTTTGTGCATGTGTGTCTATTTTTTTTAATTCCACATGGAATTGAGATCATATGGTATTTATCTTTATCTGTCTGACTTATTTCACTTAGTATAATGCCCTCAAGTTCCAAAAGCGTTCATGGGTTTTTGAACTTTTGTTATATGATCAGAAGCATATGTTCATATTTTTCTTTTTATACCTATATAGCTTTATTTCTTACATTCTTACATTTGAGACATTAATTCATTTGGAATTCATATTTGTATGATATGAATAAGGATGCATCTTTCTTTCATTTTGCTTTGAATTTTCTCAACATGATTTAACTAAAAGTGTGTCTTTTCCTTATTGATGTGAGATGCACACTAAATTCTAATGATTCTGCAGTCAAAATCTAGGGTCTAAAATTTTTTCTCTGCTACTTGATAAAATAAAATTTCTTGGTCCATTTTGTTAAAGTTGTCTTGGTTATTTTTGTTCCATAAAAATTAAGAATTCAACTTGCCAATGGCTGTAAGAAACATTTTGTGTGTGTGTGCAGTGGGTTGTGATAGATTGAATTTATAGACAAATAAAGGGAAACAGACAGTATTACAGTACTCAGAATTCCCAAACATTAACATGTTACAGCTCTCTATTTATTTTAGTTTTCTTTTATGTTACTAAGTAAAGTTTAATAGATTTTTTTCCTCCAAAAAGGGCTGAAAACATTTTTCTAGGAACTTAGTAGCTTTTCATTTTTGTGTTAATATAACTGCTGTACAAGAAACTATTAATTAAAAATGTATTGACATAGAGCAGATGTAAAGCAAACACACATACTTCAAGAATGCAGCTTGATGAATTTTCACAAACTGTGCCTACCCACGGAAACAGCACCCAGATGAAGGTGTTGAATGTTGCCACCGTGGTGGAAGCCCTACTTCCTCTAGTCAATATCACAGCCTTTGTGAATAATCACTCCCCTGGTTCTTACAGCATAGATTAATTTGCTGTGTTCTTATAATTTGTATAAATGGAAGCACATTGAATACACCCTTATATGCCTGACGGCTTTAACTAAGGATTATGTGTGTGAGCCTTATTCATAATGTTGTATGTAGTTGTAGAAATTTCAATCCATATCCTTGTTGTATAATATTCAACTTAATTAACATGTAGCAATATATCAATTCTACTGTTGATATTTGGGTAATATACTTTTAGTCAATTATTAATAGTTTTGTGCTGAATATTTTACTCAATGAATTTCAGTGAATAATTGTGTGCATTTTTCTTGGGTATACATCTAGGAGCAGACTTTGCTGGGTCATAGAAAAATGCATATGTTTGGCTTTCAAAAACATTGCCACAGTTTTCCTGAATGCTTCTGCCAATTCATACTGTCATCAGCAATGCAAGAGGATTCTGTTCATTTCACATCCTAGCTGACAATTGACATTTCCAATCTGGTCATTTTGTGGTAGTATTTCTTCGTGGTTTTAATTTGCATTCACCTGATTTCTAATAAAGTTGATATTTTTTTCATATTTTTATTTCCATGTTGACAATCTCTTTTGTGAAATATTTGCTTAAGTCTCCTACCATTTTAAAAATTGCTTTATCTGCCTTTTGCTTAGTGATTTAGAATTCCTTTATGTTTTCTTAATATGATACATTGGATCTATTGTGTTAAGGCTCTGTGGTTACTTTTCATTCTCATAATAATGTTTTTGATGAACTGAAGATCTTTATTTTAATAAAGTTAAATTAAACAGTTTTTTCTTTTATTGTTACTATTTTTTAAGTTCTGTTGAAGGACATTTTGCCTATTCCCTTGATCATATCTTCTCCTATATTTTCCTCTGAAATGTTTACTATTTCACTTTTCACATTTAGATCTTCAATCCATTTGGAATAGATTTTTTTTTTTTCCATAAAGGGTGAGGTACAGGGTCAAGATTCATTTTTTTTACCAAATGAATATCCACTCCATCTGGCATTATTTATGAATAAGACTATACTTTCTCTTATTACACTGTCTCATGTTTGTCATAAAAAAACAGTGTTTGAATATATTGGTTCTGTTTCTAGACTACATTATGTTGCAGGCATCTCTTTGTATATCTTTGGGTTAATATACCACATTGTCTCAGTTAGTATACTTTCAGAATAGGTCTGGGTATCAAGTAATGTCAGTCCACCAGCTTTGTTCTACTTCCTCAAAAATATCTCAGTCATTTTAATCTTTTACATATCAATTTTAAAACCAGCTGGTCAATCAAAAGTATTGCTGAAATATTGACAGGAATTACCAGGTGGCACAGTGGTAAAGAATCCTCCTGCCAATGCAGGAGACACAAGAGACTTGGGTTCAATCCTTGGATCGTGAAGAGTCCCTGGAGTAGGAAATGGCAACCCGTTCCAATATACTTGCCTGGAAAATTCCATGGACAGAGGAGCTTGGTGGGCATGGTCCAAGGGGGTACATGGGGTCACAGAGTCAGACCCAACTTAGCAACTGAGTGACTGAGCCCAGCACAACACCTTGAATCTATAGTTTAATTTGGAGAGAATTGACATCTTTATAACATTGAGTCTTTCAATTCACAAGCATAGTATCAGTTCAGTTCAGTTGCTCAGTCATGTCCGACTCTTTGTGACCGCATGGACTGTAGCACGCCAGGCTTCCCTGTCCATCACCAATTCCTGGAGTTTACTCAGACTCATGTCCATTGAGTTGGTGATGCCATCCAACCATCTCATCCTCTGACATACCCTTCTCCTCCCGCCTTCAATCTTTCCCAGCATCAGGGTCTTTTGGTGTTTCAGCTTCAGCATCAGTCCTTCCAGTGAACATTCAAGTCCAAGGGACTCTCAAGAGTCTTCTCCAACACCACAGTTCAAAAGTGTCAGTTCTTCGGTGCTCAGCTTTCTTTATAGTCCAACTCTCACATCCATACATGACTACTGGAAAAACCATAGCTTTGACTAGATGAACCTCTGTTGGCAAAGTAATGTCTCTGCTTCTTAATATGCTGTCTAGGTTGGTCATAACTTTTCTTCCAAGGAATAAGTGTCTTTTAATTTCATGGCTGCAATCACCATCTGCAGTGATTTTGGAGCCCCCAAAATAAAGTCTGTCACTGCTTCCATTGTTTCCCCATCTATTTGCCATGAAGTGATGGGACTAGATACCATGATCTTAGTTTTCTGAATGCTGAGTTTTAGGCCAACTTTTTCACTCTCCTGTTTCACTTTCATCAAGAGGCTCTTTAGTTCTTCTTCACTTTCTGCCATAATGGTGGTATCATCTGCATATCTGAGGTTATTGATAGTTCTTCTAGCAATCTTGACTCCAGCTAGTGCTTCATCCAGCCCAGCATTTCTCATGATGTACTCTGCACATAAGTTAAATAAGCAGGGTGACAATATATAGCCTAGTATATCCCTCCACAGTATATCCCTCCATTTATTTAGGTCCTTTAAGTTTTTTCTTGAAATTGTTTTATAATTTTTAGTAAAAGGATATGCATATCTTTTATCAGATATTTCCAAGGTATTTTATGTCACTGAATACCATTGTAAAATGTATGTTTTTCTTTTTCTTTTGGTAGCTGGTATATAGAAATATAATTTTAATTAATATTGAACATTGTCCTTACATCTAGTAACATTATAAATTCTAATGTTTATCTATGGATTATTTTGAATTTCATAGGTAAAGAAACATGACTTCTATGAATAAAGGGTTTTTATTTCTTTCTTTACAAACCTTATAACTTTCATCTTTTTCTTATTTCACTGGCTAGTACTTCTGGTACAACATTGAATAGTTTTGAGGGTAAGCATAGTTATCTCATTTGAGAGAAGGTTTCAATAGTTTACCATTGAGTATAACATTTGCTATAGATTTTTTTAGATATTATTAATCAATATTAAGAACTTTTACTTTCATTACTTCCTTGCTAAGATATTTTATTGTGAATGGGTGTCAAATTTTATTAAATGCTTTCTATATATCTATTTAAATAATTATGTGTGACTTTTCTCCTATTTTAATGTAGTAAGTTACACTGTTTTCTAATCTCGAATCATACTTGCATTCCTGAAAGAAACGTTCTTTGGCTGAAACACACTGGACTTTGCATGTATCACTGGAATCATTTTTTGTATACCTCTTGTAATAGTTGACAGCATAAATATTATAAGTCCAGAATGAGTATTTTGTAATTTAATTGAGCTTAAGCCATCATATAATTTGTTGTTTGTATTTATTGTTAGGGATATTGCATATTGATGGTATTTCTCAAATGTGAATGATACTCGATTAGGCGTTTGAGGATTTTTGCTTCTGAAACAGTTCATACAGATAGCCTATAGAAGGTCTGGCAACCACTTGTAGGGTTATGGTCCACACTGTTTTAGGGGGAGGGTGATAGAATATGCAGTTAGATCACTGTGCATGTGTGTGTGCTCAGTCGCGTACGACTCTTTGCAACCCCATAGACTGTAGCCTGCCAGGCTTCTTTGTCCATGGGATTTCCCAGGCAAAAGTACTGGTGTGGGTTGCTATTTCCTACTCCAGGGAATCTTCCAAACCCAGGGACTGAACTCTTGTGTTCACAGAACCCTCATCTCTTGTGTCTTCTGCACTGGCAGGCAGATTCTTTACCACTGCGCCACTTGGGAAGCCCAACTAGATCACTGCCTTGCCTCTATTCCTCACACTCCCACAATGCATATTCCTGCTCTGGGTAGGATACCCTGTACCTTACTGCTTGGTCCTGGGGTAAGGGAATACTATAGAGGAATCTCTATTTCTGGTTACTCCTAGTTTGCTTTTCCAGCTGATCACCCTGCTTATGTCTCTGGAAATCCTCTGCCCATTGATTCTATCATCGTGGTCATGTTCTAATATGCTTTAATCTTCTGTGTCAGCATAGTCCTAGAGCCTAAGATGAGCTCAAGTGTGCAGATCAGGCTGTGAGGCACACCCAACTGTTCTTTTTTACAGTCTCGTACAGATTTCTCTCATGCTCAACCACTACGATAATTCAACTTGATTTTGAGCAATACTACAAGCCAAAAAATTGATGCTTTTAAGCTGTGGTGTTGGAGAGGAAGAAGAATCCCTTGGACTGCAAGGAGATCCAACCAGTCCATCCTAAAGGAGATCAGTCCTGGGTGTTCTTTGGAAGGACTGATGCTGAAGCTGAAACTCCAGTATTTTGGCCACCTGATGCGAAGAGCTGACTCATTGGAAAAGACCCTGATGCTGGTAGGGATTGGGGGCAGGCGGAGAAGGGGACGACAGAGGATGAGATGGCTGGATGGCATCACTGACTTGATGGGCATGAGTTTGAGTAAACTCCGAGAGTTGGTGATGGACAGGGAGGCCTGGCGTGCTGCAATTCATGGGGTCACAAAGAGTCGGACACGACTGAGTGACTGAACTGAACTGAACTGAACAGTTATTAGTATAAATGTATAGGATTTGGTGCAGGAGGTGAGACTGTTGATAGTGAATGTTATTGGTCATCTCTCTTAAAATCAAGTGTCTTTAGCACAGACATTTAGAGACTTCATGGCTCAGTTATTCCTTATTGAAAATCAGACTCTTCTGCTAAATCTTGCATTTTATATTGACCATTACAGTTTGAGGTCTTTGTTCCAAAAGCTATTCAGGATTCAATTAAAGTTCAGTCATACTGCATGAATATTATATAACACTATATATCACTTGGACTTTCTATGATAACACGGCTGTCCTTCTCTTTAGAAATATATAGCTCATCTTTAATTTCTAGATCATATCAGACTGGTGGCTGAAATCTATTGTCATTTGTGGTTGATTACTCATTTTTTTTAATTGACAGACTCTTCAAATTCTCACCTATTCTTAAATTATTATTATTATTTTGACTGCACAGCTTTTGGGATCTTAGTTCCCCAACCAGGGATCAAACCCACATCTCCTGGTGTGGAAGCACAGAGTTGTAACCACTGGACCACTAGGAAAGTCCTTTTTGTAAAAAGGTTATTTTTTTTTTTTTCAAATTTTTACTTATTCTTGAAGAGAATGAATCTTGAGACTGTTTTGGGAGATTGTTCTTATTTATGCCCTACTATCAGCTGTTTTGGAGAAAAATATGATAATCCTGTTTTTTATAAATAATTTCAGTCTTTATTATAGATATGTTTTCATTAGTGCACTCAACTCCTCCATTTCCCAAAGTTGTCTTATTTTCTAGAAAAGTAAATCAATTCACTTTTCTCAATTTTTCCTTTTTAAAAGGTATTCTTACAAAGGTTCTGTTCTGTTATCTTCCTTCTCAATTCTTGTCTCTAGAGCTTTTAAAAGGTTGGCATTGAAAGACAGCATGTGTACAGACTAGAAAAACATGCATCTCATGTCTAACTTTGATCAAAGCATTGACAGTTCGTGGTAGATGCAGTTGTATTAAATTTAGTCAGGTACAGATATGCCTTGAGTTGTAAAAGACCCAACTGTGTTTAATTTAAATACAACCTACCAAAGAGTGAAGAATTTTCTAATAGAAAGGCTGCTTAAAAGCAGAGGATTAGAAGACACATGATTAGAATTGACCATCAGGCAAATAAGACAGAAAACAAAAGAAGGTGCAAAGAAAGAATGAAATACAGAAAGCAGAATATTTCTCTTGCAAAATCTGAAAGCTTCAGAGCAGTGATGCTCTTAAATTACAAATTAAAGTGATTTTAATCAAGGGTTTAAATTTGGAAATACAGATTGTGTCTCTGTACAGCTACATGTAAATAACGTGTGGGCTTCTGCAGTGGCACTAGTGGTAAAGAATCCACCTGCCAATTCAGGAGACATAGGAGACATGGGTTCTATCCCTGGGTTGGGAAGATCTCCCGGAGAGGAAATGGCAACCCACTCCAGTATTCTTGCCTGGGAAATCCCATGGGCAGAGGAGCTGGTGGGCTGCAGCCTGTGGGTTCCCAAAGAGCCAGACAGGACTTAGCGACTAAGCATGCATGCATATATGTAATTACACTGTGTGCTATGTAATGCGACTAGTCACATTAGTCACTCTGTTGTGTCCAACTCTTTGTGACCCCATGGACTGTAGCCTGCCAGGCTCCTCTGTCCATGGGCATTCTCCAGGCAGGAATACTGGAGTGGGTTGCCATGCCTTCCTCCAAAGGTCTTCCTGACCCAGGAATCAAACCGGGGTCTCCTGTATTTCAGGCTGATTCTTTGCCAGCTGAGCTACCAGAGAAGCCCTATAATCATATTATATACACCGAAAAGTCTTTGTATTAACAAAGGTACAAAAATACATTTCTTTATATGACCAAAAAACATTGGTGTTAAAAAAGGAAATGAGAAAAATAGTACAGGTGGAGGTTAGAAATGGGTAGCAAACTAATTCCTTCTGCACTTTCCCACAAAGACATCTACATCAAAGACTGTCAGCCCCATCCTCACTTCACTAGGACCCTTGTGTCTCTATAATGCTCTTTTACTCCATCTTTTCAGCTGATACATAGATAGCAATATGTCATGTGTGTGTGTTCACGTGTGTGCTCACATAGATGCAGATAGAAAATACAGATACGCAATTTTTTTTTTCTTTAGTATAGTCTCATCTCTTTCTGGCCCTATGCTAAAGCAGTGTGTTGAGGTCTCCTTCAAAAAGGGTTAGGGAAGGTTAAAATTCTTTGAGCTTCAATTAATTCCAGGCAGCTGTCTTTAAGAAGACACAGGAATTGCAGAAGGTTGTTAGATAAGCCAACATCATGGTCATTTGTCAAGTTCCAGACTTCCACAGCAGAGCTACCAAGTTGGATTTGCCTTAGTTTCATTGTTTTGTTTTAATTTTTTTCTCACTTCCCAGTGATATAAAGCAAAGAAAGTGAAAAAAGGAAAGATGCATATTTTTCTCTGCCCATCATATTCTTTCCCAAACACAGGAAAAGGTATAATTCTGCCAGCAATTTAGCCTCCAAACTAGGATGTATCTAGGTTATACCTCATTGAAACAGTATGGTTAACAAATTCTGATTTAACAACATAAAATGAGGATTAGCTGCTGATATGTTTGGGACAATCCAGCATTAGCCCAACTGGGAAAATGCCTGGCTGCCCCCAGTGTTCGACTTTTAATTATTTTAACTTACTGTGCCCCATTGACAACACTTCCATCTTTCCTGCAGCAGTTTCTTGCCCAGGCCTAGTCTCTATGGCCTTTCTACTTCCAGCACCTGCTCACTTTCCTTTGAAGAGACTAAGAAACAATCAGGATTTCCAAAACTATGTAAACTTTAGACCTTCAGTCCCTAAGACATATATTCTGAATAATTTGATTTCTATGGGATTTTTAATATTTTTGTGCTTTTATCTTAATGATATTCTAAAACAGTTATACATACATTCTGAACTATTTGAAAATGACTTTAAAATTTTGTTTTTATTGGAGTATAGTTGCCTTACAATGTTGTGTTTGTTTCTACTAGACAGCAACTTGTAGAGATGCAGATGGACCTAGAAGATGACTTGACAACAGAATAGCGATATATGGCTTCAGTGTTTCCATTTGTGTTATTGTCACGCCCTTTCTTGTGCTGAAGGAAGGCCATAGAATGTCATGGTGTCCTGCTGCTGCCGCTGCTAAGTCGCTTCAGTCGTGTCCGACTCTGTGCAACTCCATAGACGGCAGCCCACCAGGCTCCTCCGTCCCTGGGATTCTCCAGGTAAGAACACTGGAGTGGGTTGCCATTTCCTTCTCCAATGCATGAAAGTGAAAAATGAAAGTGAAGTCGTTCAGTCGTGTCCGACTATTAGCGACGCCATGGGCTGCAGCGTACCAGGCTCCTCGGTTCATGGGATTTTCCAGCCAAGAGTACTGGAGTGCGTTGCCATTGTCTTCTCCCATGATGTCCTAAAAAAGTTAAATTTTTTCAATGACTTGAGCAAAGAGAATAGTGGGAGGATTCAGCCAGCATAGGATGCTGAACAGAAAACAGCATGCTTTGTAGTAAAGACTGTGTTCACATTTAAGTAGATGAGAATAGTGGCAAATTGTGCACGCATGCTAAGTTGCTTCAGTCATTTTTGACTCTTTGCGACCCTATAGACTGTAGCCCCTCAGGCTCCTCAGTCCAGGCAAGAATACTGGAGTGGGTTGCCATGCTCTCCTCCAGGGGATTTTCCCGATCTAGGGATCCAACCAGCATGTCTTATGTCTCCCGCATTGGTAGGTGGGTTCTTTACCACTAGTACCATTGGTTACCGATTCTTTAAAACATTTTCACTATAGTATTTCAGAGTCAGTGTGAAATTTGTTAGCCAGTATAAAGTAGCTGAACAATTGTTAAAAACTGCCTTCCTGCTAAAACAACAATAATTGAAATGGTTTATGGAGTTGTCCACTTGGCTAAAAGGCAGAAGAAGCAAGATGATAAAAAATAAAGCATCAGCTGTATAAAATTTAACTCTCTGTTATTAAACCTAAGATAGGTGATGGATTTTCATTGGTAAAACATCATCCACTTTTTACTTTGGAACATACTGACTTTGCAGTTTTGTTTGTGTTAATGTTTTTAAATTAAAATATGTAACATATACAAGCACTAAATTTTCATCAATTTGGGTATAAGTGAGAGCTGCATTTGAAAACAAATACTTTAAGTATACACTGAGGATATGTCAGAATTAATTTGAGACAAAGGGGAGCTACATATCATACCAGCTGTGTAGCTGTTCTATGTGGTTTTCCCCCAAATAAAGAGTAAGACTTCTCTTGAGAGAGGGTAATGGGGCAAATACATGGTTAATAGACCATGAATGAAGAAGAGTGGAAAATTGGAGAAAGAAACTTTATTTCCTGTTTTCTAAAATCTGTACTTATGATGAAATTGGACTTTCCCGGTGGCTCAGGTGGTAAAGAGCCCGCCTGCAATGTAGGAGGCCTGGATTTGACCTCTGGGTCGGGAAGGTCTCCTGGAGAAAGAAATGGCAACCCGCTCCGGTAGTCTAGCCTGGAGAATCCCATGGACAGAGGAGCTTGGCGGACTATAGTCTATGGGGTCAAAAAGAATTGGACATGACTGAGTGACTAACATGATGATGAAATCTGTTTAGTACCCACAGATATGAATTGACATAGTGTGGAATCTTATGTGATTCTTACAAGAGTTTCAGAAAACTATACATACGGCAAAAATTAACCAAAATCTCTCTTTGGTACTAAATCAGATGAAATTTTACAGTCTTATGTAAGTAAACACTTCAGGTCAAAGACAACATCTATTTTTCTCATTTCTGATATACTTTCACATTTTAGTTACATGTGGAAACCAGGTGGCATAATAATGGAACTAAGATGACTTTATGATACTTCATTTGGGGAGAAACATAACTTACAAACATAAGCCAGCACATCCCATGAAGCCTTTATATTTAAGTGAGAAAATTGATAAGACTTTTAATTTTTTTAAAAAACAAGAAATTGATTTAGTTTTTTTCTCTTTGGTGAGTGAAATATCCCTTTTTAAAAAATGCTTGGGGAGAGTTTTCAAAATTATGTGAAAAAGTAGTCTAGATAAATTTCCAAAATAAATAAATAATAAAGTATATCCAGTTTGTGTTATAGGTTATGTTTTTAATGGGTCATAAGTAAGTCAAAATTATATTATAGAATGCAGTACCATTTCAGTAAAGACAGTTTCTAATCCTGTTTTAGTCATTGGGAGGTAATTTGATGTACTGAAATTTCCTTTCTGAAATCAAATTTCAGTTATAATCCAAACTTAGTGTCAGTTATTTAGAAAAAAATCTGCTTAGTTTTTTGTTCACTTAATGAAAGTTGACTTTACTTTAGCTAAACATTGCTTGAGCTCAGGTCTTTTGAATTTATTATTTGGAAAAATTATTGGATATAGGTGATGATAAGGTTTCAGGAAAAATTATCATTAATTTCTTCTGAAACAGTCCTTTATTACCAAATAATAGGCACATTAAATTACAAGAAAGACAAATTATTTTTAATAGAAATGAACTTTAATTCACATTCCTGCAAAGTAAGAAAATATTTCCTTTGAAACGAGACAAGTCTCTCAGGAATGTAGTTCCATAGAAAGTAGTTCAAGGTGTAAATGTAATCTAATAGCTGGCAGATCTGTATCATTTAAAATTAAAATATTTAACATATATATTGGGTGAAAATCACTGATGCCTCAGAACTCAGTGACAGTTACTGGTAAGAGAAGCATTTCAGATTAGGGAAAAAAAGAAATAAGGTAGAACTGGAGATGTGAAAAAAGAAGCAAGAGAGAAATACTTCATAATGAGTCTGTGATCTTTGGTTTCATTTTAACTGGACTTGCTCAGAGTTGGAACTAAACATTGTAGCTAGCTATGGATTAAGAGGAGCTTCCCCAGTGGCTCAGCAGAAAAGAATCCAATGCAGGAGTGACAGGTGATGTGGGTTCCATCTCTGGATCAGGAAGATCCCCTGGAGGAGGGTACAGCAAGCCACTTCAGTATTCTTGCCTGGAAAATCCCATGGACAAGGAGCCTGGCGGGCTACAGTCCATAGGTGGCAAACAGTTAGACACAACTGAAGCAAGTTAGCACTGCATGGATTAAGAACTGACCAATTTCTCCACGTTAAAAAAAAAAAGTGTTTCTTCAGGAAGGTCTAATCAGTCAGCATGAAGCTCACACCAACAGTCACAATCACAGAGGACTTGGGCACTATAAAAAACCTATTCTTCAATTAAAACGGTGATAAAGGGAGAAAATGGTGCACCAGCCTCTGCCCACCACAGATGTGCCTTGAGTTTCATTCCTTGGCTGCTCAACATAAATGACATTTCACTCAATGTAATCTTTTCAGAGACTTGGAGTTTAACAAAACCTTTCAGTACAGTGAATTATTTTATTTGGGACATCAAGAGCAATGCATACAAAAGTACGGATTTTATTCTCATTTCTGTAGAAAAGAAGAAAAATCAATTTCCTCACCAGTATCATAGTTAACACACCCACCTGGATTCTTGCTCCCATCTGTTTTCAAAGAGACTGAAGAAAATCACACTGTAATAGTAGAAACACAAACTGAAATTGCATTGGTAGACTTGGAAAATAGCATTCCCTCCATTTTTTGAATATCTTTATGAGTTACAGATACAAGTTTTTCTTTTCTTCAAGACAGAAGTAATCTACAGCACTCTGAATAAATAAATCTTATTACATTCTTTATACATGAAGTGTTAAAAATCCTTCCTAAACTTTCATGTTAAATCAAATATGCATTTGAAGCACTTAACAGAATCTGTTACAAAGTAGATTCAATAAATGTATGTTATAATAATTGAGTCTAAATTTATTTTTCTTTTAAGTTTTACACACTTTATGTGAATATACAGTTTTGATGATTATCTCCATAGCTCTGAATAACATGCCTATGTTGCTTATATAAAATTTTTTATTTTTCAATATTTAACATTATGTAAGAAGTTTCTGTTCCATTATAGGAAAATGTAAATTTTGCCTTCTTTCATTATTTTGACTCTGTTAAACACACAAACTCTTCCCTTTACCTATTCTGTCTCTCTCTTTCTCATATGTATACACACACACACATACACACTCATATAGTATGTCATTATGTGTAATATAATAAATAAATGTAATGTGTAATTAATGGCATATAAATACTTAAATATTAATATATACACAGAGTTGGTTAAATGATTTCATTTTATGAGACGCATGGGGCTTCCCTGGTGGCTCAGATGGCAAAGAAGTTGCTCAGTTGTGTCCGACTCTCTGAGACCCCATGGACTATAGCCTACCAGGGTCCTCCGTCCATGGGATTTTCCAGGCAAGAATACTGGAGTGGGTTGCCATTTCCTTCTCCAGATCTTCCCAACCCAGGGATTGAACCCAGGTCTCCCAAATTGTAGGCAGACGCTTTACCATCTGAGTCACCAGGGAAGATGGCAAAGAATCTGCCAGCAATGCAGGAGACCTGAGTTCGATCTCTGGGTCAGGCAGATCTCCTAGAGAAGGGAATTGCAGCTCACTCAGTATTCTTGCCTAGAGAATCCCATGAACAGAGTAGCCCAGCAGGCTACAGTCCTTGGAGTTGCAAAGAGTCAGATGCGACTGAGTGATTAAGAACAGCACACGGCAGAGGATAGTCTCAGTGGCAAGACATAGTGCTTATATAATAAATATGATTAACTAATGATTTACTAATTAACGAATCAGGTGAGCATTTGCTTTGCTATAATATTGCCAGCAAGTCATAGTGTTAACCTGTTAAAGTAGCATTGTAGGGAATAGAAACAACTTTTTTCCTCTAGGTTATTTAATGAGTAAAAAGTTGACTGTTTAGAGCTATTTAATCAATAACATACTGAAATACTTGGGGTTTAAAAATATTCTTGGTAAAGTTGAGAAAATATGAAAGCTTAAACTCTTAATCAGTAAGCTTATTGCCTATTTCTTATGAAAGATAAATAATGCAGTCAATAATTTCATAATAAGCCTTATTTTAAATCATCTCATTAAAAAATCACATTTTATACCATAACCAGGACCATGAATATGCACTTGTTTGTAATATCATTATATTACATACCATCTTCATTACATAAATCCTTTCCCTCTCTAACACTGAAACTATTGGAGAGAAAAACACATGTAAGTGTGAATAAAATATTATAACTATAAATACTCACTTTTTGCATATATGGCTTAAGCTAAATGCTGTCTTTCTGGAATTGTTCTAACAAATTGTTTTTAATGTTAAAACTTGAGTGTAAACTTGGTATATAGAAATAAAATCTTATAGCTGTGATTATTTTTCTCATCACTATGCTACAAATTTCTAAAATGGAAACCATAGGACTTACATAAGAAAAATGACTTGGTAGAACTATAACCACAGGTAAAATGTTTGTAGCTTCAGTTTATGCAGTTTTCCCTAGAGGTGACACTTATTTCATAATGAGAAAGAGTTAAGATATCTGTAATGTCCTAAGAGGTAGGTAAACCAATATTTTTACATTGCTGGAGAGAGCTAATTTAAAATAAAGCATTTCAAGTATATTCTCTCAGTCAACATCTACTTTAGACATCAATTTAAGAAAAAAATTCAAAATAAAAATCAATGAAGTTTAAGCACTTTTTGAGATACTTTAAAAAGCCAAATTATAACTAATGTATTAAATTATACTATTCATTGTTCTTTATCCATAACAGATGTTTGCATCTCTATATAAAAAATATGGGGCTCCCTTCTTCTCTTGCCTCTTACTCTTCTTTCTCTTATCAGTTACTGAACACATAAACAAATTTCATATTAATAAGCAAAAAAATCTCTAATATTTCTTTTACCCAGCAGACTCTTAAGAAATGTTTTAAGTTACTGAGTGACTGTACTAAGTTGCTTCACTTGTGTCTGACTCTTTGCAGCCCTATGGACTACATATAGCATGCTAGGCTTCTCTGTCCATGGAACTCTCCAGGCAAGAATACTGGAGTAGGGTGCCATTTCCTTCCCCAGGGGATCTTCCTGACTCAGGGACCAAATCTGCATCTCTTATGTCTCCTGCATTGATAGATAGGTTCTTTACCATTAGCTCCAACTGGGAAGCTTGACTGAATGAATAATTAACATTAATGATATATCTCATATGTGGTTTGTTATGTTACAAGTGCTGCTGCTGATTTTTTTGGTACAAATAATCAAGAGATTATAGACTCATAGTAAAGTTATGCTATAACATGTAACCCTCAGGTTACTCTCCCTAACCTGAAGAGTGTAGAACATAAATATTGAAATTTAAGGGGATGACTTACCTGTAATATTAAATGGCATATTGCAAATCAGCCAAGAGTTTATTAAAGGACTAAAGTGACCAATGTACAAGATTTCTACAGTGTAACAAGGAGGCTAATTGGTTAATCTATGCTGTGCTGTAAATTCTCATTTCCTAAATTCCTTATTCAACTGTGTGTGCCTTTAATCTTTGTTTCCTTTTCACCTGCATAAATTTTTCACCTGTATAAATTTTTTAGTAGAACAAGCTACATACTTCTCTGGCCTTGCTTTTACCTATTCTATTTGAATTCTAACATGACTTCTATATTCAAATTGTCTCCTCTTCCAACCTTACTCTGAAAAGGTCTTCTGACACTGCTGAGGGACAAAGACACTTCTGTATTGCTAAGACCTACCAAGGACACCACTATGGCACCTACTCTGGGCTTCCCAGGTGGCGCTAGTGGTAAAGAATCTGCCTGCCAAAGCAGGAGATGCAAGAGACACGGGTTCAACCCCTGGACCGGGAAGATCCCTTAAAGTAGGAAATGGCACCCCACTCCAGTATCCTTACCTCGAGAATCCCATGGACAGAGGAGCCTGGTGGGCTACACACAGTCCAAAGGGTCACAAAGAGTCAAAACAACTGAGCACAAGGTACCTATTGGGGCCCATCACAATTTTTCTCAAGACTAGGAGCTGGATGATAAGAATTCTTATGTCTGTGCCTAACAAGGATGTTAATACACTGAACTGATGTGGATATTCCTGCTGTTACAGATTTACAATGTCCCTGTCATTTTCAGTAAAAGTAGCACTTCTGATCACTACAATATGATGCCTTCTCTCATTTTTTCCTGTGCGTTTTAGTGAAAGCAATTGATTTTCAAGTTTTCCTTTTCTGTTCCTTAAATTCCCTTACATTCAGACATAAATCCCACAAATTTGATCAGAGAGTGGCATGGAACAAACACTACGCCATATTTCAGAATTGCTGACTTTTTCTTCTTGGACCAAGGTTGATCACTCTGGCTCTATATTTTTCTAGAACATGTTCCTATTCAGGCAACACTTCATACCCCTGTACAGATAGAGTCCTAGCTGACCCACAAGATAGATTTTTGAGACACCCCAGTGGGTCTTCAGTCCTTAGAGGGAACAGATGTGACGCTCAATCCAAGTATCTAAAATGTTTTCCAAAACCCAAAGCAAATTAAGAAATCTTTCATTGCCATTATTCCTATTCATTATTAGAAATGATCATACCACATGAACTTTAAAAGTATAATTCACTGAAAACACAGTTATAATTTTAAGCAATGGTTAAGCGGTAGTGTAGTTTAATGTTGCAATTTTGCTCACTTTTATTCATAATTAATCTTTTATAGCTTCCTTCTCCCACCCACCAAGCTGTTAATGGCTAAAAACAAACATGGGCTAATATCTTTAGCATAAAGACTAATTAAAAATACTTAATGAGGCTTCGGTGAGCATTTATTTTATCAAGGCAGATCTTTTGAGTTGAAACTTTTCTGTCTCTATTTAGCCCTTCATCTCATAGTGTTTGAAAACCTAGCTGTTAAATTCACATGTGAACTTCATTTTGGCATAGGTAATGGATTCAGATAATATTTCCACTTCCATTCATGCTGGATACATATTAATACTATTTACTGCTTCAGAGTAACTCTTTCCTCTTCTCACCACTGTGAGTGCAGGCTGACTACATGATTATATCAAAGAGGTGGCTTATCTAAGGTCCCCCAGTGGAGGTCAGCTAACTAGGAGACACTGCAGGAAATTGGAGGGAAGGAAGAGAGTGAGGTCAGAATACTTTATTCCTCTGGTTGACTATGGGTGTGGTTGTTTCTGTGGGGTTTGTCCTCAAACTGAACAGATGCTTCTCTCAAGACAGTACTACATGTGTGCATTTCCCTCTTCCTTGTTCCTTTGAGCTTGTGGGTGATGCCAACTTGTTTCTTCCCCTCAGTGACTGAACTGTCCTTTGTAGCTCTTCTGTATTCCAGCAACATTTTGTAAATAGTCCCTTTGTAAATGAACTCTTCTTGAATTATCCTAGGTTGAAGGTAAAATTTTTTTCTTATAGGGATCCTGATGAATACACTAAGCTAAGATGTAGAGTCTTAATATTAACTGTTGTTCAGTCACTAAATCAAGTCTGACTCTGCAACCCCATGGACTGAAGCCAGGCTCCTCTGTCCTCCACTATTTCCTGGAGTTTGCTCAAATTCATGTCCATTGCGTTGGTGATACTATCCAACCATCTCACCCAGTGGTAACACTGATATCAGATTATTAATCTTATATTAGAACGGTAAACACCATGATTGATAAATACATCCTTGATGCACACATTGGTCTCTGAGGCGTTTTTAACCTCCCAGTGTGTACTAGACTTTGATGACGAAGGTTGAACTATGCTAGAAGGTGGTCTAGCATTTAAGAATTTGTTTTCTTCAAATTGATCAAGATTTTCCGGTCAATCATAATCATGTAAGGAATTTTATGCATCTATTTGATTCATAACTCTGTTATAAGAGAATTCAAATTTAGATAATCATTAATAGTCAAGATAGTGCTTTCTGAAAGAAATCTCTGTTATCAACATCTGCACTCCTCACAGGTTTCTTGTTACTCCTTGTTGCAGTGACAGATGCTTGGCATCATTGTGTGTTCCTTCCTCTTTCTCACCATGGAAATCCAGTCAACTGCAAGATATTTATTTCATCTCCTGTTCTGGAACTTACTCTCCAACTCCTCTGCTAGCCACCTAGCTCTGTTCATCCAGTAGAAATTTTAAAATTGTAAATCTGATCAACTTACTTTCTTAATGCTGTCAATAACTTTTTTGTCCTTAGGATAAATGCCAAATGTCATTAAGTGGATTATAAGGCATTCCATGATTTAGTTTGTACCTATATCTTAACCTCATTTCTTAAAACACATTTGAAGTTCCAACCACACTGAATTGCTTTCAGTTTGCCCCTTTGACCATAATATGCTTTCTCTTTAACATGGGCCTTCACATTTGTCGGCAAAACACCTTCCCACTCTTGATTTCAATGCTAAATCCTAAAATATCTCCTCATGTTGGCAAGAATTTAGTTGCACTGAATACTCAATACTGAAAAGTGAAAGTGAAAGTCGCTCAGTCATGTCTGACTCTTTGCAACCCCATGGTCTATGCCATTAAGGATATTTATTGATTGTTAAAATATCCCAAGGTGAGCAGTTCCAGTTAGAGTTTCTGCCTCAAACAAGAACCACAGCTCTTTCTTTTCACGTCATCATCATCCTGTATTCTGTCTGGAATTTTGTTGCCCTGTGTTCAAATTTGATATGCTCTAGTTCCTGACATCAAAACAATGAGCAGCCATGTTCAAAAGCAAGAAGGACAGTATGAGAAAGAGAGCATTCTCTATTCACTTTCCACATCTCTCTAGTATCAAAGAGAAAGCCTTGAGTCTTCAGTTGACATTCTTGTGTGGCTAGTTAACCAGACTTGATATTTCAGCCAGGAGATTGATGTGATTGGCTCATGTCATCACTCACCCTCTAGGACACAGCACAGGTAGTCCTGAATAAACATGGGGTTCCTTAACAAGGAGGAAGTATGGCTGAGATAAGTGGGCAAGGATGTCTGCAGTCCCTTGGGCAGCAAGGAGATCAAACCAGTCCATCCTAAAGGAAATCAGTCCTGAATATTCATGGGAAGGACTGATGTTGAAGCTGAAGCTCCAATACTTTGGCCACCTGATGCAAAGAACTGACTCATTGGAAAAGACCCTGATGCTGGGAAAGACTGAAGGTGGAAGGAGAAGGGGACAACAGAAGATGAGATGGTTGTATGGCATCACCAAATCGATGGACGTAAGCTTGAGCAAGCTCTGGGAGTTGGTGATGGACAGGGAGGCCTGGCGTGCTGCAGTCCATGGAGTTGTAAAGAGCTGGACACAGCTGAGCAACTGAACTGAACTGATGTCTGCAGAACCATGTTTATCTGCACACCTCTCCTCCTGCAAAATTTTCCCCCATGGTATGCATGCTGTTAGTCTCCTACTGCACTCTATATTCTAGTTATACTGAACTTCTTTCAGATTCTAGAATGTTCTATGTGCTCTCCACACACATAGTCCTTTCCTGTAGAAGGAAATGGCAACCCACTCCAGTGTTCTTGCCTGGGAAATCCCATGGACAGAGGAGCCTGGCAGCCTACAGTCCAGCAGAGTCTGACACGACTGCGCACGTGTATGCACACACACGCACCATGTGCTCTTAGCATCCGTGCTTCGCTGTGTCTATGCCTAGTACAGACTTTCTCTTTGCCCAGTTAGCATTTATGAACATTCCGATCTCAGCTCTGACTTTGGCTGCTCAGTCATTTCATTGTCTGTTTAAACTAGTGGTTCTCCCAATCATGGATCCTGCTAGATTACATCTTCTAGGTAAACACTTTGAGGTAACTGATACATTCGCCTTCCTCTCTCATATTTCCTTAGAGTCTGTGATGTCCTTCCTGTTTTCATCTATATGAAGTGTGTTTCAGGGAAAGGATGTTACAGCAGAGAAAAGGCTTTTGAATTTTAAGAGCTGGGGCACAGGGGAACTAAGAAGATGGAGCATTGGAGCAAGGCTTCTGGTAGCTCTGGACTCCTGTCTAGAAATGAGTCCCTGGAGAATCACCCTGGAGAATCATGGGAGGAGAGTCTCAGGGGAAGCCAGGCATGGTGTGCGTTCCTGCAAATGGAATTACAGGTCCCACCAGCAGAGAGGACAACAGACACTTCCCGTGGGTCTGAAAGAAGAGAGTCCTTGTCTGTCAGAGCTGATGGAGGTGACAAAGCCTCAGTTTTCCTACAAGTGGGTGTGAGAATAGAGGAATAGAAATGCCTGTCTGATGTGCCAAAGCAGAGCAACCTGGGCATCTCACACATGGGAGGATTCAAGTGTCCGAGATCAGCCTGCAGAGGACGAAGAGGCTCTGATAGCTCCACTAAGTGGCCTTCATCTTGAGTGACGTGGGAGCAACAATGTACTACAGTCATGAGGGGGACAGTAAAGGAGTGCCTGGAACAAGGTCATCAGAGTGACACATAAGGGAGGAGGAAGGAACACTTGACAGAAAAATGACATCTCAGGCCACACTGCAGTGTATAGGGGACAGCCCAGGCTGGAGCCGCCCAGCAACCCCCGGATATCGTATGAGCCAGAGAACACAGATGTGATCCGGGACAAAGCAAGAAGACTCATAGGGAGTAGCTGTCAAATGGGTCAGATTTCTATGAACTAATAGAATAGGGACTTAAAGGATAAATTAAATTGTTATGGGAAAAATTTTTACTTCTTGCTTATTGAAATTTCTTCCTTCAATATCTTAGTGCCTGCATAAGCCATAGATTCCTTGGGCAGTAGCCTATGCCACTTGTTATTACTGTCAAACCAAGCCCTGCAAAGAGCATGGCAGACAAATGTTTGAGAAGTATAATGTGGACCAATCAGTAATAAGGTAGCATGAGGTGGATTACACTTTGTAATATTTCATAGAGATCAGGGAGGATTAGATGGAAATAAATAAAACTATGGGTTAAAAATCTATCTAATTTAGAAATAAAATGCAGATCCTTATTATTATAACTCATGACACATTAAAATACCTCACAGGATGAAAAGACACTTAAAAGGCAAATGTGTTTGTGCTTTTCTATATAATTCATATTGCCTGTTTCAAAGAATATACAAAATTTCTCAAACTAAAGATGTCTGTATTGTGATGGGGACTGCACATAAATTTTTATGCAGGTATATGTTTATATGGATTTTTAGAAAAGCATATGTAATATTGGAAATGAAACAATCATGCAATATGTATTCATTCTTTACTGAATTTTGAGCTAGAGACATAATTTGAGTAGAAGATTAAGCTCTGGCTGAAATATCATCATGTTTCTAATAAAAACTGAACAGATTTCACAGTTTGAAAAAGGTTGAATATTACAGAAAACCAGCAACCTAATAACTCAGAGCATGCAGGATTCCAATAAAATCATTCCTTGTTCTAATCATTATGTACCTAGCTCTGTGGTTACTCTTACTTTATCTTTTACATGGGGGGGGGGGAGGGGGGGAGGACAAAAGTTATAACTTCTCCATTCAAAGTATTCAGAAATAAAAATAACCCGGCAGCTTCTAACAAACTTGTTTCCAAACTGGAGACATTATATATTTATATTGTTCTTCACAAAAATGAAGAAAGATAACTCAGAAATAGAAGGGGAAAAGCAAACAAATAAAAGAGAGGAAGTAATCACACAACATATTACAACTTCCCATACGATGTTAGATTATTGTGGGAGAGCCAGCTGGTGAAATTATTGGGCTTTCACTGTTTCTCTGCTAGTTTCAAATTTGGTTTGAGCCTCTAGGGAAATGAGTTTGAATGTCTCATCTCATTTCTAGAAGCAACAAATCTCAGAAAAAAAATAGCAGCTCAGTTTTGGGAAGGAATTTACACTGGATGTGAACCTGAGAAGGGCTTGCAGTGTATTCAAGGGTTGATCCACTTCTTCCGTCGAGGTCTGGGGGGCCCAGGTCTGTGTGAGTCTTTCTGAAAGCACTAGCTGCTCGTCAGAATCTCTGCCTCTCCACCTAGGTTCATGAAGATTTTCCCTTCAGCTATGCTGGTATATGTCAGTTTGGTGGTGTGCTTTCCTGAGGGAGAGTTAGTGCTGCTTGGCAAAAGAAAATAAGATTGAGGATAGGCAACAAGAAAGAATGAGAAATTATGGAGACATGGATGGACCTAGAGAGTGCCATACAGAGTGAAGTAAGTCAAAAGGAGAAAAACACATATCATACATTAATGCCTCTATGTGGAATCTAGAAAAATGGTACACATGGTCTTATTTGCAAAGCAGAAATAGAGACACAGAAGTAGGAGAAAAACATTTGGATATCAAGAGGAAAAGTTGGGGGATGGGTGGGATGAGTTGGGAGGTTGGGATTGACATATTTACACTATTGATGCTACGTATAACATAGATAACTAATGAGTATTGCACAGGTATAGCTCAAGGAGTTCTATCTAGTGCTCTGTGATGACCTAATGGGAAGGCAATCCAAAAAAGAGGGAATGTATGTATATGTATAGCTGGTTCACCTTGGTGTACAACAGAAATTAGCACAACATTGTAAGGCAACTAGAGTCCAGTAAAAATTTAAAGTAAAGAAGGAAAGCAGGCTGGTGATGCCAACCTTGTCTCTGCTGTCCTCCAGTGCATGAAGGGGTAGAAAATTAAGTGGTAGAAAATTACCAATTCTGTAAATCCATGGCTGATTCATGTCAATGTATGACAAAACCCACTACAATATTGTAAAGTAATTAGCCTCCAACTAATAAAAGTAAATGAAAAAAAAAGAAAATTACCAAATCTTCTGTCCATGTGTCTAGCCATATTTTAAATGTTTCATACCTGTAATTGCATTTAAATCTATGCCAAGTATCCCCACAAAATAAGGGACTTCTGTCCACCCCTGCTTCATTTTTCAGCTTAGAGAAAAAGTAATTTTTCCTGGTTCAGGCAGAGTTAGATAAGAACTGGCCTGCTCATTCCCAGGCCAGCTCTCTTTCCTGATCCATGTCATAACCTTGAATCACCAAAGAGGTAAAAAATATACACAATTAGTTAAAACTAAGAATAAGTTGTCTACTGCAATATATTGCAGTAATGTCTTATAAGTCCTAATGCTAATGAAAGGAATGAGATTGAGTGTATGTTTGTGTTTGTTTGGAAGCTCTTTCCCCAGGTCTAGGTTTTCAGCATTGACTTGGAATTAAGGAGTGCCACCCAGACAGGAACTCAGGAATACCCAAGGATGGTTGTATTAATACAACCACAAAACAAGACATAAAACCACTTAGAGCTGACATTTCTTTCTTCAAATTATGAAACTGAATTGTGTTTGAACACTGGCTCCCCAAACCTGCGCTTTTGAACAAGAAAAAGCACAGAGAAACACATTTTTGTTAAAAGAACAAGTATTTCACCTAAATTTATGAAGTAAAGCTGAGCTTTTGAAATGCACAAAATATGTGAAACATTTCATCAAGCCTGTAGTATGTATTTGAGCCTTGTCACCATGCACAATATCCTTTTGTTGCCTATAAACTATTGGTCCATCCTAATAAGGAAATGATTCTGGGTATAATAATATGCTTTTCTCCCCTCTTAGTAATGAGTATATTAGTCTGATACCACAGAAAAGTCTGTTTTATATTCTTTTTCTGGCATGGAACTATAAATAAGTACTCCAGTACAATTTAGAAAGTAAAGAACTTAGCAAAACTTTTGTGTTTTGGAATGCGCAACATTTCTGAGTCATTACATTCCACTGAACTTTTGCAGAACAGCTCAAGTAGCATATTTTAGACCTATAGCATATTTCAACAGCATAAGTCTACTCAGCCAGTCGTGACCTTGAGTCACCCCCAGAGACTTTTGTTTCCTTTCTGTGTCTGATAAGCACTGGCAGGAAGGTTGTGAAAGATTCAAAGGGGCCACTGTCCCCTGGAAGCCCCCCACTTACTACCCACTAGCCCTAGTATTCTCTGAGCCAAAATATCTTCCAAGTGATTACGACTCTTTGGTGATAGTAGTTAAAGGGCTCTAGGGTCATGCATGGAAGGAAACTTTTATTATAATCTCTTCACAAATATAGAAATAATGCAATGCCCAAGGCACACGCATTTTCATTTCTTATCATCTTTGTTAATGTCTCTTATCATTATCTTAGACTCTCTAGAGTTGTAGCAGGCAGTTGAGGATGGGCCAATGGCAACACCATTCTGCCAAAGGTTCACAGAGGCATTTCTCTTCTCTTGGTTTCAGTAAAATAATAGAATTGAATTGGTTAGCAAATCTGTGAGTACTAAGAAGAAATACATCCAGAATTGAAATTCCTGTTAGTAACAGTGTTAGTCACTCAGTTGTGTCTGACTCTTTGTGATCCCATGGATTGTAGTCCGCCAGGTTCCTTTGTCCATGGAATTCTCCAGGCAAGAATACTGGAATGAGTTGCCATACCCTTCTCCAGGACATCTTCCTGGCCCAGGGATTGAAGCTGGGTCTCTTGCGTTGCAGGCAGATTCTTTACCATCTGAGCCACCAGGGAAGCCCTCAGACTCCTAGAGAGATGTAATATACTCACACTATTTTCTCCTTTGAGGCAGAGCTGAGGATGAAGAAGTCAAATGAACAAGGTTCTGGCAACTTTGAAAGCCTAGCTTCCCCCACTTTTCCCCCTTTTGTCGAGTGGAACACTGTGAATTCCATTGTGAACGGAGCGTTTTGTTTCTTGAATTCTTGCACAGTTGTTATGTAATGGACTATTAAAAAACTAGTTGTGTAGTGGGTTTTGCCTATCCAAACTCATAAAGCAATGCTAATTGATGCTCAAAGGCAAAGAAATGTTAAAATTTAGTGCAAAGAAATGTTAAAATTTAGTGCAGGTGTCAGATTTACTTGGCTACTAAAGCCAAGCTCCTTATGGCAGAAAGTGAAGAAGAACTAGAGAGCCTCTTGATGAAAGTGAAAGAATAGAGTGAAAAAGCTGGCTTAAAACTCAATATTCAGAAAACTAAGATCATGGCATCCAGTCCCATCACCTCATGGCAAATAGATGGGGAAATAATGAAAACAGTGAGAGACTATTTTTGGGGGGCTCCAAAATCACTGCAGATGGTGACTGCAGCCATGAAATTAAAAGATGCTTGCTACTTGAAAGAAAAGCTATGGCCAACCTAGACAGCATATTAAAAAGCAGAGACATTACTTTGCCAACAAAAGGCCATCTAGTCAAAGCTATGGTTTTTCCAGTAGTCATGTATGGATGTGAGAGTTGGACTATAAAGAAAGCTGAGTGCTGAAGAATTGATGCTTTTGAACTGTGGTGTTGGAGAAGACTCTTGAGAATCCCTTGGACAGAAGGCATCAAAGCAATCAATCCTAAAGGAAATCAGTCCTGAATATTCATTGGAAAGACTGATGCTGAAGCTGAAACTCCAATACTTTGGCCACCTGGATGTGAAGAACTGACTCCTTGGAAAAAAAGACCCTGATGCTGGGAAAGATTGAAGGTGGGAGGAGAAGGGGACGACAGAGGATAAGATGGTTGGATTGCATCACCAACTTGATGGGCATGAGTTTGAGTATGCTCCAGGAGTTGGTGATGGACAGGGAAGCCTGGCGTGCTGCAGTCCATGGGGTTGCAAAGAGGCAGACATGACTGAGCTACTGAACTGAACTGAACTGAAAGCCAAGCTCTTGTTGAGACCTTGGGCAGCAAAATGTGTCCAGCCTGAAGCAGGTATTTGTACATGATTACTGAATGAATGAAAGCTGGATGGTATGTGAAACATAGTGAAAGCTATTATATTTTAAATGAAAAACAAAAGTGACTTAGGGCTTTAGGTATAGGAGTAACTCTCACAATATTTAATACATACTCATTGATTGCTCTTCAGTTGTTACTGCCATTAAATGATGTCTTTATCTATTATCAATTTCATTCTATGCCTTTGTCTACATTTATTCATTTGATGAGTACTTAAAAAATATTAAGCAATTAGGAACAGTTCTTTTGTGGTTCAAATGATCTATTTAGTCATCTTGCTAGTCATTCTTATACACAGTATAGGAATATAAAAATCTCAATAAGGTATCCCATTAATTAATGTAATGTTCATGCAATTATATTCTTCCTCTTTCTAGCTATATATATATATATAGTTCAAAGAGTTATAGAACTTAATAGCTAGAAGCAGTATTTTGAACAATGAAGATGACGTTCAAAAGAACATTACTCTTCAAAAGAATAATATTCCTTTCCTCAGATCTAAATCTTTACTATTATTATTCAGTTGCTTATATTAAGGCAGAATACAAGACTGGGTAGAAAGGGAAAATAATATGGTTTTCAACACAATTAAATACACTGTTGAGGGTAGGTTCACTTTCCTTTCCTGTGGGAGACCAACCACAGAAAACTATTCAGGTAAGGAGTGACTCAGAAAGCACCCTTCTCTTCAAATGTATTCAAAGATAACCAATGATTCCAATGGAGCAAAATCCTTAGGAGGCCGTGACACATCCCCTCAAATAATCCCCCTCCCCACTGGAAGCACTGTAGAAAGCTTTTTCTAACAGCAGCAATGCCAAGATAAAGAGAGTAAATGAAACTTTTTTTTAAAATGTGTTTTGGTATTATAAACATACATGCATTATATTCAAACACTCAGGATAACTTACTTACTGCACAAGCCAATTAGATCATCTCCAATCACGTGTAGAAAGAGCTCAGGCTAATCTAATCGGTTCAGGGACGCTCCATTTATTTCTGCGTTTCTGATGCCTTTATAATATTACAAACTCACCCATAAACACGCTCTCCAGTGAGGAGAGCGCCTGCTCCTGGAACTAGAAATTCAGCAGAATACAGTTTGGGGAAATAGCAACCTTCATGTGACTCTCAATTTGAAATAAAAAATCAGTTTATTGAAGTATGATTGATATACAAAAGGCTTTACCTAATTATTGTGTACAACTTGATGAATCTGGAGATAAGTATAACCCTTATGAAATCATCACCACAATCCAGGCCACCTCTAAGAATTTCTTCCCATCCTATTATTTACTATTATTAGCATTATCATTATTATCATTTTGTGATGAGAACACAAAATCTATCCTTATACGTTTTTAAGTATGCAATATAGTACTCTTGGGGCTTACCTGGTGGCTCAGTGATAAAGGACTTGCCTGCCAATTCAGGAGACATGGGTTTGATCCCTGGGTCAAGAAGATCTCCAGGAGAAGGAAATGGCAACCCACTCCAGTATTCTTGACTGGGAAATTCCATGGACAGAGGAGTCTGGTGGCTGACATTCTATGGGGTTGCAAAAGTTAGACATGACTTAGTGACTAAACAATAACAATTGCATATGTAACCAGAAATGGGGATTCTAGATGACTTGGAAGTTCTATTTTTAATTTTTTGAGGAACCTCTATACTATTTTCCAGAATGACTGCACCAGTTTACATTCCCACCAACAGTGTACAGAGCTCCCTTTTCTCCATGTTCTTGCCAATACTTATCTGCTGTTTCTTTTTGTTTTGTTTTAATACTAACCACCATAACAGTGTGAGGTGATCTTTATTGTAGTTTTGATTTGCATTTCCCTGGCAACAACAGCAAAAATCGATGTGTGGAATTACATCAAACTAAAATGCTTCTGCGGAGCAAAGGAAACAATCAACAAAATGAAAAGGAACCTACAGGATGAAAGTATTTGCGAACTGTATATTTGATAAAGAATTAATATCCAAAAATATAAGGAACTCCTATAATTCAATAGCAAATAAACAAAATGCAATTTTTAAATGGGAAAAGAAACTAGACATTTCTGCAAAGAATACATATGAATGGCCAACAAGTATGTGAAAAGATATGCAACATCATGAATCATTAGAGAAACAATATGTTAAAGAATATATTATAAAAAACCTTATAGAATTGTTAAAGACCTATTAAAAAGCAACTAATTTTCTAGGCAGGTGGCTGGACCAGATGCCATTTGAAGGTCCTTCTGATACCAGTGTCAGGATGGTAAATAGGAAGGAACCATGTCCTCACAGTAGAGCTCATAATGACACTGAGCATTTGCTTAAATTCGTTCATTCAAGAAAGCAATAATACTCTAATTTAAATAGTGTATTGCTTATTAAACTCATAGTCTCACTTGGAAGGAAGCTATGACACACCTAGACAGCATATTATAAAGCAGGGACATTACTTTGCTGACAAAGGTCTCCATATAGTCAAAGCTACAGTTTTTCCAGTGGTCATGTATGGGTGTGAGAGTTGGACCATAAAGAATGCTGAGCACTGAAGAAATGATGCTTTCAAACTTTGGTGTTGTAGAAGACTCTTGAGAGTCCCTTGGAGAGCAAGGAGATCAAACCAGTCAATCCTAGAGGAAATCAACCTTGAATAATCATTGGAAGGACTGATGCTGAAGCTGAAGCTGAAGCTGAAGCTCCTTGATGTTTAGCCACTTGATGCAAAAAGCCAACTCATTGGAAAATACCCTGATGTTGGGAAAGATTGAGGGCAAGAAGAGAAGGGGCCAACAGAGGATGAGATGATTGGAAGGCATCACTGACTTCATGGATATGAATTTGAGCAAACTCCAGGAGATAGTGAAGGACAGGGGAGCCTGGCTTTTATGCTGAGGTATTTTTCTTTTCATTTTTTTTATTTAAACCTGTCTTTTTTCTAATGCGGTTCTTACCAAAAGTTTGCCTCTCTTACTTAAAGCATCACTGGTATTAAAACATTCAGAAAAATGAACAGAAAATATTTTAATTCTGATGATAAAAATTATGCCAATGAGTTCTCCTTAATTCAGTCAGTGAGCTGATTGCCTGTATTTATAGAGTATTTTCAGTGAGCAAGATACTGTGCTAGGTGAAATGAGTGTTTTGTACTGAGTGTTTGTGTTCCATCCAGCTTCATATGTTGAAGCCTTCACGTGATGTTTGGAGATTAGGGCTTTGGCAAATAAGTTCAGATGAGGGTGTGATGATGGGACCCTTATGATGGGATTGACGATTTTGTAAGTAGAGATCCTACAGAGGAAATTCACTCCCCTCCCCACCTTTTCTTTCTCTCTGTGTCTCTCCACCCTAGCACAAAGAAGAAGTCACGTGAGCCTGCAATAAGATGGGGACCATCTACAAGACAGGAAGAGCATGCTCACCAGACACCAACTCTGGTGTCCTGGTCATGGACCTCTAGCCTCTAGAGCTCAGACAAATAAGTCTCCATTGTTCAGGCAACTCAGTCTATGGTGTTTTCTTATGGCAGCCAAGGCAAATGAGGAATTCATTGGATAGAAGACTAGTCTCTGGCTCCAGTGTATGTAAAATAACTAACAATATAAACAATACAAGATAGAATAACTAATAACACAGATATTATTGCTCACAAATATACTAGTAATTTAGGAAAGAGAAATCATTTTGGCCTAAACCAAAGTCACACGGAATTGAAAGATAAAATTTTATTCCTCATATATTGTGTTATCATCCAGCAGATGACAAGAAGACATAAAGCTTAAATGTATTCCACAACTGAGGGCTTTCCCCCCTAAAATCCATAACCCTCTCTTATTTTTTATTTATTTTTTCTTTTCATTTTCATTTCTCTTCTGACCCTTTTGTACTCACCATCACATTTCAGCACGCTTCTGAGATGTGACTGATACTATGATAGAAGAAAGATCCACTAAGAACAACTATGCTTACTTTTTTTATTTTAATGACAAATCTGGAAAGCGTCCCAGATGAAACATTTATTATACTAAACATATTCTGCTGAGGAGGAAATTGACCAGGGAAGCATTGGGCAACTACATGTATTTACAGTACGTTGACCTCCCTTTTCCCCATTTCTGTGAAACATCTGTGAGTGATCTTGCCAACATTTTTGGCCTATGACTGGTTATTTGAAATCCAGCATTTGAATTTCAGATATGTGCATTTATATTTATGTAGCCAGTGAGCCGCCTTACAAGATATTTTGAAATCAAAATGCCAGTTGCCTTGTTTAATGAAGATTGACAGAAAGCTAGGTTTTGGTTTATTTGTTTGGTTTTTTGGATTATATATTTAAATCATACCACCTCATGCAAATTATTTAAATTTTTAAGAATAATGGTAGCGATGAATTTTTTACTTATCACTCATGCAGTAGAGAACTTGTGCTCATTATACTGTTAGGCATTAGTGGAAGGTTCTTGGGCATTTCTCCTGGGGCTCTAAGTTGGTAGATGGATTAGGATAAAAGAGCATTTCATTATCCCATGGAGGGTCTATGATCTGGGAAGAATGAGAGAGAAAATAATACTGGACAGATAAGTTACTACTGAAGAAAGATTTTGAGATAATTCACAATATTCCAACCGAAGAGATTTTATATGGAGTTTACAGTACTGGAGCCTCATGAGTCAATCAGAAAGGCAGGCTGACAGCACTTTAATCAATCATGGGTATTCCTAAGGCCAGGTCAATTTTCCATCAACCTGGGTTCCAGATTTCTTTATTGGCTGGATAGAAGTAATCATATGACACATTAATTAGTTTCCCTGTCAAATTGAACTTTCAACTACCCAAAGAAAAAAAAGCATAACTTATATGACTGCCAACTTTGCAGTTTGGTGTTGTCCTGGTTATTCCTGAGGAAAATAATGTGCTTTGGGGATCATTTGATATCAGATGTACCTAGAACTGAGTCCTGGGTGTCACATGTAACCTTACACAGAGACCTGACTTCTTGAAGCCAGAATTTCTTTTGATAAAATGTGGGATGGCTAGGATATGTCTAATCCAATTATTGTGAGGATAAATTACTATGAGGATAAATAAATTAAGGTGTCTGACACCACCCTTATGGCAGGAAGTAAAGAAGAACTAAAGAAACTTTTGATGAAAGGGAAAAAGAGAGTGAAAAAGTTGGCTTAAAACTCGACATTCAGACAACTAAGATCATGGCATCTGGTCCCATCACTTCATGGCAAATAGATGGGGAAACAGTGGAAACAGTGAGAGGCTTTGTTTTCTTGGGCTCCAAAATCACTGCAGAGGGTGACTGCAGCCATGAAATTAAAAGATGATTGCTCCTTGGAAGAAAAGCTATGGCCAACCTAGATAGCATATTAAAAAACAAAGACGTTACTTTGCCAAGAGAGGTCCGTCTAGTTAAAGCTATGGTTTTACCTGTAGTCACATACGAATGTGAGAGTTGGACTATAAAGAAAGCTGAGCATCAAAGAACTGATGTTTTTGAACTGTGGTATTGGAGAAGACTCTTGAGAGTCCCTTGGACTGCAAGGAGATCCAACCAGTCAATCCTAAAGGAAATCAGTCCTGAATATCCATTGGAAGGACTGATGCTGAAGATGAAACTCCAATACTTTGGCCACCTGATGCAAAGAACTGACTCCTTAGAAAAGACCCCAATGCTGAGAAAGATTGAAGGCAGGAGGAAAAGGGGATGACAGAGGATGAGATGATTGGATGGCATCTTTGACTCAATAAACATGAGTTTGAGTAAATTCCGGGAGTTGGTGATGGACAGGGAGGCCTGGTGAGCTGCAGTCCATGAGGTAGGAAAGAGTCATACACAATTGAACAACTGAACTGACCTGGACTGAATTGTGGTGCTGAAGAAGACTCTTGAGAGTTTCTTGGACTGCAAGGAGATCAAACCAGTCAATCCTGAAAGAAATCAACCCTGCATATTCATTGGAAGGACTGATGCTGAAGTTGAAGCTCCAATACTTTGACCACCTGATGTCAAGAGCTGACTCATTGGAAAAAGACCCTGATGCTGGGAAAGATTGAAAGCAAAAGGAGAAGAGGGCAGCAGAGGATGAGATGGTTGGATGGCATCACAGAGTCAAAGGACATGAGTTTGAGCAGACTCTGAGAGATGATGAAGGACTGGGAAGCCTGGAGTGCTGCAGTCCATGGGGTCGCAAAGAGTTGAACTCAATTTAGCGACTGAACAGGTACATAAATAATGGCTTAGCATAAACCATACTTGGGCAAGTGGAGATGTAAAGGTTATTTGCCTATGGTCTTTGTTACATGCATATGTGTGTTACTTGCAGTTGTATAAAACTGTCTAAAGAGTCAGTTGCATCTACCACAAACATAGCAGTGATAATATGAATAAGCTAGCCTGCTCTTCTGGAAAAATATTTTTAAAATTCTTATTTTTCTAAAGGTGATGCAGTCTTTTGCTTGGCGAGGT
Source organism: Cervus canadensis (assembly GCF_019320065.1). NCBI lineage: Eukaryota > Metazoa > Chordata > Mammalia > Artiodactyla > Cervidae > Cervus > Cervus canadensis. Next base: position 24,554,791 of record NC_057397.1, on the reverse strand, counting down.
TCACTTTAGCACGAGCCTCTTTTATGCCAGGCCTTAGAGCAACAGTTGGAAATTGCATTAAAAATTTTCAATAAAATACCTCATCTCCCTGAAGTGCCTGAAGTAAAGCATAACACTTAAGATCTATGCAGCTCCTTAGCTGAAATGTAATGATCTGGACTTACAGTATGTTAAAAACTTTTGTCATTGAATAAATTCCATGGTAGGCAAGGTATACTGTATGTCACAGGACATTAAAATGATCCTTCAACCAAAAGAAAATAATAATGTGGCTAGACCATAAATCTCAGGCACCCTCAGTGACTATTAAATATCTGCCAAAATTCACTGTCTAATGATGTGTATTTCAATCAACCCAATTTATCAACCTTATGGGCTGATTAAAACTACATTACTCCATTAAGATTAACTCCTGACTTCTGGGAATTAGAATTTTGTGAAGTAAAACACCAGATTGAGAGACTCAGATCTGTTAACTACAGATTATTAATAGAAATGACTCTTAAAACATCCAACAGAGTCAGGAATATGAGTGTATATTTTTATGTTTGTGTGTTCAAAATATCCTGTTAAGTATCTTCCATGGTTTAAAAAGCATGCATGTGTCCTGAAACCAGTAAGTTATACATTATCCACTTTTCAGAAAGGATACAATTCAGTCCAGAAATATCATATCAAATCCCCTCACCACGTCTGTAGTCTTAGATGCCCCTCAGGTATGTGATCAGGAGGTGTCTACTTACACACTGGAGGATGGGGGAAGGAGGTCCATTAATCACAAAAAAAGCATTCTTTATGTAGCAAAAGGGGCTCACTCCACACTTTTCCACATAAAGACATGACATTCAAGTAGAAATGGATGGAATTTGTTTTTATGAATAGGGTCCTTGCTGACTAATTCTTTTTCTGGGGAGGGGAATGGGCAAATGCTATCCAGATGCATTCCTCTGGAACGATTCCCAGTTTGGGAAGTGAAAACTACTGTACTTGCAGTGTAATAAAGGGCAGTCAGGGAAACACGATAGCTCCACAAATAGTGCAGCTCTGTTCCTCCCACCTGCCCGGTGTCATGAAGCCAGAGCTGTTGCAGAGATCTTTCATGTCGCACGGAGGACTGAGAGTCATCCACCATCATTTTTTTTTTCTTCCAGAACTCTTGCAGTGATAGCAAAACTGGAATCAAAATGGGATCAAAATCATCCAAATATGCTCAAAGCTCCCAAACAAAAAGGAGTGAATGAATATGTACTTGTGTGTTTTCCCAATTAAATTGTTTGGCAAAGGAAGAAATATTATCCCTTTTCCCCTTAGAAAGCTTTTTCCCTCTGATCACAAATTCTTACCCAGGTCTACCCCTCCTCCCCTTGGTCTTCTTTTCTGTCTGAAACCCATTACTTTACTATTAGATTGAATGCAGCCCAGGACTCTGTTCACAGTCCTCATCCCATTCTGTAGCTTCTTCCTGGCTATCATTTTCATACTTATGTTTGCAATTGAACCTTTATTCTCACCTTCTTTTTGCCAAGAAGTTCATGTAGCTTTGGATTCATTCAATAAATTTTATTTATATTCATATAGTATATTATTATTATTAATTATACAAATAATTGTATATTGTTATAAAATTATACAGATAATTAAATATATATAATTATATGTTTATATTATAAATAATGCCACAGGACTGGATAAGGTCAGTTTTCATTCCAATTCCAAAGAAAGGCATTGCTAAAGAATGTTCAAACTACCGCACAATTGCACTCATCTCACATGCTAGAAAGTAGTGCTCAAAATTCTCCAAGCAAAGCTTCAGCAGTATGTGAATCAAGAACTTCCAATGTTCAAGCTGGATTTAGAAAAGACAGAGGAACCAGAGATCAAATTGCCAACATCTGTTGGATCATCGAAAAAGCAAGAGAGTTCCAGAAAAACATCTACTTCTGCTTTGTTGACTATGCCAAAGCCTTTGACTGTGTGGATCACAACAAACTGTGGAAAATTCTGAAAGAGATGGGAATACTAGACCACCTTTCCTGCCTCCTGAGAAATCTGTATGCAGGGCAAGAAGCAACCGTTAGAACTGGACATGGAACAATCGACTGCTTCCAAATTGGGAAAGAAGTATGTCAAGGCTGTATATTGCCACTCTGCTTGTTTAATTATATGAAGAGTACATCATGCAAAATGCTGGGCTGGATGAAGCATAAGTTGGAATCAAGATTGCTGGGAGAAATATCAATAACCTCAGATATACAGATGACACCACCCTTATGACAGAAAGTGAAGAGGAACTGAAGAGCCTTTTGATGAAAGTGAAAGAGGAAAGTGAAAAAGCTGGCTTAAAATTCAACATTCAAAAAACTAAGATCATGGAATCTAGTCCCGTCACTTCATGGCAATTGATGGGGAAAAAATGGAAACAGTGAGAGACTTTGTTTTCTTGGGCTCCTAAATCAATGCAGATCATAACTGCAGCCATGAAATTAAAAGATGCTTGCTCCTTAGAAGAAAAGCTATGACCAACCTAGACAGCATACTAAAAAGCAGAGACATTACTTTGCCAACAAAGCTCTGTCTAGTCAAAGCTATGGTTTTTCCATTAGTCATGTATGGATGTGAGAATTGTACTATAAAGAAAGCCGAACACCAAAGAATTGATGCTTTTGAACTGTAGCATTGGAGAAGACTCTTGAGAGTCCCTTGGACTGCAAGGAGATCCAACCAGTCCATCGTAAAGAAATCAGTCCTGAATATTCATTGGAGGGACTGATGCTGAAGCTGAAGCTCCAATGCTTTGGCCACCTGATGCAAAGAACTGACTCATTGGAAAAGACCCTGATGCTGGGAAAGATTGAAGGCAGGAGGGAAAGGGGATGACAGAGGATGAGATGGTTGGATGGCATCACCGACTTGATGGATGTGAATTTGAGCCATCTCCAGGAGTTGATGATGGACAGAGAGGCCTGGCATGCTGCAATCCATGGGGTGGCAAAAAATCAGACACAACAGAGTGACTGAACTGAACTGATTATAAATTACAATATATTAGATAAATAATTATACATTATTTGTAATTATAGACTAATATATTGCTTATTTTTTCTTTAAATATGAATTTAAAGATTAAAATCACATGTTTAAACAAAGTGCTCTCTCCATTTATTAAAATATTCTTTGATTTTTTTAATCAAAAGTTTTCCTTCTGTATACATAATTTGCTCATAATATTTGTACATAATTTGTTAGATTTATACCTAGGTATTTCAGGTTTTGAGTGATAATATAAATGGTATTTTATTTCAAATTCCAATTGTTCACTGCTAGTATAGAGGAAGCAATTGACTTTTATGTATCAACCACGTGTCCTACAACCTTGCTATAATTACCTGCTAGTCCCAGGAGTTTTCTTTTGATTCTTTGGGATTTTCTACACAGAAGCACAAAACATCTAAGAACAAAAACAGTATTATTTCTTACTTACCAATGTGTGCATCCTTTATTTCTCTGTTCTTTCTCATTGCATTAGGTAGGACTTCCACTATGATGTTTCATTGTAGTGTAAAGAAGAAACATGCTTGCCTTGTTTTTGATCAAAATGAGAAAACATGTTTCTTAGCATTAAATATAATAGTAGCTGTTGGTTTTTTGTAGATAGTCTTTATCAGATTGATTAAGTTCTCCTCTATTTCTAGTTTGTGGACTGTGATTTTTAAAAATCATAAATCAGTATTGGATTTTGTGAAATGTTTCTGCTGGACTATAGATAAGATCATGTGATTTTTCTTCTTTAGCCTGTTGATGTAATGGATTAATTACTTTTCAAATTATATTATGTTAACATTATATTAATGTAATTATATAATTAATTAATATTAATTAACTAGTTTCAAATGTTGAAACAGCCTTGCATACCTGAGATAAATCCCACTTGCTTGTGGTGTATAATTATTTTTATACATTTAAACATTCAATGTGCTAATATTTTGTTATGGATTTTTGCATCTGTGTTCATGGGCGATATTGGTCTATAGCTTTCCTCTTATGTAAGCTCTTTGCTGCTTTAGATATTAGGGTAATGTATTCCTGAGTGGATATTTAGAAATTCTTCCTCTGCTTCTGTTTCTGACGTTGTAGAGAACTGGTATACTTTCTTAAATATTTGGTAGAGCTCACCAGCAAACCCATCTAGGACTGGGACTTTCTATTTTGGAAAGCTGTTGGTTATTGATTCAATTTGTCTAATAAATACAGTTTCACTCAGATTGTATATTCCTTCTCAGTGAATTTTGATAGTTTGTGTCTTTCATTGTGTTGATTCATTTGATCTAGGTCATCAAATTTGTGAGCATCGGCTATTTATGGTATTCCTTTACTATCCTTTTAATGTCTATCAGATCTGTAGTAATTCCTGTTTTATTTATGATTACTAACTTGTATGGTTTTTAGTTAGATAAGCTAGAAGTTTATTAGTTTATTGGTCTTTTGAAGAATTAACTTCTGGTTTTACTGATTTTCTCTATTGATTTTGACTTATATTGACGTTGGCTCTAAGTAATTTTTACATTTGCTTTCTTTGGATCCAATTTTATCTACTTTTTTTTTCATGTTTCTACAAATATATTCTTGATTTTACACTTGTTTGCTAGTAACTGCATTCAGTGCTATATAAATCTCACTATAGATTTGTTTTTTCTGCTTCCACAAATTTTGATAAAATGTGTTTTTATTTTCACTTATTTCAAAACATTTTTAAATTTTACCTTTTTTTGAACCATTTATATTTAGAAGGGTTTTGTTTAATCTTCAAGCATTTGGAGATTTTTACAACTAAATTCCTGTCACTGATTTCTAGTTTTATTCCACTGTAGTCTGAAACCATATATTGTAGAGTTTTTATTCTTTTAAATTTGTTAGGATGTGTTTTATGATCCAACTTTGTTCTCTCTTGGTGAGTATTCCATGTGTGCTTGAGAAGATCATATTTTCTGCTGTTGTGGGATGAAATATTCTATAAATGTAAATTTGATGTGGTTGACTGATGTTGCTATTCAGTTCAACTAAGTCCTTTGTGATTTTCTGCCTGCTGGATCTTTTACTTACTGATAGAAGGGTGTTGAAATCTACAACTATAATAGTGGATTTGTCTATTTCTCAGTTCTATACGTTTTTGCCTCATGTCTTAATGCTCTGTTGTTAGGCACAAACACAGTAAATATTGTTATATCTTCTTGGAGAATTGGCTCCATTGTTATTATGATTACATGCCCTCTTTATCTCTGATAATTTTCTTGCTCTTGAGTCGGTTTTGTCTGAAATTATGGCCATGTCAGCTTTCATTTGATTAGAATTTGCTTGGTACCTCTTTCTCTATTCCTTTAGTTTCTTCATATCTTTATGTTTAAAGTGGGCTTTTTATTGGCAATACATAGTTGGGTTCTGTTTTTTTAACCACTCTATCAGGCTGTGTCTATAGCTAGTTATTTAGACTGTTGACATTGACATTTAAAGATAGCATTGTTGATAAAGTTGATCTGCACTTAAATTTGGAGTATATGTATAAATACATATAACATTTAAATATCTTTCAATGATGTTTGTATTTTTCAGCATACACATTTTTCACTTTTGTTAAATTTATTCTTAAGTATTTTATTCTTTTGGATGCAACTGTAAATGAAATTATTAATTTCAGTTTCAGATTCTTCCATCCTAGGTGTAGATATGCAACTTACTTTGTATATTGATCCTGCACTATCAATGTTCTACAGTCTAAATAGATAATTTCTGCATCAGGTACTATATATCAAGACATCAAGAATAAAAGCTTTTTGTGAGCTGAGCCAATTCTGAATGATCGTCCTCAATGCTCCTAATTTTAGAGTAAGAAGTGTGATTAGGTAAAGACCATATGATACTAGAAAGAGCATGTTATTCTCCACAAGCATCGTTTTTAAAAGCAGAATTATCAGCTAAAATCCTCCATAAATGTCTATGAAGCAGCCAGATAGCTGTTTCTTTGCCTGTGCCAACATGTTTTTTTTCCCCAAAATGAGGTGTCCACATGTTTAGCCAATCAAATAAACTGTCTGGCTGAACATTCTAAGGTGCTTTAAAATTCAGTAAATAGTACTAATCACTTCCATTTCAGTATTGATATTAAAGGCCCTATTCATACCATTAAAAAAAAGTGGAATGCAGCTGTACTGTGCTTTCCTTTAGAATTTGTATGTGGAGGGCCATTTGCATAATGAGAAATATGCCTGTATTCTGTGTTCATTTGTACTTGAGAGGTTTAGAGAAGGTATGGATGAAGACATGCTGCCTGTGTGCTGTCACTTCAGTTGTGTCTGACTCTCTGAAACTCCATGGGCCATAGCCCAGCAGGCTCCTCTGTCCATGAGATTCTCCAAGTAAGAGTACTGGAGTGGGTTGCTATGCCCTCCTCCTGGGGATCTTCCCAAGCTGGGGATCGAACCAGTGTCTCGTGTCTCATGCCTCCTGCACTGGCAGGTGGGTTCTTTACCACTAGCGCCACCTGGGAATCCCCTAAGTGTTAGTCACTCAGTCCTGTCCTACTCTTTGTGATCCCATTGTCTGTAGCCCACCAGGTTCCTCTGTCCATGGGATTCTCCAGGCAAGAATACAGGAGTGGGTTGCCATTTCCTTCTCCAGGGGATCTTCTGGACCCAGGGATTGAACCCAGGTCTACTGCATTGCTGGCAGACACTCTACCCACTGAGCCAGCAGAGAAGCCCCTAAAGACATGCTAATAACACAGAAACTTAAAGAAAATACCTCTTTTGGCTCCCAGGGTGGTGTGGGGGAGGGGCTACGGTGTGATCTGAAGCAGTTTCCATTTTTATGAGAATATTGATACTTTGAAAATGTAATTGATGCTGTTAAGTGCCTCTTTGTAAAAATTTCACAAATGTTCCAATTTACTAAGCTTAAGTATTTAACACAGCAAAGGGCTTCCAGATATGTAAGACATATTTTTAACTTATATTCTCAATTTTATATCCATATTGATCCACTGCAATGGTAGTAAAAGTACATCCCTTGTTTTAGAGATTTCTATTTAAAAATGTGCTTAATCTTTTAAAAATTACACCTCTGTCTTTTTTCTACACATGCATTACCTAAATTGTACTTCTCCTTGGTTGCAGCTGATATTTATTTTAAAACTCCAGCTTTAACTACAAATTATAACTGTCATATTGGTTGATCTGTGTAAACACTGATCTTTTTGGTGTTTTAAATAAAAGAGCACAATTTCCTATAAATATGACTCTCTGTCAAAAATCAAATTTCTATTTTGTGAAGCCCTAATATCAAGGTCATAGGTGTGGCGCTTTATACCAAGGTCACAGGGTAAAATTCTCTAGAATTAACCAAACCCCATAACAACCGTTGCCATAAGCCTCCCGATATCCCTATTGTCATGTTAGGTAAAATACTCACCCCATTACTCACCCTATAGCATCCTAACCAATCACCTAATGTCACCTTTCCAGTAGTAATCTTCTCTGTCTTGAGGCTATAAAAATTGGCTACTAACCCACAAAAGGGGTCAGCTCTCTCTTGAGCCGGCCTGCAGTTTGAACAGCAGCTCCCACTCTAATAAATTACTCTATTCTCCTCTCATTCCACCTCTTGTCTGGAAATTCTTTTCCAATCTGCACACAGACCAGGACATATTTCTCTAAATTTTGTTTACTGATAGTCAAGAATCCTTTATTTAAATTTCCTTGTAAAAGCACAAGCCACATTTTAATTTGATTTTGTTAGAACAAAATTAGATTACCATACAAATGAATTAAAGCTTTTTACTTATTATTTTTGGCTTTTACACACATTTTGCTCTTTGGGGTGGTGAACAGCTGGGGGAGTTGCCCAAGTTCACTTTCCTTTTATGAATTCTTTGTATAGTGACCAAGTCCTTTCTTCATCTTGGATGGAAAAAAAATTAATTCTATGAAAAAAAAAAAAGTTCTGTCAAAGTTTGCTAAGGATACTTTTGATAAATTAGCAAGGAGGTATAGCACAAACTGGGGCTTCCCATGTGACACTAGTGATAAAGAACTTGCCTTTCAATGTAGGAGACATAAGAGACACGGGTTTGATCCCCATGTTGGGAAGATCCTCTGGAGAAGGGAATGGCAACCCACTCCTGTATTCATGCCTGGAGAATCCTATGGACAGAGGAGCCTGGAAAGCTATAGTTCATAGGGTCTCAGCAAAGAGCTGGACGCAACTGAAGTGACAGCATGCACAGCACAAATTATTATTTTTTTTTCTTCTGCTCTCAACATGAATCTCAAACACTCTGTTTCTCTCCCAATCGACTGTCTACTACTGTCTCTCTCCATTCACCGACCCCAACTCGCCTGCACCCCACCTTGGCCATGCCCTACAGAAACACATCCCTTCCTTGCTATGTACTGCAAGTATTTGAGCAACTTGCAAATGGCATTTTAAACTCACTCTTCTTCCATCTTTAGCATGTTAAGCCCACCCTTTAATATCCAAACAAAAAGCTCATTATATGCATTATATGCATATATATTATATGCATATGCATATATTCCATTATATGCACCAGAGAAAGCCCAGCATATTTCCAAATACTCTGAGGGTGATTTATGTCCTGCTTTCAATTTTCACTTCTCATTCAGTTATCAAAGCCAATCTCCTCCTGAAACTGTGATCTTGATGACCTCACTCACAATTGTCCCAAGGATGGACACATGCATTTCTGTTCAATCCTCAAATCACCACTGATACAAAGTTGTTTGGATAAAAGATGTTTTACTACAGGTTTAAAAATAACCAAGGATTATTCTAGAACAGGGTAGCAAACAATTTTCAATTAAATATTTGGCACCACCTCTCCTAACAACTCATCCCACAAAGCAAAAGTGAAAGTTGCTCAGTTGTATCTGACTCTTTGCGACTCCATGGACTATACAGTCTGTGGAATTCTCCAGCCCAGAATACTGGAGTGGGAAGCCGTCCCCTTCTCCAGGGGATCTTCCCAACCCAGGGATTGAACCCAGGTCTCCCACATTGCAGGTGGATTCTTTACCAGCTGAGCCACAAGGGAAGCCCCATCCCACAAGTAAACTTTTATTAAACACTTCAGATCCAATATTGCATACTTAACTGAGGTTTGCTTCTCTACCCTGGCACTTTTCTTGTCTCCCAGGATGAAAAACATTTCAAAATTCCTGTTGTATTATTTTATTTTCTTCATCAAAGTAATTACTCATTTTGCCAACAAATGTCTCTATTGTCAAAGCTGGCGTGACTGGTGATAGAAGCAAGGTCCGATGCTGTAAAGAGCAATATTGCATAGGAACCTGGAATGTTATGTCCATGAATCAAGGTAAATTGGAAGTGGTCAAACAGGAGATGGTAAGAGTGAACATCAACATTTGAGGAATCAGTGAATTAAAATGGACTGGAATGGGTGAATTTAATTCAGATGACCATTGTATCTACTACTGTGGGCAAGAATCCCTTAGAAGAAATGGAGTAGCCCTCATAGTCAACAAAAGAGCCCAAGAAGCAGTTCTTGGGTACAGTCTCAAAAAACAACAGAATGATCTCTGTTCATTTCCAAGGCAAACCATTCAATATCACAGTAAGCGAAGTATATGCCCCTACCAGTAATACTGAGGAAGATGAAGTTGAACAATTCTATGAAGACCAACGAGACCTTCTAGAACTAACACCCAAAAAAGATGTCCTTTTCAATATAGGGGACTGGAACGCAAAAGTAGGAACTAAAGAGAAACATGGAGTAACAGGCAAATTTGACCTTGAAGTACAGAATGAAGCAGGGCAACAGTTGACAGAGTTTTGGCAAGACAATATATTGGACATAGCAAACACCCACTTTCAACAGCACAAGAGAAGACTCTACACATGGACATCACCAGATGGTCAATACCAAAATCAGATTGATTCTATTCTTTGCAGCCCAGTATGGAGAAGCCCTATACAGTCAGCAAAAACAAGACAGGAGGCTGACTGTGGCTCAGATCATGAACTCCTTATTGCCAAATTCAGACTTAAATTGAAGAAAGAAGAGAAAACCACTAGACCATTCAGGTATGACCTATATCAAATCCCTTATGACTATACAGCAGAAGTGAAAAACAGATTCAAGGGATTAGATCTGATAGACAGAGTGCCTGAAGAACTAAGAAAGGAGGTTTGTGACATTATACAGGAGGCAGTGATCAAGACCATCCCCAAGAAAATGAAATGCAAAAAGGCAAAAGGTTGTCTGAGGAGGACTTCTAAATAGCTGTGAAAAGAAGAGAAGCAAAAGGCAAAGGAGAAAAGGAAAGACATACCCATCTGAATGCAGAGTTCCAAAGAATAGCAAGGAGAGAAAAGAAAGCCTTCCTCAGTAATCAATACAAAGAAATAGAGGAAAACAATAGGATGGGAAAGACTAGAGATCTCTTCAAGAAAATGAGAGATATCAAGGGAACATTTCATGCAAAGAAGGGCACAATAAAGGACAGAAATGGTATGTACCTAACAAAAACAGAAGATATTAAGAGGAGGTGGCAAGAATACACAGAAGTATGTTAAAAAGATTTTCATGACCCAGATAATCATGATGGTATGATCACTCACCTAGAGCCACAAATCCTGAATGAGAAGTCAAGTGGGCCTTAGAAAGCATCATTACAAACAAAAATAGTGGAGGTGATGGAATTCCAGTTGAGCTATTGCAAATCCTAAAAGATGATGCTGTGAAAGTGCTACACTCCATATGCCAGCAAATTTGGAAAATTCAGCAGTGGCCACAGGACTGGAAAAGGTCAGTTTTCATTCCAATCCCGAAGAAAGGCAATGCCAAAGAATGCTCAAACGACTGTATGATTACAGTCATCTCAAAGGCTAGCAAAGTAATGCTCAAAATTCTCCAAGTCAGGCTTCAACAGTATGTGAACCAAGAACCTCCAGTGTTCAAGCTGGATTTAGAAAAGACAGAGGAACCAGAGATCAAATTGCCAACATCTGTTGGATCATCGAAAAAGCAAGAGAGTTCCAGAAAAACATCTACTTCTGCTTTGTTGACTATGCCAAAGCCTTTGACTGTGTGGATCACAACAAACTGTGGAAAATTCTTCAAGAGATGGGAATACCAGACCACCTTACCTGCCTCCTGAGAAATCTGTATGCAAGTCAAGAAGCAACAGTTAGAACTGGACATGAAACAACAGACTGGTTCCAAATTGGGAAAGGAGTACGTCAAGGCTGTATATTGCCACTCTGCTTATTTAACTTCTATGCAGAGTACATCATGAGAAGTGCTGGACTGGATGAAGCACAAGCTGGAATCAAGATTGCCAGGAGAAATATCAATAACCTCAGACATGCAGATGACACCAAGCTTATGGCAGAAAGCGAAGAAAAACTAATGAGCCTCTTGATGAAAATCAAAGAGGAGAGTGAAAAAGTTGGCTTAAAGCTTAACATTCAGAAAACTAAGTTCATGACATCCGGTCCCATAACTTCATGGCAAATATAGGGTGAAACAATGGAAACAGTGAGAGACTTTATTTTCTTGGGGTCCAAAATCACTGTAGATGGTGACTGCAGCCATGAAATTAAAAGATGTTTGGTCCTTGGAAGAAAATCTATGACCAACTTCGATAGCCTACTAAAAAGCAGAAACATTACTTTGCTAACAAAGGTCTGTCTAGTCAAAGTGATGGTTTTTCCAGTAGTCATGTATAGATGTGAGTTGGACTCTAAAGAGAACTGAGCGCTGAAGGATTGATGCTTTTGAACTGTGGTTTTGGAGAAAACTCTTAAGAGTCCCTTGGACTGTAAGGAGATCCAACCAGTCCAAGGGTCAATCCTAAAGGAAGTCAGTCCTGAACATTCATTGGAAGGACTGATGCTGAAGCTGAAACTTTAATACTTTTGCCACCTGATGCGAAGAATTGACTCACTGGTAAGACCCTGATGCTGGGAAAGATTGAAGGCAGGAGGAAGGGGATGACAGAGGATAAGATGGTTGGATGGCATCCCTGACTCAATGGATATGAACTTGAGCAATCTCCGGGAATTGGTGATGGAGAAGGAAATGGCAACCCACTCCAGTATTCTTGCCTAGAGAATCCCAGGAACAGAGAAGCCTGGTGGGCTGCCGTCTATGGGGTCGCACAGAGTCGGACACGACTGAAGCGACTTAGCAGCAGCAGCAGCAGCAGGGAAGCCTGCGTGCTGCAGTCCGTGGGGTCACAAAGGGTCAGACACGACTGAGCAACTGAACTGAATAGTTAAGTGATAGCAATTTTGTCATCTACCAATGCATAGCAAAATTAATATGGTTTCTCATGTATGTTATAAGGGATATGTAATTTGATACCAACACATGTAAATATAGAAAATTTCCTCTAGCATTATTAAATACTTAGAGAAGTTAAAGTTATATATCACCTGTATTGACTCTTTGTGAGCATACTTTTTTTCATTCTGTATATATTTCATTCATATATTGTATATCTGAGATTGTAGAAACAGCATATACTATTTTCTGTGTATTGCAATAATAATCTCAGGTTCATCTTCATTCTGAATTATTAGAACTCTTTAAGTGGACAAGTCTAAAAAGGCTAATCCAGTTACTAATTTAGCATGAATCAAGAACTGTGATTACACTATACGTAAAAATGAGTTGTCCCATTTCCAGAAATAATAAAGAATTGACTTTGAATCCTCGCAAGCAACTGGTTGATGCTTTCAGGAAAACATCTCATATATATAAAATTTTTACAGACATTGTCATTAAAACCTTTAGTTCAGCAATTAGAACTATTTGCTTTATTGAAATGGACTTCACTTTGCATGCTTTATACTGCTCTGACATCTTAAAATTTTCAGTACACCAACCTTTTGATATATAAAAATGTAGAGACTTTTAAGCCCAGCAGAGAAAAAGTAGGGCATTTTAGGAAAACTGTAATCCTCCAAACATTTCTTTTTGTTAGAATAACTATATATGTTTTAGAAAACAAAATGCTTTAGAAACATTTTGTAAGAGCTACTGGATATCTATATGTTCTCCATGTCTTCACTCTAAAAGAAAAAGAAAAATCAATGATATACAAAAATAACTTGACAAAGATTTACAAGAAAATTGACTTAAATTTAGTATCTTCTAACTTTTCCTAAAGAAAGAAAATAAAATCTGAATAATTTTGCATGAGAATAAATGGAACAGAAGTATCAATTCAGCTAATGTATTTTAATCTTAGTCTTCACCTAAAAATATTAAGTTTTGCATTGTATCTATGTAATTCTAACTCTCAATTTCATCCTTTTATAAGAGATCCAGAGGATTCATCTAAAGGACCATATATATCTGATATTCTAGTGATACAGATTAGTTTTCTAAAGCAAGCAAAAAGGGTATTCAAATGTTTGGAAGAACATTTGGAAATCATGAGATGTTTATTATTTTTTCAAAATTAATAATCAAATTTCAATGACCCAGCATTAAGCAGGACTTGTAGTTCACAGTGTGTAACTTACTAAAAATTACTAGAAAGGCACAACTTATTGTGACTCTTGACAAGGGACATCCATTATTGAAGCCTGAGAACCTTTGTGTGTTAGTAAATTTTTAAAGGTGACATAACTTGGCAAATGTAAAGCAGACATATTATGAACTATCTCTTCTACAGAGTCATAGGAAATTGAAAAGTGTAAAAACAAAAACATAAAAGATAGACCTGTTTTTAAAAACAGTGCCCTCGTAGCACAGTGAAGACATAAATAGATCTGAAAATGATAAAGAGAGGCAAGAACCAGGGAGGAAGACAGAGAAAGAAAAAGAAGCTGATGTTTGTTTTACTGACTGTTATTGAATGCCTATACCAACCTAGCTATTGTGCTGAGTGCTAGCAGAAAGCACAAATAAGGCATGCTTCCTGCCCTCAGGGAGCTTATAGATTAGCAGTAAAGGCCAATATGTAAATAAGTGATTACAATGCAATGAAAATAAATACTGTAATAAGATTATACCATAAATACTACATGAATATTCATTGTAAGGACTGAGGCTGAGCTGAAACTCCAATACTTTGGCCAACTGATGTGAAGAACTGACTCCTTGGAAAAGATCCTGATGCTGGGAAAGAATGAGGGCAGGAGGAGAATGGGACGACAGAGGATGAGATGGTTGGATGGCATCTCCGACTTGATGGACATGAGTTTGAGCAACCTCCGGGAGTTGGTGATGGACAGGGAAGCCTGGCGTTCTGCAGTCCATGGGGTCACAAAGAGTTGGGCACGAATGAGCAACTGAACTGAACTGATAAATACTACAGAAACACCAGGAAGAAAGCAACTCATAATTATCATCCATGCATGGGTGCTCAGTTGTATCTGTCTCTTTGTGACTCCATGGATTGTAGCCCAGCAGGCTCCTCTGTCCATGGGATTCTCCAGACAAGAATACTGGAGTGGGTTGCCATTTCCTTCTCCTGATGATCTTCCCAATCTGGGGATCTAACCGGCATCTCCTGAGTTTAGTGCTTTGGTAGGTGGTTTCTTTACCACTGAGGCACCTGGGAAGCCCATTCATCATTCAGCTCAACATAAAGTAACAGGGGAGGATTCTAGGAAAGACACAAAGGTTTTTTTCAGTTTTGATTCTTTGTATTTCCTCTTTTTAAAACTATTTCTATAGCAAGGGAAGAAAAGTATGGCAAAAGGTAGTTTAAGTGCAAAAGCAGAGGAAACAAAAGCAATCTTATAAAAATATTTTGCTATAGTTTCACCTGAAGTAAAGTTATGGCATAAATATACATCAGTATTATTAACACTATGGCAGAATGAAAAGAGGCTAAGAATGCAGAGTGATAAAAACCCACTTAATTTTATAGGCCTTAACCTTTGCCAATTAAATCAGATTCATTCATTTTAGGACACTTCTTAATGCTAAGTAATAGTTTAAAGAATGTAAAAGCCAAAGAAGTTTAACATTTAGTCATGCATTTAATTTCCCATTTATGGGAAATTTATTTCTATTATTTGCAAGGTAGATAAGAGGTTTATAAAAACTGAAACAGGTAAGAAGAAAAATAGAAATGTAAAAAAAAAAAGAGATAGTCTTATAGCAGGGGCTGACAAACCTAGAGGTCTAAGAATTTGTGAGAAGCAATGAAAAGTAATGAAAAGATTAATTCTGGAGCCATGCTGAGGTTGTTATGGTTCTGGATAGTCAAGGGATTGTCAGTGGATAAGCAGTGCTGCTCTTCCTTAGCTTCTTTTTCTCTTTTTCTGTCTTTCCCTAGAATTTTGCCTTGTGTTTTATTAAGACTACCATTGAGATTCATTAAATACTTGGTATATTACTAGATATTGAGTGTAAAATTGCCAGCTGACTGCATGTTCCCTGTAGTTTGCCTTCACTGCCAAGATTATAAAAGCTCTAAAGTATATTTAATTTCACTTTTGTCATTATTAACAGTGACCTTTTAGACATTTTGCTCTATTGATGTCCAAGCTTTCAGTTGAGGCCCTTTCTGAAAGCAGTATTTGTGCTCAGTGAACAATAGCAAAGTGACTGGTGTAGGTGAAAGCGACAGTTATTGCACATAGGAGTAGGTCCACATTTCTTTTTTTCCCCAAATCTCCCATGTCATAGTTGTTAAAGATTTAATAGGAGTAAGGAAGGCTAAATACGTGTCTATAGCCAAATACACTTATACACACACACACACACACACACACACACACAATTAACACACTAGGTATTACGTCCCATCCTTGGACTCCCTCCCCAATGTTTATCACTTGTGTGTACTAGTATTGATTAACGTAGTATCAGTTTGGTTATTTTGTGATTTTTTTTTTTAAAGAAATAAAATTTAAATTTCCATGTTAATAAAAGTACTTGTTAGTACCCCCTGAAATGATTTTATTTACCTAATTAATTGTTTGCAATCTGCAATTTGAAAAACATTGCTGTAAGATTTATTCATTAGTCTTAAAAGCTGGAAATTTAGCATGTGCCTGCAACATTTTTAGAAGTTAAGATTTTAGAGAATGTTCTCAAGAGGTGCAAAAATTCTATCTGTTCAATGTTTTATTTGACACCTGTGTATCCTCTGTAGTAAATGGCTGCTCATGACTTTTGTCCATTTTGTAATTGTATTTTTTCTTTCACTGTTGAACACTGAAAGGTGTTTATATATTCTAGATGCTAGTCTTTTGTGAGGTATATGATTTGGAAATACTATGTTTCAGTGTATAGCTTTTTTCATGCTTTTATTAGGGTATTATCAAAAATAAAATTTTTTAATTTTGATAAAGTTTAATTTATGAAATATCCCTTTTATGAATCATGGTTTTGGTGTGGAGACTGAGAACACTTTACTTAGCCCTGGGTCACAAAGATTTCTACATTTTTCTGAATATTTTTTACTTCTACATTTTACATTTAAGTCTTTAATGAATTTTGAATTAATTTTTGTAAAAGATGTGAGGTGTAGGTCAAGGTTCATTTTTTAGCCTATAATTGTCCGATAGCTCCAGAACCATTTGTTGAAATCTGCCCTTCCTCCACTAAAATGCTTTTTCACTTTTGTGAAAAATCAGTTGGAAATATTTGTGAAGGTCTATTTGTTGGATCTCCAGAACCATTGACCTGTGTGTCTTCACAGGCCATTATCAAACTGTATTGATAACTATAGCTATAGACCTTTAGTATTGGCTAGAATGATTTATCCCTTTTTCTCCCCAAGACTCTTTTATCTATTCTCAGTCCTATTCATTTCCCCATAAACTTAAAAATAAAGTTGTCTGTATCTACCAAAACTTTGCTGTAATTTTGATAGGAATTGAATTAAACCTATAGGTAAATTTGGGGAGGGAACTAGTATCTTCATTATTGCATCTTCGAAACATGACCATGACATGTTTCTCCATTAAGTTAGGTCTTTGATTTCTTGTGTCTCTGGTTTGTAATTGTCAACATACAGATTTTGTATGTATTTTGTTAAGTTTGTATCTAAATATTTTCTTTTCTTTCAAATGATTGAAATGGTACTGACTTTTAAATTTTGGTTGCTTATTTTTAGAATTTGTGCATGCCCAGTTGCTAAGTTGTATCCAAATCTTTGCGATTCTGTGGGCTGTAGCCACCAGGCTCCTCTGTCCACAGGATTTCCCAGGCAATCCCTTCTCCACTGGATCTTCTTGACCCAAGGATTGTTCCCTACATCTCCTGCATTGGCAGGTAGGTTCTTTACCATATTGTTAGTATACAGAAATCCAACTGATTTTCACATATTGAGCCTACATCCTGCCATCTTGCTGAGCTAAGATATTATTTCCATGACAATAGAAATACATTTTTGGGGTAGATTCTTTGAGACTTTCTATGTAGACAATCATGTCAATGGCAAACAGTGACAATGTTTTTCCCTGCCTCTCTAATCTATACGTCTTTCATTAACTTTCCTTCTTTTATTGAACTGGTTCGAACTTCCAGCAGCATGTTGAATAATATTGGTAAGAGTGTACATTCTTACCTTGTTCCCATCATAGAGCAAAAGGATCTAATCTTTGACCAGTACTGTATTAATTGTAGGTGTGTCAAAGGCATAATAAAATATCTTAATGGTCAATAATTATTTGTTGAATTACTGAGAATGTGATTTTGGAGACAGAAAGCTAGATAACACAATGTTTTATTACTTTACTTTTTCATCAAATGAATGCTTTCTATGTTTTTACATTTGAATCACTTGCTGGTATAAATCTTTACAGAGGTCTTTCTTAATGGTCTTTAATTTTTTTCTATTTTATGTTTTGAAGCAATGGCTTATCTAGCAGCAATAAAACAACTGTAATAAATGACAGAAGAGCACTTATTGGAACACAGAGTTCTTATTTGATAATATAGATGAGGGTTTACACTTGGGAATTTTTCTGTTAGTGAAATATGATCTGGATACCAGTGCTCTTTTTTGGTTTATTATTGTAT
Source organism: Cervus canadensis (assembly GCF_019320065.1). Lineage (NCBI taxonomy): Eukaryota > Metazoa > Chordata > Mammalia > Artiodactyla > Cervidae > Cervus > Cervus canadensis. The sequence goes on along the minus strand of NC_057397.1, from coordinate 24,536,766 downwards.
TATTTGTATGAGCTATTTTAAAGTTAAGCATCTATAGTGTCACCAATACAACTTTCTATATTTTCTTATTCTTGTTTTGTTTTTTTTTATCCCCATAGAATGGGAGCAGAATTTTACTGAAAGAAAACAAATTTCAACTCTCTAAGACTGGAATCAAGTTAAAACCTTGAAGAATAAACCTGTATAACTGATCAAAGACTAACCTTGTCCTTTCAAGTATTTGATTTCAATTTCTTTAAATGAGTAATTTTAAAATAAGCTCTTTTGTGCGCTTTGTTTTTCCCACTCCTCATTATACACTCTCAGGAAACATACCTCTCTTTGTTTCTTTGTCACTATTTTCATTTCAGAAAATAACAACCCCTTTATTTAACCTATAGTCATTGTGTTGATAAGCCTAAGTAAATTATGGTTAATATAGCAAACTTGTATTATTGTAGGCATTAATACAACTTAAAAATTTATTAATGTTAGGAATGAACACAGTTCCTCTCATCATCACATTATCAATACTTACACTGCATTTAGATTTGTTATTTTCCATTTATATTTTCACCCAGGTAATCAAATGAAGGCATTTTTAATAATCTATTTTGCAGAGCAGGCGGATTGATTATAGCAAATATAATTTCCCATCCTATTTGAAGATCCATTTTCATATTAAACAAAGCATTTGAACATTGAGTTACTGCAAGATAGTTATAGCACAAAGACTGTGTTTTTCTATAGGACAAAAAGGATGCAAGCTTTTCTCTGTTGTTCTGTAGAGGTCACGTATGAGTCTTTATATTACCAACCTTCCCCAACAATGCCACAGTGCCATTACAAACTACTTTCTATCTAGTTTTGCTTTTTAATGGGCAAAGAAAACTGGATACTTGTGTTAGTTTGCAAGGACTGTTGTAATGAAGGACCACAAACTGGGTGGTTTAAACAACAGAAACTTATTGTGTCATAGTTCTGCAGGTGAGGGATCTCAGATCAAGGAGTTGGAAGCTGAATTTCCTCCAAAGGCTGTGATGGAAAATTCTATTCCAGACCTCTCTCTTTGGTTTGGAGATGTCCATTTTCTCTCTGGGTATTCACTTTATCTTCCATCTGTGCTTGTCTGTGTCCCATTTTTCCTTCTCACAAGAACACCAGTCATAGTAGACTGGGTCCCACTTTAATGATTTTATCTTAACTTGGTTACCTCTGTAAAGACTCTCTCTAAACAAGGTCATATTCTGAGATGCTAGGGGTTTGGACAGATCTGTACGTTTGAGGCTAAGGGGACAAATACAACCCTTAACTTTTGCTCTATTTTGTCTTGTCTCCTTGTAAGTAGGTGATAGTCCTACTGTGATAAATTTGTCCAAAGGATCAGCAATTCAATGCAATTCAGTTACTGAGAATTTAGTAAATTCCTAGTTTCTAGAATCAAATGATTTCTAGTTTCTAGAATCAAACGATTCTATAACAAGAAAAAAAAATTGCCTATCTCAAATGTGGTTACGGAGACAAACAAAACTTGTTAAAATATAAAATAAGTGCCATGAAGTGGGAGGTCATTCACTTCTCTAGGGAATCTTCCCAACCCAGGGATTGAACCCAAGTCTCCTGCATTTTGCAAGCAGATTCTTTACCACCGAGCCACTAGGGAAGCCCAACATACAGGTCCTCCGGTCAAAGAGAGGAGAAAATGTATGCCCATTTTTGGAGATGCTCACAGGGTCAGGAAGAGCCTCACATAGGAGCTAACAAACAGAATGAAGTGGGAGTGGTAAGAAAATAAGTTTGGGGGAGATATTAATACAGTGGTCCTCCATGACTCCAACAAGCTTGAAGTTTTGAACATTTATTTTTAAGACACTTGGTAACCGCTATTCTAGGGTCTGGAAGAATGTTGCTTGATAGAAAACATTTGCTGCGTTCTTCATGTGAGAAGGGTTGTGTTAGATGCTGTGGAGCTGCAAAGATGCACATAATGCTGTTCCTACTCTGCACAAGCTGCTATGCGTCCACTCTGAGCATTCTCTGATATTCACACCTCTATGGACTTCCCTGGTAGCTCCTTGGTAAAACCACCTGCCAATGCAGGAGACGCAGGTTCACCCCTGGGTTGGAAAGATCCCCTGGAGAAGGAAATGGCAACCCACTCAAGTATTCTTGCCTAGAAAATTCCCTGGACAGAGGGTTGCAGAGAGTCAGACCCGATTGAGGAACTAAATAGTAACAACAACAAAATGGACTGCTAAGCCTAAGCAGTCTGCTACATATGTCTACTTCACTGCCTCTGGAATAGTATAAATGAGCTTTTATTTTTTTGCTCTGAAAAAAACAAATTTCTAACTTTCCTCTCCTCTCCTGTACAGATATTAATCGGTCAAGCTTCAGTGTTAAAAGGAAAATATTTGTTTACTGGATCAGTAAACACTGAAGCAAATTACTGATATTATTAGATTTTGATATCCATTGTCAAGTTTGCCAAAGGCATAATTTGCTCTCTTATGCTAAAATGTAGGGGATCATAGGGTCTTAAAAATCACTAGAGTTTCTCTGACAAAATCTGTTAAATTGTAGAAAAGATCTTTTTAGAATATGAGAAGAGGTTAGTAGCTCGGCTAGATGATAAAATGGCCTTTTTTTGTCAAACAAAGTTGGTTTCACTTATGACTCAATGTGAAAAGACAAGTTCCTAAAGAAAGTTTCCACATTTTCATACTGATCATAAATATTTTAACTTGATTTTACTTAGTGCCCAAGTGAATAACCATGAAAGGAATGATTTTCAAGCATTCGTTGTCACAGATTTTAAACCCTCTGGAAGAGTCGCCAAATGTAGTGTTATTATGAATCATAAGGAATCTTAGCAAGATGCATTCCCATTGTCATCGAAGTAGTTAAAGCCAGTGAGGCAGGACTAAATTGTTGTGACATTTTCCCAGCCCCACTATTACCTGTCAAATTGGAAAAAAATCAAGGCATGAGGACAAGCTCACGTATTGATGTGCTCAGTCTTGTTATTAATTGAAGTAAATGGATAAGCTTGTCCATCAACAGTAACAAACACATCTGCTCATGGTAAAAAAAAAAAAAAAAAGCAACAAAAAAAAAACCACCTCCTTAACCTGTTTCTCACAGGTCCCTGGGATTTGAAAAGTGCTTCGTTCTCTATTCAAGAACCATGATGACTATTGTGTTTGTTCTACACTTTTTTAAAAATTTGCTGACAAAGTGAAATATGGAATACTGTATTCACTTATTTCATGTTTGCCTCACAATGGATTGAGTTATATAAAGTAGGACATGGACAAATTACAAAAACCAGAACAAGCAGGGTCCCTAATAGTCTTATATAACTGCAAACATTCTACATCTGCTTTAATCCATCATCTTCCTTGCTTCTCAAATATAATAGTGTGTTTTTCTCTCTGTGATTTTTAAGTACAAAGAGAAAGTTTTCCATACTGTAAAACGGAAAAACTTTTGATGAGAAGCAACTCAAAAAAAAAAAAAAATGCAAAGGGGGAAATGTCTTTGGTTATTTCATTTATGTGTCTATTAACTCCAAAAGTACATTGCAAACAGTGATAAAGCAAAGCTATTCTAAACCTGCTTTTGCCTGAACAAAGTATTTGTGACTGCATTTCCTCGGCATGAAAATAAAGAATTCACCCTCAATGCATTGAGATGCGCAAAAATTTTCTTCTAAGCTGGTATTGAAAAGAATAACAGCAAGCTGGGCAACACATTTTTTATTTTAAAAATACAGCAAAATTACTTAATTATGTGCATCTGAGATTTTTAGCCTAAGCAAGAAAGTGATGTTCACTAGAACTGGAATAAAGAACGCACCAGGTGTCAATGGTGTCTTTTTCTTTATTGTGATATTAATGAATACAACAGTTTTTCTCCTGCCTTCTGACAGTGTCTAGGATTTTTATTGAAGGGTAGGGATTAATTCTGAAGCATCTCAGTGTTTGCAAAATATTTGCTACCATATATTCTAAAACCACAGAAACTGAAAATGCAATTACGATTTACTAATGCAACATGTCTTGTTTTATACAAGAAAATGAGACAGTTGAAAGAAAAGTAGTCACCCCCTAGAGAGGATGGGGAAATTTTTACATATAAAAATGAAAGCAGCGATGGTTTAGCAGTTTCTCCATATGGTTTTATGCATTATGTTACTGAAGAGTTCTTCCAAGTTTGACTAAACTCAAAGTCCTACTGATGCCTGAGCAGACATGAATACTGATGAAGAGAGCAGAGATGACAGATTAAATCCTGTCTTTCTTCATCCCATGTTCCCTTCTGTGTAATCTATATTGGCATTTTTCCTGTTCCTGAAGAGTCTTCCGAGCTTCTCAAGGCTCTGCCTGGAACTCCAGATTGTGGCCTTTGTAAATAACGTACATTGAGAAGGGCTGTTAAACTCTTGTTGAGTTATTTTTGTTTTGCACTTTGCACCTTCAGTGCATATGAGAACTACTCCCACACCATTTCCTGACAAACCAAATCTTGCTGTGAAGGCTGAAAACATTAGTCAGTGGCACCCTATTTTTAGGACTTGTAATGAAGAGAAAATGTAGTGTTATAACACCCATCCAAATGCTGGCGCCCCAGTAGATGTCGGCAGAGTTTTAAGAGCTAATGTAGACAATTTATACAAAAAAAAAAAAAAAAGAGGCCAAATTGTGACCAGTTCTGCAAATAAACAGACAACAGATCACTTGGAGTTGTGACGTGATCTAGCCATGGATTGGAACACCAAACTTGGTGCTATTGACGATCACAGATGGCCCCAGAATAGCAACAGCAGTTACCCAGGAACTGGACTTAGAAGGATGCTAATTTTAGTATTAAAAGAGGAGAGTGGAAATAAATCCAAAACTCTCTGCTACTGCTTTTGAAATCACATTTTAAAATGCCTTTTACTTTCCAAATAATAACAGCAAACTTCTATTGAGTGGTTACCGTGTGCCGGGTGCTCTTCTACAGGTTTTACATGTACTAACTCTTTTAGTCTTTATGACCGCACTATGAGGGTGCTACCATTATTATTTCTATCTTGCAATTGAATAAATTCAACTAGAGAGGGACTGATAGCAAGGTCAAGGTCTCACAGCTTGTGAAAGTAAAATGTAGACCCAGGTGGTCCGCTCCACTGCTTGCCTTCCTTTTGACCTTCCTGTTGTCGTGGAGATAACTTTCAAGAGCTTCCTTTCACTTTCGTGGTAACTTCAAGCTCCTTCCTATCACTTTCTGGCACACCTTCTAAGAAGAAAACAGACAGGTGTGGGTGAAAATGGGGAGAGTGAAGCATGCCCCAGTTACTAATGTCAAAGGCTGGTGGGATTTCTACAGATCTAGGCACACGTGCTTGGTCACACAAGATATGCTATTGATGAGCCCCAAACATGACCATTATCTTGTTGAATCCACCAATTAGTTTGGATGGAGTAGATTATATTTAGTGGCTGGTCATCACTTCTACATTTGTCTGGCTAATCATTTAAGTGGGAATAACTTCTGATGATATTCTAACCACCGCTTACATGGAATCACATGGCTTCATCAGGAAAGTGCAGGAACAGAGGTTATATCCCCAAATAAATGTGTGCTATGGGGGTGTATGTCTAGCGGAAAAGAGAAAGAACCCAAGTGTACAGAGTTACAATCTAGATTCTTCATTTCCTGGATGTTGTGATATTTGTGGTGTGTACGTTCATGCTAAGTCACTTCAGTCATGTCTGACTCTTTGCAACCCTGTGAAGAATAGTCCACCAGGCTCTTCTGTCCATAGGATTCTCCAGGCAAGAATACTGGAGTGGATTGCCATACCTTCCTCCAAGGGATCGTCCCAGCCCAGGAATCGAAGCCAAGTCTCCTGCATCTCCTGCATTATAGGCAGATTCTTCACCTACTGAGCCACCCGGGAAGCTGGATATTTGTGGTACTTATAAGCTTTCTCCAATTCATAATTTGTTGTGATTTATTTTCTAGGTAAATACTTAGCTTCATGTCAAAAATTTTCATCAAAATTTTAAATTCTTTTTCTTAAAGGACCTTCCCCAACAAATCATGTAAATCAAGACAAAAATGAAACTTAGACATGCTTCTGCTCACAAAAGACTCATGTATAAATCCAGAAAAGCAAATGATTGATTTACAGTGCTCAACATAAATGCTGAATGAAGACTTACATTGACCTGTTTAGCATATCTTTTTTCCTTCTAGGCAAGATATATTCTTCAGGTTCACAGAGAACAAAGAATAAACATATTGAAAGATATTCATTTTTCATTTGGTTTAAATGTTTAATGGCAGCAGTTTCTGCTGGCTGAATGCAATGGTTTCTCAAGTGCAGTTAGGACCAAGAGCACCCACATCACCTGGGAAATGGTTGAAAAAATGTTTTCTCAAGCCTTACTCCACATCCACCAACTCAGAAACTCTAAGTGATCAGGCCCAATAATCTATATTTTAACAAACTTTGCATATGATTTAGATGAATGCTACATTTTGAAAAACCTTAGTCAAATGTGCATGTTTTTGCAATAGCGAAAGCAAATGTCAGACAGGCAGGTCACTCTCCCAAGAAATGGTTTTGGCTAAGTGTTATCCATATTTGCTTATTTGATTCTTGATTTTCTATGTTTTCCTTGAAGATCTTCTCCTTTTCTTGTTATTGAACTCTATATGCTAGATTGACTACTTGTTTCTCTTGCAATATATTAGGCTAGGAGCGATCTCACTCTCAGAAAGCAACTTGCTTTCTTCATTTGCACGTTTTTGAGAGGTACCTCTTTGTTGTCTCCAGATAGAGCAGATCTCTAGTATCTGTAAGAAATATGCTCAGAGACATTTGTAAGTCCTCAAATAACAAGCTAACACAAAATACTCATGAAATTGGTACACAAAATACTACTATGACTAAAGCTTTTCAACTGAAGTATTCTTATAGTGACCTGGCATTTGTAGAACCGGAGCATAAGCCTGACTTAACCAGTCAACTTCATACTTTGTTAAAAATCTGAAGACTTGGTCTACTCTTTTCAATTCTCCTTAGAGACATATGACTGTTAAAGCATTTTCTTTCCATAAAGGCAGATCCCATCTGTGTCCAAAGCTTTTTCTTACCTGTTCTAGCTGTTTAGACTTCACATTCTGAAAATAAAAATGCATCTTAAAAACATTAAAATGAAAGTTGGCTCAGTGGTCATACTGGTGTCTGTTGCTTTATGTAAATTTTGAACGGTTACCTAACATCTCATGCAATACATTTTCCGCCAAAGGTCATATTTTTTTGTACACTTTTATACCATAAGTTAACAATTTCTTTAATTTTCAAAAAAATATTCCTGTTACTTCCTAATCAGTTTTCACACTGACTAAAATACAACCTTTTCCCAATACCAGGAGCCCACTGAGGTTAAGGTAATTTAAAATGACCATTTATAATGTCACTCAAAGCTAAGAAGACAGAGGACACTCTATGAGCATCATAAGGTACAGGAGAAACATAGCAGCCAAATTTTGTTTCTTTATGATTTAGTCGTGGTAGATTGTATATTTCTAAGAAGATATTCCTTCTGGATAACTCTACCCATTTCTGCTGCCCGATTTGGTGGCCTATGATTCTTCATTGCAGAAGAATAGTCCTTTTTATTCCTATGCCATTGGTTGTAATGTCTCCTTGTCTCTCCATGTGGGATCTAATCTTTCAGCCCATTCTCTGTGCATCAGCGTAATAAACAAGAGTGACTGAGGAGTGACAACCTACCCTGAAGAATAAGTCCCAGGGACTGGCCTTCTGGCAAACTGGAGTGTAACACTTGAGTGTAAGTCAAGACCATGCCTCCCGTCTTCCCGAAGAAGGGGCATACTCACTCACTTCTGCACAAATATAGATTTTCCAATCCATACCTAGCCCTCATTACACATTCCATAAGGAGCTCGATGAGAGTGCTGAAAGAAAGAGCGGCGAACAATATGTTTCATAGAGAATGTGATATATATATAGTAAATCTTTGAAATTTAGAAGTTTCGAAATTATAATTTTGCCTTTCTCGACTTCTAGGGACTTTGAAGGTTTTCCTCTCATGAAAAATTCTTCTCTTTATCAAGGACCAGAAAGAAGGATGTTATGCTCTGGCCACATCATGGGTTAAATATGGCCTTTTGTAAGCAAACTTGAAAACTAAACCACCAGTGATCATATTATTTCCTCGTAAAATATATTCCACATTTCAAACAATTAACTGAGATACTAAATTTTGAACTGAACATATTCATTAATCATTATATATATTAGAAATGTTTTTGTGAAGTGATACCATGTATATATATTCAAAATTCATGTTCATGAAATAACTTCAGTGAAAAAAGTCCATGGCTTATCAATTTAGTCATCCTGAGGGAAGAAGAGAAATAAAATGCAGAGATAATTGTAAGTTTTAAATTCTTCACTATATCTGCTACTTGCTCTATAAAGCATCCTAAGAATAGCTATCACTTAGGAATATTGATATATTTAAAGTTTCAGTTTTTTTTTTTACTCTCCTTAAGTTAGGGGAGTTTTGTTAAGAAAGAGAATGGCTAAAAAGTGAGTTGGAGAGAATATGAGAAGGTTGTACTAAGTTCCCTGGAACCTGTAAAATTAGATTAGTAATAGAATTACATTGAGATGTTTTATAGAGTACTGAGCTAGTATTGTGCTATTAGTGCAGACCAGGCCCTCATTAGTCCAGAAAATTCTTAAGTCACTTACTCAGTGGTTCTCAGAAGGCTGATTTCATGAACTACTAAATGTTTTTTTAAAAGGAATAAGATGACAAGTAATTATTTTATGTGTTGCTTAATGGCGCAGTGGTTAAGAATCCACCTGTCAATGCAGGAGATGCAGGAGATACGAGTTTGATTTCTGGGTTGGGGAGATACCCTAGGAAATGGCAAAACCCACTCCAGTATTCTTGCCTAGAAAATTCCATGGAAAGGAGCCGGCTGTCTCAATTCAAATGCTAAACCCTTTGTATCTCCAGAAAAACTTGCTATCTTCAGAGTCCTCGGAGCACTATATTTGTGTTCTTCCTTAGGCATTAGCCTTACACTCTAGTCTTCTCTCATTTTTCTACTTCTCCTAATTGATGATAAGTAATCATAATGAAGGGGAGCTTCTCAGGTGGTGATAGTGTTAAAGAACCCATCTGCTATTGCAGGAGATGTAAGAGACGTGGGTTCAGTCCTGGGTTGGGAAAATCACCTGGAGGCAGACATGGCAACCCATTCCAGTATTTTTGCCTGGAGAATCCCATGGACAAAGGAGCCTGGTGGGCTACAGTCCATAGGGTCACAGAGTCAGACACAACTGAAGCTACTTAGCATGCATGCATGCAATTATGATGAAGAGTGTAGTGAGAGTCTTACCAGAATAAATCATATGAGTCAATTACAATGTGATCATCTCATATCTCTAGGAACTATGTGAATATATTTATATATATATTCACTATATATATATATATTTATATATTTATTTTATATAATATGTATATTCACTATACATATATATTTATATATTTATTTTATATAATATATATATATATTTAAAACATGGGGAAAAAAGAAAATCTCCAAGGATCAAAAGTAGTGAAGATGCCGTACAATGCTAAGTTGTGATCTTACCAGTTTCTTTACTATTTAGCATTTCACTCTTCCAATCCCTTAGTCCAACTTTACAGATTTCCAGTGTTTACCTGGGGAGGCAGTTCGCCAACTCCCAAGCACCAAATAACATTTCTAATTCTCCCAAATTCCTGAAAGCAGTTATAAGAGTCTACCATCCCCACCATTCAGTGTAAGCAAGACCCTCAATGATGAAGAGTTAGTAATATGAAGTGAAGTTACATTTTAATATACCTCTAAACAATTCATAAGGTTTATGACAAGACCTGGCCCTTATTACAGTTCTCTATTCTCTGTGCTGTTTTGTTTTAAAAGTTATTCTAAGCCTCTAGGAAACTGTGTGTGGAAGACAAATGCTTGATTTGAAGCATTTTAATGGATAGCATGACCAGCTAGCCATATACCTCATGTCTGGTAGTTGCAAATGAATTATCTTAGAGTTACAATAGCAAGAGCATTTTCAACTAGGTACTCAAATTCTATTCAATGCAGCTCCTTCATGTTAAGTGGCTAAATGTATGAAATTATTAAGAAAATGTAAATATCTGTTAAAACCATAGCCTGCCATTTATTATCTGTCATACCATGGATACTATTCAACAATATCATCAATATGACTAATAAAATTAGAAGAAATACACTATAATGGTTTTAAGGTCACCAAAATGTTTCATATAGAGCTTAACTGCACACATTTTGAAAACCACATTTACATCTGTGAGCAGAAAGATTGAATGACATTGGTGTCCTTGGTGTTCTTTCTTCTTAATCATGAAAATTCCTGTAGAAGTGTTTGTTATCTGCCTCATTCATTAAAACTATCAGTGTCATGTGTAAAACCCAGAAGCGTAAGGTGGTGCAGGGGCCAAGATTTGTCTTTGGGCACCTGGTAGCTCAGCTGGTAAAGAATCTGCCTGCAGTGCAGGAGACCCTGGTTTGATTCCTCAGTCAGGAAGATCTGCTGGAGAAGGGATAAGCTACCCACTCCAGTATTCTTGGGCTTCCCTGGTGGCTCAGCTGGTAAGGAATCCTCCTGCAATGCAGGAGACCTGGGTTTGATACCTGGGTTGGGAATATCTGCTGGAAAAGGAAAAGACTACTAACTCCAGTATTCTGACCTGAAGAATTCAGGGTCATAAAGAGTCGGCCATGACTTTCACTTTCACAAGCAGAAGTGTACCCCCCAAAAGTACAGATCTGAAATCAAACCAAAGGAAGGAGATTTTATTGAAATCATCCAAGCTGGGTTTGGCTGGCTCTGGAAAAATTAGAACTAAGAAGAGATTAGAATGTGGCCCTAAGAGCTGAAGTTTCCAATCTTCCTGTGACTCAGAAGAGTCTATAAGAGGTGAAACCAGAGGATCTAAGATCTACTAATGCTCAGCTTCTTGAAAACTTTGATTCCCTTAGTCTTAATTGAGAGCATTAATACAATCCCTGTGAATATTCACCACCAGGGAACCAATGTATAAAGGTAAAAGTTGGGATCTTTTAAGAGTAGAGAGAAAGAAGTAAATAATTCAAAAGATGAAACAAGCATTAAAAGAGAATACTCACAACTAAGAAATATAAACCAAATGTACATCATTTTCATATGTTGGTAACAGTTTACTTGAAGGGTGAATTTCTAAGTTGCCAAGAAAACCACAAAAAATGCTTTAAAATATTTTAATAGATATGACATGCATATAAACATACTTACAGACTTCCCAGGTGGCACTAGTGGTAAAGAACTCACCTGCCAGTGCAGGAGACACAAGAGATGTGGGTTTCATCCCTGGGTCTAGAAGATCCCCTGGAGAAGTGCATGGCAATCTACTCCAGTATTCTTTCCTGGAGAATTCCATGGACAGAGGATTGTGGCAGGTTACAGTCTACAGGGATGTGAAGAGTTGGACATGACTAAAGTGACTTAGCATTCGCACATGTTTCTTTTATGCTTTCTGTAAGACTTTACCCCTAAGATAAACACCAGTCTGAAATAGCACCTACTTGGCCCATATTTTTATGGTCATTAGGTATTTATTGAGTTGCCATCATTAATTTTGAAAACTGGAAGCCTGGTACTGCTTTTAGGTAAGTTGAAATGTGATTTGATAAAAGAATGGAGTTTCTCAACTTAGCTACTGTCTATTTTTTTTAATTTAATGGTTTATTTTATTAATAACCTCATGGTATAGGCAACTTCAATTGTTTTTTAAAAAATCACAAGTTCCTAATTGGACAGTTAATCCTATTTTTTGCATGGCTAGTCAATTTAGTACAGTAGGAATCAGAGCTGTGCTCACTGAGTGAATTAGTTGAGGTATTTGCCTTTTGTCTCCTTTGTGCTCATCATGTCTAGCTGAAAGGTCCCAATATGTACGTTGTCAGGACAACCTTACAGTTCAGAATAATGGACAATGATTTTAGGAGCACATGGAAAGTTGATTTTCCCAAAAGCATAATGATGATAGTCACATAAAATAACTTCATTAGAGGTACATTTAGTGTCAGTCACTCAGTCGTGTCGGACTCTTTACGACCCCATGGATTGTAGCCCACTAGGCTCCTCTGTTCATGGGATTTCCCAGGCAAGAATACTGGAGTGGGTAGCCATTCGCTTCTCCAGGGCATCTTCCCAACCCAAGGATAGAACCCGGGGCTCCTGCACTGCAGGCAGGTTCTTTAGCTTGAGCCATTCCCATTCCTTTTAGTGGTTTCTGAAAAAGCAGCTTCTTTTTATAAATTCTATAAATTATCATGCATACCTATGTGTGAGTTAGAGGTTTAGATTGCATCATAAGAAAGTAGTTTTTGCCGGTGAGGTTGCAAAAAGTAGGGCAAGTTAAGTAAAGGAGGACTGGAAAGCACAAGAACCTTCACTGCTGGCTCTCAGACCTCAATATCAGTCAGCCTCTCAGAAGCAAAACTCTTCAGATGGAGATCTTCTAGAAGCTTCTTGCACTGGAGCAGTGACAAAGAGAAGCAATCAGTCGTGCTCTTAAGGAGTACATACTCGGACATTAAGGACTTAGAACTGGATGGATCATTTGAACTTTTATTCACCTCCCTTACAAAGTCATCTGTTGCACTAAAACTTCAAAAGTGGCCCTCAAGCTCCAGGAAGAACGATGCATGTCAGACTGCCAGCCTCCTGTCTTTCTCTCTGAAGAGGCAGCTTTTAACCCGAGTTGAGCATGAGGCTGTGGGTCTATATGGTGGTGGCTTCACTTGAGCATCCAGTGATTTAATATTACCCTTGAAATAACACAGAACACAGGGAATTACCAGAAATTTGGTCATTCTCATGAGTTGACTGAGAGTGATCTTAGTAGCTAGAAATGCTCACAGAGCTGGCAGAATGGCTTAACCTCCTGCCACATGGCTGAGGTGTGACTGAGGTGCGTGGACAAGCGCCGCTTTAGAAAAAGGAAGACCCCCAAGCTCATGGGGCTGAAGTTGACCAAGGACAGATAAGGCCACATGTATTGTTTTTGTTCCTCACAGAGAACCTTCTCATGTCTGTCCTCCAAGAAGAAAATCAAAGTTCTCAGGTGGTGTAAATGTGCCCTGATGTGTATCTTTTAGCGTCTGTTCAGTTTTCTGCTTTTGATTCAATGTGGAGATCAGTAATATGCAAAGTGCAGACCCTGGAAATTCCACTGTGGCCAAGGCACTGCTTCTTCTCCATCCAGGAGGAGGAGAGGACCCTGTGTCGGAGCATCTGACTAAGCCACAGAACACTCCACTTAATTCTGTGGCCATTTCCTTTGTGGATGAAGAAAGCAATGTGCTGACCTACCCTCTGGCAAAAGGTTCATTACAACGTTGAATGAGCTGATTAGACAGTTATAAATTCATCAAACATCACTGTGAAAAGCACACCATGTGGTATCTTTCAAAATACATCTCACTCTATGGACAACAAAATAGCTAATACTTATTGAATGTGCACGAAACACCAGGGACTGCTGCATTTATAATTTAACAGGAGAGGAAACTGAGCTACACGGATGCATTCAGCTTTCCCATACGTACAGCCGGTAATGGTGCAAGCACGGGCAATTCGCCATTACATCGTGCTGGATATTCCTGTAACAAATTACATATCATAGATCATATTTTATATTTGAGTTGGAAAGTCCAAAATCTGAGAGCTACCTGACCCTCTCCTCTCGCTTCCTTATAAAGTCCATTTATTCTAGCTCTCTGTTCTCATTATAATTACCTAAGAACAGATTTTATTACTCCTCTTCTGACTCCTAGATGGTGTTCTCACCACCTCACAGTGCCTGGCACTTGTGAAACATAAAAAAAATATTTACTGTGGCACTTTTATCTCTTTATAGGCAAAGCATATCTCATCTAATATGCTGGTGTCTAAACTGTATCTTATGTACATGAGGCATTCAATGTATATTTGGTGAATTCACAGATAAATCTTTTTTATTAAAAAGTTCTTCAGTTGCAAGCTAGAGATAAAAATTAGCTGATCTTACTGTTATGAGTTATAGTACATTTGCTTTCACTCCACAACAAAGAACACTAACTCAGTAAACATAAAAAGACAACTCCCAGAAAGGAAACACTGCAAACTACACTTGTTTCCCAGGTTCAAAATCAATGCCTAACACAAAGTTGGACCATAAACAAGGCTAAGCACTGAAGAATCGATGCTTTTGAACTGTGGTACTGGAGACTCAAGCGTCTCTTGGAGAGCAAGGAGATCAAACCAGTCAATCCTAAAGGAGATCAACCTTGAATATTCATTGGAAGGACTGATGCTGAAGCTGAAGCTCCAATACTTTGGCGACCTGATGCTAAGAGTTGATGCATTGGAAAAGACCCCGATGCTGGGAAAGATTGAGGGCAAAAGAAGGAAGGAATGACAGATAATGAGATGGTTGGATGGCATCACTAACTCAATGGACATGAATTTGAACAAACTCCAAGAGATAGTGAAGGACAGGGAAGCCTGGTGTGCTGCAGTCCATGGGGTTGCAAAGAGTAAAGAGTTGGACACGACTGAGTGAACAAAAACCCCCTTTCTTGTTACTCCATCAGTGACTATCCAGAGGAAAGTTTCTATGTCCACCACAACTCGGCTTCAATTCACAGAACTTTGAGGAAGATCCTTCAAGCTGTCAAGAAAAAAAATGTACAGATCTTTGATATCTGCCCAGTAAACAACCGGGATTAAAAAAACAAATTCGAGAGATGGCTAGGCAGAGTAGATACACTGCAGTGACAGACAAATTCCACAGGTTGTTGTAAAATACAACCTCAGATTTTTAGACTGACTCCCCTTACTGGGTTTCTCCTAACACAAATCTTCTGAATAAGATGCTGGGCAAAATCTCATTGCCCTAACCTAATATTTGTATGCTTTTTAGGGGTGGCAGCAAGTATTCCAAAATGCTATGTCCACACACAGAGCTTCAAGAAGCTTCTAGTAAGCTTCCTAGAGTATACTTAAGGCAGTTACTCTTTAGATCAAAGTATAAATTAAAAGTTAAATAGACATTCACAGCAAATAAACTGGATCAGTCCCTGGAAAAAGAATATTATTTTTGCTTAATAACTAGAATAGTTGAAGAGGAAAGAAAGGAGGGAGGGAGGAGGGAAAGGGACAGAAAAAGACATGAGAAAGAGGATGAAAAAAGAAAGAGACAGAGACCTAGAAACTATTCAAACTAATATTTTGGTTTTCATGTGAGAGTTTTTTAAAAAAATCATTTTCTCATATCATAGATGGCTAAAGAAATTCTACCTAAACCATGTCTGTCAAGAGAAGATCTGCATGTGCTAAGTAGTTTCTGGTGA
This sequence comes from Cervus canadensis, assembly GCF_019320065.1. NCBI lineage: Eukaryota > Metazoa > Chordata > Mammalia > Artiodactyla > Cervidae > Cervus > Cervus canadensis. The sequence continues at coordinate 24,521,289 of NC_057397.1, read as the reverse complement.
GATGGATCTAATGGTGAATAAGAAGACAGTGAGAGGGATCTGACCCTTGAAAGGTCTTTGACAGCCGTGGCTGATTGCTGATAGTGTTAGAATAGACTTATTATCAGCTTCTATGCACCTTATCAGAACGAACATGCCTCTTTGAAAATTAAAGTATATGAAAAAGGACATCTTGTATTTCGTTTTTGATAGTTTTTCCTAAAACACACATTTAAAAGATATAGGATGAAACTCCTTATCATTTAAAGTACTTTTTCAACTTGATTGATTAAGTTCTCTTTTCCCCTTTATGCAAAGGGGAATGAAAACCCAGGAACTAGCCGGGGGTGGAGGAAAAGCATGTTGTTGGTATTATTCAATACTAGAGAAGGGAAATCAGACTGGAGTATTTTAGATTTGAAGCAAGGAGTTTCATAAACCAAAAGGAAAACACAAACAGCAGGGATTTTTAAAGCTTTCTTTGTTTGTTCCTTTGTTAATATCTTGCTCTGCTAGGTTTACAAATCCTAAATAAATAGAAATTAGTGCTCCTTCCTTTGCAGTCCATTTGCTTTAGATGTTTGCCTTGAGGGACATTTGTGTATTCTGCTAATGGCTGCAGCAGAGTGCTGTCTCATTTTCATTCTGGCAAAAAAAGGCCGTCACCATGGTTACAGTTTCATTTGCTAGAGAGAAACTGATGGCTGTTAGTGATCCCATCATAAGCAACTTCTGTCAGATTTCTTATCAAGTAGACATATTTTGACAAAGTGAAAGATAACACCGTAATAAGAGAACTGAGTTGCTACTCTATGTAATGAACCATTTAGCATTAAATGAAATGTGAAACCACATTTTAAAAACTGAAGGTGGTGAGAAAAAGTAATATTTATAATTTACACACACATACACACAAAAGGAATATTCCATCGTGGAGTAATGATAGCCTCTTTCTTCTTGTTGTCACAGTAACTCCAGTGGGATAACATTGATTTATATTGGGGGTCTCAACACACCATCCCGCAGTCACTCAGAGCTTGCAAGGGAAGATATTAAGATTTCCTTTGCCCATTTACCTCAGTGGAACTCAAGGCTATGCCTGGAGACAAATGCTAAAGTAGTAGGTCAAAATATTCTGATAAAAGATCTAGCAAAACATTTTTCCCATAACAGACTATTAATCTGTCTTGTACAGAAAAGGAATAATCTAATCCCAAAGTAGATCATCGAGATCTATGGATGCTCATTCCTTGTCCACGTTAATGAGCCCTGTGATATTTCCAAAGGCTGGCCAAGATGACACTTGTTGATAGGACCTTGGAGAAAAAAAAAATCTAACCTGAAGATGCCCTTCTGGGCTTCAGCAGCGGCACCCAGAATTAATCCACACAAGAAGAGTGAAGGTAGTGAGTCAAGGTTAGAGAAAAATGAATCTCAGGCCATCAGACAAAGCTGCTGGCAGAGTCATCTATTGGATTGTGAACTAGGTACCTGATGGAGACCACCAATGTTATTTCATTTGAGGACAAATGAAGATAGAGACCAACTCAACAGGAAAATCCCCTATGGAAAAGCCCTAAATGTCTTTTCTTTTTCTGACTTTTACAGTATGACTCTGTCTTGGCCTCAAACCCATGTAATGATCAACAAGGTAGATATTTTATTTTGAGGGGAAAAGAATGACGTCCTCTTTCATCTTAGATAACAAAACAGGTTCCCTATGATTGCCAGCTCTTTCTTCAGGTGTGGAGGTACAGGACTGCTCATTAAAATGTTATTTGAAAGAATTCTTATAGACTTAAGGGATAAGGAAGATAAGATGTAGATATAGTGCTATCACTTTTCTGCTTGTTGTTTATGCAAGGTTTTTCACTAAAAATGAAAACATAAAGGGCAAAATGCAGTTTTGAAATATATTTAGTTCCTTTTTCAGTTTTAAAGGATTGCATTGCTTTATTTCGTCTTGTTTTACTTTATATTTTATCTTATCGATGAGGACAGTAAGGTGTTACAGAGTGCAAACTTTGTCCAGAAGTAATCTGGATAGGATCTCTTTCTTCCTGAGCTTCTGATTTTCCAATTTCAAGTGTCTCTGCCTGTGATATCTACATAGGTGTGTATATCAAATGTGAAGGAAACCATAAAAACCAGCAGTTGCTAGAGTGACAAGGAGAATCATCAAATCAACAACCATAAAAACAACCTACTTTGGCTAAAGTCATCTCCTGTCAACAGTTCCTTTAGGAAGCAATGCTTTTTTGGACAATTTTGAAATTATCAGTCCTTATACCCTTTTCTAAAATATGGTATTTCAAGAAGTTTAACAAGCCTCACATTATTTGTATCTTTTAAAATCCATTTGCAAACATATATAACTAACACTGCAGAGTGACACAGTGTTTTAATGAACATAAATAAAAGTCCTTATTTGCCTTGCTGAAGGGACCCTAAAACTCATGCTTGCATTGGAAATTTGAAGGAATGTTTCTCTTAATCAGTCGAATTTAAAAGAGTTGCCTTTTTATTTACTCAGTGGCCAATCAGGAACAAGAAATCCTGGTTTCTAAGTTTGTGTTATAGCAGGTGGTCTATTAACCAGAATAATATACAATTTTATTTTAATCCAGTGAATATAGCATCTTATATTTATAGAGCATGAACGAGGGCAAATGACATTGTGAATATCATCTTACCAACAGTTCATCTCTATTTAACCAAAAAAAATCTGAAAAAATCCAGGATATACAACTTGCAGTACAGTTCCCCTTCAATTACAAAATATAATTATCCCTGAAAAGTTAACCTTGCATCCCAACTTTTCGTTTTTTTACCTTTTTACTTTATATTGGTGTTCAGTTCAGTTCAGTCGCTCATTTGTGTCCAACTCTTCGCGACCCCATGGACTGCAGGACTCCAGGCCTCCCTGTCCATCACCAACTCCCGGAGATTGCTCAGACTCATGTCCACTGAGTTGGTGATGCCATCCAACCATCTCATCCTCTGTCGTCCCCTTCTCCTCCTGCCTTCAATCTTTCCCAGCATCAGAGTCTTTTCCAATGAGTCAGTTTTTCGCATCAGGTGGCCAAAGTATTGGAGTTTCAGCTCAGCATCAGTCCTTCCAATGAATATTCAGGGTTGATTTCCTTTAGGATTGACTGGTTTGATCTCCTTGCAGTCCAAGGGACTCTCAAGAGTCTTCTCCAACACCATGGTTCAAAAGTATCAATTCTTCGGCACTCAGCTTTCCTTACAGTCCAACTCTCACATCCATACATGACTACTGGAAAAACCATAACCCTGACTAGATGGACCTTTGTTGGCAAAGTAATGTCTCTGCTTTTAAATATGCTGTCTAGGTTGGTCATAACTTTTCTTCCAAGGAGTAAGTGTCTTTTAATTTCATGGCTGTAATCACCATCTTCAGTGATTTTGGAGCCCCAAAAAATAAAGTCTGTCACTGTTTCCACTGTTTCTCCATCTATTTGCCATGTAGTGATGGGACCAGATGCCATGATCTTAGTTTTCTGAATGTTGAGCTTTAAGTCAACTTTTTTCACTCTCCTCTTTCACTTTCATCAAGAGACTCTTTAGTTCTTCACTTTCTGCCATAAGGGTGGTGTTATCAGCATATTTGAGGTTATTAAGATTTCTCCCAGCAATCTTGATTCCAGCTTGTGCTTCTTCCAGCCCAGCGTTTCTCATGATGTACTCTGCATATAAGTTAAACAAGCAGGGTGACAATATGCAGCCTAGACGTACTCCTTTTCCTACTTGGAACCAGTCTGTTGTTTCATGGCCAGTTCTAACTGTTGCTTCCTGACCTGAATACAGACTTCTCAAGAGGCAGGTCAGGTGGTCTGGTATTCCCATCTCTCGAAGAATTTTCCATAGTTTGTTGTGATCCACACAGTCAAAGGCTTTGGCATAGTCAATAAAGCAGAAATATATGTTTTTCTGGAACTCTCTTGCTTTTTTGATGATCCAGTGGATGTTGGCGATTTGAACTCTGGTTCTTCTGCATTTTATAAAACCAGCTTGAACATCTGGAAGTTCATGGTTAACGTATTGTTGAAGCTGGCTTGGAGAATTTTGAGCATTACTTTACTAGCGTGTATAACCAATTAACAAAGTGACCAAGCCATATGTATACAAGTATCCATTTTACCCTAAACTCACCTCTCATTCTGGCTGCCATATAACATTGAGCAGAGTTCCTTGTGCTATACAGTAGATTCTTGCTGATTATCCATTTTAAATATAGCATAGTGTACATGTCATCACAAACTCCCTAGTTATCCTTCCCCCCCCAACCTTCTCCCCAGTAATCATAAGTTCATTTTCTATGTCTGAGTCTGTTTCTGCTTTATAAATAAGTTCATTTATATAATTTCTTTTTAGAGCCTACATGCAAAGGGCGTCATAGGATATTTCCCAGTTTTTCTGATCACATAATAGAGGGTTGTTTGCAAAAGAAAAATCATGCTTAACATGTAAAGAACTGAAAGCAAAAATAATCGGAAAATGATACATGATCCCTAGGCAAGTCTTTTCTCAAGGACAGGTGCTCTGGCATGTTTTGAGGGTGGGAGAGGAATTTTTTGAATCTAAAATGCTCAATTTATTGTATCTTTCAAACAAAGACAAGTCTCACATTGCCTCTCTGCTAACTCCTCAAACAAAACTGCTGAACTGGAGAAACACCGAACCTGGAAAATAAAAGCAATCATGACAGATGCTGATATTGAAAACTTTTATAAACTCCATCCCAGGTAAAGTACCTAGTTAAGCTTATTCTGAATTACACAGCATGTTTAGCATATGTTTATATTAATCAACAGGGAAACATATTTTTAAAAATAAAAAATTAACCCCCCTAAGGGATTCCAAAAGTTTCCTTCAGAGTTGTCATTTTGTCGTAGAAGTTTCCATCCAACCAATGAAATTACACTCCCCAACGTTAAGAAAAAAGATTTTCCCTCTTAAAGTCTGTTTTAGTCACTTTTACAACAATGTTCTTTCTATTACTTTTCATGGTAATTGCCCAATATTTATAAGTATTAATAATATTATTTCACAGGTAAAATATATTTTTGCATGTTACAAATGATTGCTTCATCAATGAGTTTATGGAGTATCAAGTAACTTTAAATTACATTATTGTGAATTTCAGAAGTTCCATGATTGCTAGACAACACAGAAATGCCTGCTGCACCATACTAAATATTATCAATAAAATTAATTGTTCAAATTTTGCATTCTTAAGGAAGTAAGACTTTAAGACAAAATGATACTTTAAAAAAAGAGACATGAACCTACAATTTTTCCTAAAAATTTTTATTTACACTTAAATTGATCAACCTAAGTCTTTTTGTCCACATGTAATATATAATAATATAGGGTTCAGACAATTTTTGAGTAGTTTAGGCATTTTACTACGTTCATAATAATTCGCTGTAATTAGATGTCACAGGTTAACTTTTTAGTTGGATCATTTCCTGTTGTTGCTATTGTAGATTTCTCTGCATTGAACATCTTCTGGGATTTTATTTCAGTTTGATTATTTCTATTGGAAGAGCCCCCTAAAGTGATATTATTAGGAAAAAGTGAATGAGTTTTCTTTTGAATTTCTTTTGACTTTTTAAACTTTATTTTATTTAGAATTTGTATAAGTTTTGATATTTATTTTGAATTTTTAAGAATGGTTTGAATTTTCTCTGGTGTTGCATTTTCTTTTGACTTTTGAATCTCACTGTGATCATAGTTAAAATGCATTTTGGTTAAGCAGTTAATAAAAAAATTTTTTTTCTTCCCTAGCTGATTATTTTTAGCCAGTATCTGATAATACTGGGGATTTTAAAGTTTGCAAAGAATATGTTCAATGTGTAAATATTTTCTACTGTATATATTTCATAAGAACTCATCTTTGTATCTTTACTTGTAGTAAAGGCTATATGTACTATTGTAAAGTATTTTAAAAGTATCCTTAAAATGTTATATAATTATGTCAACTTCCTCTTTATGGGTCACTCAGAAAGTATTAAAAATCAATATTCATCAAGTTATTAACAATAGCAGATTCAGATCCATTTGTTATAAGGGAACAATGCTGAAAACCTCAGCTATCTTCTTAGATATTAAAGAAAAGAGAGGTTTTTTTTTTTTTTTTTAATGCTGTTTGAAAATTTCAACCTAAGATGCAGGAAGAATCATCATTGAGAATCTCATCAACAGAAAATCAGAATTTAGCATTTAATTTGAACCTAAGTGTTTGGAAGAATGAAAGTTATGGCATAATTAGAATCTAGACATGATTTATTCTTGGTCATATCCCTTTATTTCTTCATAAGTACCCTGTCCAAAATAATAAAAATAATAATTTCAATGTTTAGTAAAGTTCAAGAAAATTTATTAAGAATTGCATGTTGTTATTTTATCAAATATCTTATCAAAACATATCTCTCATAGTACATGATGTTCCTCTACACAATGTACTGTCCTAAAAATATGTATTCAAGAAGAAGGCTCAATTCCTAAGAAATCATCAGATATTAACTTTGTTAAGAAATAAGGTTTCATCTGTTTATTATAACTATGGCAGTTGGTTTGCTACAGAAAACTTTATTCACATTTCCAAAGTATCTTGGGAAACAGAAGATAAACGTAGAAAAGAGAATTTGGGGTTTGGCAAATTATTTTCATTTTCAAGTAGAAAATAACAAACTGCAACCCTTTTACCCTATAACCATCTTAATTATTACTCTACAAGGGCCAAGCTTTCTTTCAAACAAACCAGTTCCTTAAACCTCATTTCTGTAGCCAATGTTAAGAGGAATAGTCAGCCCACTTGAATTTTGTTTCTTTAAACCAAAGTTTTGAATTTTGGCCTCTCATCAAGGAGAATGAAATTGGATGTTCAAACCAAAAATTAGCCAGAAGCGTCTGTGGTTGCCCACTCTGACTTCTGCTTGAAATTGAGAAATGAATTGATGGACTGAAGTTATTTTCCTTAATCCACACAGCATGATGAACAAGGGCTCCAGTTTTATTTAACATTGAGCAGCCATGGAAGCATATTTGAAAAATTATTCTAATCAGCAAAGGTAAAATTGAGATAATTGGAGAGGACACACATCTACGCATTTTCTAAAATCTTTCATGCACACACAAAACAGCTACAAAGACAGATTATATAAGGCACAAACCCAAATGCTAGCTGGACTAAAAACCTGAAGAATGAAACAAAAAAATTTGTTAGAATGATGTCAGCATGCTGAAAGCAATAGAACTTTGGAAAGCTAAGAGAACTAAGCTTCAGAAAAATATAGCCGAGCTTTTTTCTTCAAGGGTCAACTTTCTCTAAAGTAAGATACCTACAGGTTTTTCTCCTTTTGTTTCTTCTAGTAATACTGGTTGTATATAATTGCATAAAAATTCTCTCTGAACTTCAAGTTTCAGCTGGAAGAGACCTTTATGCATTTTTCTATGTATTACCTTCTACATTCTGTTCTTTGTGTCCATCACAGATAAAAGGGGGATTTTTATACAGCTTGCAATTCTTGAAAAGAATTTTCACCGAGGCCACAGACAAGTGGCTGGCTGTAACTTCTAATTCCTGATCCTATCTCTTAAGATTGTAGAACAAAATCCAATTTCATAGTCTTATTTTTTTTTTTTTTGCCAAAATCACATTTAAAGCACAATGACTTTAAAGCAGGCCACCTTTTCATCCTAGCTAAAAGGTGATCACTTTTTTTGTCTGAAGTTGCACTTTGCTCTAATCATAATGAAAAACTGTAGACTACCAAAATAGAAATGGAGTGGTATTAACAGATGTGATCTCATCGGGGTTCCATTTGTTAAAGAAAACATTGAATATTAATTAAAAGTTAATTAGAACTAATTGCCAATTGGAAAGAAAAAGTAATTTGAAGCTACTCACAGCCCTTCTATTATTATTACCTTTGAGAATCCTACACACCCAGGGGTTGTCAGGCACGTTACCTTTCCCTTATCTGGTGTCACAACTGTGGACCCTCCTGCTATAGTTAACTTGCTATATTAAACCACGGATTATGGTGCCCAAACATCACTCCCTGAATGCAATCATGAGACAAGAGTTAGTGGTTTACTGAGAGGGAATTCCCTGTGTTGTAGAAAATAAGGAATTAAAAAAGTAGGCAAGTGTGATCATTTTCAAGTGATATGGAAATGGTTCATTGACAATGTAGTGGCTCTGTGTTGACTGCCTACCTCACATGTACTTTTATTTCTTCCAGCCATTTACCTTGGTTTCCATTTGGGGATCCATGCTTCCTATACTTTTGAGGCCCATGTCTAGGATGGAGATGCATCAGTCTGAATTCAGAAGTAGAGTACTTGGTAGTGGTGGTTTAGTCACCAAGTCATGTATGACTCTTGCAATCCATGGACTGCAGCCCACCAGGCTCCTCTGTTCATGGCATTTCCCAGGCAAGGAGACTGGAGTGGATTGCCATTTCCTTCTCCAGGGGATCTTCCTGATCCAGGGATTGAACCCTAGTCTCCTGGACTGCAGGTGGATTCTTTATTGACTTAGCCACCAGGGAAGCCTCAGTAGAGTACATAATCCAGGCCAAAGTCAGGATACAGAGTCTTCCTCTCTCCCCCATCCCTCAGACACCCCAGGAATGGAAGCACCTGCAGTAGGACCAGAAGAATGAAACTCAGGGCTTTTTTCCAGAGTTTCCACTCAAGGAGCTGGAAGTTCCACTCTTTCCTGCTGGAGTTGAAACTGAAAAAAAAAAAAAATGAAGCTAAAGCTGGCACTTATCTTGCCATTGAGAGGGTAACAGGCAGGAAGGCCAGGGGTCTCCAAATGGAGGAAAGAGGCTGTAAGTGCCAGACATTTTTATCTCTCTTAAATGGCAAGAAGAAACAAACCAGCGATCTGTTTTTCATTCTCTATACAAATTTAAAAGGAGGTTTCTCTTAACATTCTGTGTTGCCATGACACCTGGTCTCACCTAAAGCTAACCACTCTCAAACTTTGAGTTAACCAATACATGCCTTTTTCGTATGGAAATGTGGTCTTAAGCTATGTTAATGAACCCCAGACTCAATCTTCAAGTTGGTTCTGCTAAATGGCCTAACTTACTTCCTCAGGTATTGTTCTCCTAATCTATGTAAAAGGAAGTATTTGTTGGTATTCTGCCCTTCTAAAAGATTCAAGTCAATCGTTTTATGGCCTGGGATGAATTATCTGATGCCATTCTAAATTTTATGACATTCCTTTCATTTCATTAACAGACTGTGAGTGACTATATAACATACAGCTAAAGACTAGGAGGGGGGTACTCTTTTGCCCCCTTCTGATGCCTATGTCAGAAGCTTTCCCTATCTCCTTTATACTTTAATAAAACTTTATTACACAAAAGCTCTGAGCGATCCAGCCTCGTCTCTGGCCCCGGATTAAATTCGTCTCCTCCGGAGGCCAAGAATCCCGCGTCTTATCGTTCAGCAACAACCTTTCACCATCAGGCAACGTTGAAACTAAAGTCAGGTGAGAGAAATCTAGGCTGCAGCCAGCCTTGAGCCCTGAAGTCAGCCCTGCTCGAAACCTAACAACTAATTCCTTTTTCCACTGGAGCTAGCTTGGGTTGTGTTGTTAGTCACTTAAAACTGAAACATTTCACTGATTGCAGAAAAAAAGGTAATACCTGAATATTTCTCCTGGAGTTTAGGAATATATAATCTTCCAAGAGAACTGTTGCTTCCATATCCCTTCCTTGGTTTTCCTCTGAAGATCTTAGGGTGACACTCAGGACTCTGAGTTTCTGTTTCTTAACAGTTAAATGGAGGACCTAATGCAAAAGTATGGGCTTCCTAAGTGGCTCTAATAGTAAAGAATCTGCCTGTCAATACAGAAGATATAAGAGACATGGGTTCGATCCGTGGGTCAGGAAGTTTCTCTGGAGGAAGGCATTGCAACCCACTCCAGTTTTCTTGCCTGGACAATCCCATGGACAGAGGAGCCTGGCGGGCTACGGTCCATAGGTTCGCAAAGAGTCAGACAGGACTGAAGCAATTTAGCATACAGATACACAGAATCCAAAAGTATGGGAAGAGAACATATGTATAACCTGTGTTAATATATGGCAGAAACCAACAGAATATAGTAAAGCAATTATCCTCTAATTAAAAATAAATAAATTAAAAAGTAAAATTAACTGTGGTGATGGTCGCACAACTCTGTGACTATACTAAAAAACCATTGAATTTGCACTTTAAGTGAGTAAACTACATTTTGTGAATTATATCTCAATAAAGGATATTATAAAAATAAAACTTTGATATAAAGTTTTTTTTTAAAAATAAGTATGTATCCTATGATCAGTTAGTCACTCAGTCACGTTGCACTCTTTGTAACCCCATGGACTATAGCCTGCCAGGCTCCTCTGTCCATGAAACTCTCCAGGCAAGAATACTGGAGTGGGTAGTCATTCCCTTCTCCAGAGGATCTTCTCAATCCGGGGATAGAACCCCGGTGTCCCACACTGCAAGTGGATTCTTTACCATCTGAGCCACCAGGGAAGCCCTATATCCTATGATACCAACCCACAATAAATTTTAGTTCACTCATGACCTGGGTAGGATTTAAATCATTGATCTGGTAGAATTTTTTTTAAGAAGGCGATTTCATGAATCAGAGACAGGAAGCTTTGATTTTTAAGAAAATATTTTCATTGTTCCTCTCTGTCATCTTCATTCATGCCCTAGTTTTGAGATTCTTTTTAGTCAAAGTATAATGGACAGAAATACTATATCAGTTTCAGGTGTACAATATAGTGATTTGACATTTATATATTTATACATTATGAGATGATCACCATGATAAGGTGTTACCACCCATCATAATTTAAAGTTACCACAATATTATTGACTATATCCCTATTCTATATATTGCATTCCTATGGCTTACTTATTTTAAAACTGGAAGTTTTTTGCCTCTTAATCCCCTTCTTCTATTTCTTCCATTCCTTCACCCTCTTTCTCCCTGGCAAACACTAGTTTATTCTCTCCCTATGACTCTCCGTTTTGTCTGTTTCACTTTGTTTTAAAATTTCATGTTTAAGCGAAATCTTGTGTATTTGTCTTTCTCTGCCAAACTTACCTCACTAAGCATAATACCCCTTGGGTTCATCCATGTTTTCACAAATGACAAGGTATTATTCTTTTTTTATGACTGAGTAGTATTTAATTGTATATATACAACATCTTCTCTATCTATTCATCTATTGATGGGTAGAGACTGCCTCCATATATTGGCTATTGTAAGTAATACTAGAAGGAACATAAAGGTGCAATAACTTCTTTGAATTAGTGTTTTCTTCACTAATACCCAGAAGTGGAATTGCTGTATCATATGGTAGTTCTATTTTTTTTATTTTTTGAGGAGCCTTTGTACCATTTTCTATAGTAGCTACACCAATTTACATTCTCACTAACAGTGAATGAGGGATTCTTTTCTTTCACATTTTTACCAACACTTGTTATCTATTTATTATCTAATAGCCATTCTGACGGGTATGAAGGGGCACCTCATTGTGGTTTTGGTTTGTGTTTCCTTGATGACTGGAGATGCTGAGTAATTTTTTCATGTACCCATTGGCCATATATATTGTACTAATTTTGAGATTCTGACTTTGATCTTCCATTTATCAGGTAGCTAACAAGAATAGGAAATCCACTAATATTTAATATTCCTCTAACAAAAATGCAGTAGAAGACAGCTAACATAGATTTGCTTCTCTTGGTTTTTAGCTTTAATTTTCAAGTCCTTCTCTGATTCATTATTTGTATAATACCCTCAAGTTATGTTGCCCCATATTGTTAGAAGGTGAACTATGATACCATGAAAATTAATCCTCTCATTTACCTGATACTGTTACTGAAAGAAGCCATGTGTGTTTCATTGATAAAAACTGAATGACCTGACAGTTTTAGCTCCATTTAGCGGCAAAAATATGGAAATTGATTAGAAATGATACTAAATGTGCTAACATTGACTTGGCTTGCATATTTACATTGTGATTTAGAAAATTTTTACATATAAAAGAGAACAAAAACTTCTAAATGTATACATTTTTAAAGTCACAGAATAGTTTCTTAGTTATTAGAGACTCCAAGATCTAAATACAGTAGAAAATGAATGAAAAAAGTATGAGATTTTGATTTTTCAAACGTTCTTAGTGCAAATGCCAGACTGAATCCACATATTTAAAAAGCTTGTCATTTATTAAAAGTATTATTGGTCTGAGCCTTCAGGCAGTTCTCAGAAGGTTATACAATGAGCTGAAATTCACATTACTGAAACTGGAAGTTTCATTCTGACCTAAGAGCTCCATCAATGAAGTTTAAATGTGGCCCAGAAAGGTTGCTCAGATTTTCAATACCTTAATAGTATTTTTGCCTTGGAGGCTGTAAGAAATACTTAATATTTAACGTGTGAGTCACAGAGGCATATGCTTTTTTTCAAGCTTCTATATCTTTAGCTTTTTGAGAAGATTTCATAAGAATGTGAATAACCTGATTTCCAGATACAAAAACACTTTCCAAAGTGGAACTCTTTAATTCTGACTAATTTAAAAGTCTGTGTTATGGGAAAATGATAAGCAATAAAAATATTGACCAATCAGAAATCTGAAGGAGCTCCCCTGGAGTTTATGAAGAGAAAATTTTATCTTTAGGACTTTTCTCTAGGTACCAGAGACTTCTAGTTAATTAAAAAAAATACCTGAAATTTATCATCATGTAAAAGCTGTTAACACATACACACACACACAGATTGAACAACAAGATATAAATTATTTAGGTTCAAAATATTCTGTCTTGCTGCTGTTGTTGCTTTTGTGTATTTTAAGAAACACTTGGAAACATTCCAGGACTGGGATGCAGCTGAAATTTAGGGTATATCTGTACTTTCAGAAGAATATTTACTTAGTCAAATGTGTCTGTTTAACACAAAACTAAAAACCTTACTTAACTTCTATTTCTAAATCAAATTTATGCAGGGAAGCCTTTGGAGTTTGTTTCTAATGTTCCTAATTTCTTAGCTTTCCATCTACACAGTTCTACTTCTTGGGTAACTTTCATCAGTTTCAGATTATTCATGCCAAAGAATGGTAACAGTGACACAGTTCATGTCAAAATGGCAGACACCCAAGCATCTTTTGTATTTATGCCTGGAACATGTTTTCTCTGCCATCTTTCCCCTGAAAATTTACCTTCCTAATTATGTTTTACTCAGTCTAATCTTTAAATTAACTTGAATTCTCTGAGCTCCCAACTGACAGTGAGAACAATGGAGGAGAATATTTCCTGAAGGGGAGGAGAAAGTGGATTAAATAATAAAGATCACTCATGGATTTCCCTGGTGGTTCATCTGCCAATGCAGGGGACACTGGTTCAATTCCTGGTCTGGGAAGATCCCACATGACTCAGAGCAACTAAGCCTGTGTGCCACAACTACTGAAGCCTGCACACTCTAGGGCCAAAAAACCACAACTACTGAGCCCGTGTTCTGCAACAATAGAAGGCACCACGATGAGAAGCCCTTGCACCTCAACTAGGGAAAGCCCATGCAGAGCAATGAAGACCCAGCACAGCCAAAAAAAAATGTCTTTTTTAAAAAATAATGATCATCTCTGTCTCTTTTGCTCTCTCGCATATAGGGTTATCATTACCATCTTTCTAAATTCCATATATATGCATTAGTATACTGTATTGATATTTTTCTTTCTGGCTTATTTCACTCTGTATAATAGGCTCCAGTTTAATTCACCTCGTTAGAACTGATTCAAATGTATTCTTTTTAATGGCTGAGTAATAGTCCATTGTGTGTATGTACCACAGCTTTCCTATCCATTCATCTGCTGATGGACAGTTGGATGCATGAGACAGGGTGCTCAGGGCTGGTGCACTGGGATGACCCTGAAGGATGGGATGGGGAGGGAGGTGGGAGGGGGGATTCAGGATGGGGAACACATGTACACCCATGGCTGATTCATGTCAATGTATGCCCAAACCACTCCACTGTTGTAAAGTAATTAGCCTCCAATTAAAATAAATAAATTTAAAAAAAAATAATGATCACTAATGCAACTAGACCACCTCAGAGTTTACGGTGTGATGTGTCAATTCTAACTGAGTTGGTCCACACCGTTAGGAAGCCGATTCATTATGTAAATAAGAGTGTCTGCCACGTGACAGCTCCTTCAAAGGAAAGCCACTCCAAATATGCAGAGATTGCGGAAGGAGACAAGACCCCAAGTGCCTCAAAATGGTACCACAGTGGTGCACAGTCTGTATTTGGTGGCAAGGTAAAAGTTCAATTTCCTGCCAAGGGGTCAGCCCTGTGCTGTCCTGCTCTGGCCATGGTCCCATCCTCACCTGGACAGAGTTGAGTGGGTAGGAGGCACAGAGTCCCAGGAACAAGGGTGCTGAGTCTTCGCTAGGTGGAGCTGTCAGGGAGTGAGGGACTGAAATGGAAATCAGGTCCAGATGATAATGAGACAAACCAATCTATTTCTAGTGGGAATTTTAACTAGAGAATAGAAAATGAAGTGTTGATAGGGGCAGGCTCATGCTGAAAGAAACCAGAGAAAGACGTTAAGTTAATACAGAGCCATGAACTTTTTTTTTTCATATGTGCATATATATATTTTTAAATAAAAATATTATATGTAAAAATGTGTGTGAGCTCACTCACTCAGTTGTGTTGGACTGTTTGTGACTCCACAGACTGTGTAGCCCACCAGGCTCCTCTGTCCATGGGATCCTCCAGGCGAGAATACTGTAGTAGCTTGCCACTTCTTCCTCCAAGGGATCTTCCCGACCCAGGGATCAAACCCACGTCCCCTGCATTTGCAGGCAGATTCTTTACCACTGAGCCACCTGGGAAGCCCATATATAAAAATAAGCATATATATATATATATATATATATATACACATATATATAATAATCTTTTATAACAAATTAATTGACATTTTAATTGGAGGATAATTACAATCTTGTGATGGTTTTTGCCATACATCAACATGAATCAGCCATGGGTATACATGTGTATCTCCCTTCTTACCCTACCCCTCTGGGTTGTCCCAGAGCACTGCCTTTGGGTGCCCTGCTTCATGTATCAAACTTTCACTGGTCACCTATTTTACATGTGGTAATGCACATGTTTCAATGCTATTCTCTCAAATCATCCCACTGTCTCCTTCTCCCGCAGAGTACAAAAGTCTGTTCTTTACATCAGTGTTTTGTTTGCTGCTCTGCATGTAGGGCTATCATTACCGTCTTTCTAAATTCCATATACATTCATTAATATATAGTATTTGTTTTTCTCTTTCTGGCTTACTTCAATCTATATAATAGGCTCCAGTTTCATCCACCTCATTAGAACTCACTCAAACACATTCTTTTTTATACCAGCATAATTTTCCATTGTGTATATGTATCACAATTTCCACACCCATTCATCTGCTGATGGACATCTAGGTTGCTTCCATGTCCTGGCTACTGTAAATAGTGCTGCAGTGACCTTCGAGGTACATGTGTCTCTTTCAATTCTTGTTTCCTCAGTGTGTATGCCCAAAAGTGGGATTGTTGGGTTATATGGTAGTTTTATTTCCAGTTTTCTAAGGAATCTCCATACTGTTCTCCCTAGTGGCTGTACTAGTTTGCTTCCCACCAACAGTGTAAGAGAGTTCCCTTTTCTCCACACCCTCTCCAGCATTTATTGTTTGTAGACTTTTTGATGGCGGCCATTCTGACTGGCGTGAGATACCTCATTGAGGTTTTGATTTGCATTTCTCTGATAATGAGTGATATTGAGCATCTTTTCACGTGTTTAAGTCTAGTATTAATCATACTAAGCCATGAACTTTTTTCATACATATATATGTGTGTGTGTTCATGTATTACAATATTATATATATTATAAATATTTGTATATATATTCATATATAAAAAAATCTTTAAGTCCAATATTAATCATCCTAGGGTGGGGAGTCAAGAGGAGGGAACAGGAGATCTGGCTGCAACTGTGACTGCTACTTTAGTGAAAACACACATCCACCCATATACATATTCTTGAGGAAGCTGGAAATTAAGCAGTGATTTGGGGAAACTGACTGCAGCATTAAAAATATTATCAATACTAGGATTCTCAAACAAAGATTACCTTCCTAGTTACATTGCAGTTTTAGTGTCTTTACATTGAAGATAGTTATTCACATGACATCTTTATTCATTTCTAATTCTAAACAACTCCAAGGGTTTTGATAATGTTATTCAACTTCCTTAAAAGCTGCTAAGCTCATTGCTTGTTTTTTATTTGTATAATGCATGTTAATAGTGACTGGCAGCATAATTTTTTAACTTATATCAGGTTTGAGTAACAAGTTCAGTCTATTTTTCAAATGTGTTTTTCTGATATTTTCATGAAAAGACTTTCCTAACTTACTATTAATAACAAGTCTTTTTCCATAGCAGAGTTTTATATTCATTTTATTTGGGTAATATTTTGTTTTCATGTAGAAGCAGTGAATAAGTCTTAAAGCAATTTTATGATTAAATCCATTAAAGATGAAGCAAACCATCACCATCACAATCAAATTACTGTTATTTTTATAAATACTTGAGCTCTGAAAATGCATGCTTGCATTTCATTTCTCTTTCCCTTCCCCAGTGTTGATAAAAATCGAACTTTACAATAGCAAAGACATCTTCTGCTTTTGGCAGAAATGGATTAATCATATTACAGTTAGCTAGTATCTATTTGCCCTGTAAAAGTAATGACATGCTAACAAAAAGGAGAAAAATAGGTATATAGAGGGAAGAATAATGATTAGCTGTGTTTGAAATGGAAATGTATAATTTTCTATTTGCAATTAAGTTTTCCCACGAATCTAAAACCCAGAGGATATAACATTTAACTCATTCTGTGTTCCAGATATAAAGTACATGCACGTAAAATACAAAGATAACTATGCTACTCATAAATTCTTGAAAAAACTTGCAATAATATTTTTCTGCTCTCATTTATAGCATCATTACATCAAAAATTAAACAAGAGAAATATGAACTGAGCCATAAAAACTCTGCTGTTATTTTTAAAAAGCAGGTTTTAACTCAATTTTCCTATTCAAGCAAAAACTCCATCTTTCTGAGGAAATAGAATAGGTAATTATAAAAATATATACTATAGTTTCCATGTTATTATTGAAATCTCATAGCTTATTTTTGGATTCCCACTCAGGAGGATCTATTTGGCATTTTATGGCACAATGTTGCCTATTGATTGTTCCATTTTCGTCTAATAGAACATGCATATGACTCAGATACATAGATAGATATGACACCCCCAAATCATGTTCTTCTGAAAATACTACACAAAATGTATTCGTTTAAGGAAGAGCTGACAGATCTATATTGTAACCAACTGCTCTAGTGAGAAAGGCATCCATTTTATATCTTAATACTTTACTTTTTTCATATTTGTATAAAGAAGTCTTTCTTTGTGCCTTATTTATGCACAGTGCAAAGAAAACATTCTAAAGTATATTCATCAGAAGACATTGACTCATAAATATAAGTGGGGCATAGCAAAATGAACATAATATCTGATGCAAATAATTTACTGAAGATATTAAGACGATTGAAAGTGTTCTCTTGTGTCTTTGATTTTAAGTACTATATTAGAGTCACTGTGGTTTATAATTTTACCACACTGTCTAAGACACTCCACAATTAATGCTGCTTACTTATTATAATGAGTCATTGTTTACCATCTCAGGCTATTAGTTTAGCTTAGGGTCTTGAGCCTAAAAGCACTATTTTTTGCAGAACACTTAAGGAAATCATAAGTCCATAGAAGCCTTCTGTAGAACCTATTTTACTGACAAACAATTACATTTTAGATTGAAGAGGTGAAATGATTAAGAATATTTGACTTAGTTGCCATGACAGCATGCATTTTTCATCAGGCACAGTGTAATTACTACAATTTCAATGATGTAAAATCAAGAAAGATGATAACAAACAGCAGAACCGTGGAGATATTGCCATTGCAACCAGGTTACCATAGCAACAGTGATAATAATCCTGGTGATAGATGTTTTCTCTTGCTCTTTCCATTTTGTACGGTTATAACATTCAGAGCCAGTTTTTACCACAGCTTTTTATAGTTTATTAGACTGTCAAAATAGTTTATGAGATGTTGTTGCAAAGGAAATGACTGAGTTCCGCAGCCTAATAAAAATGCCAAATACTCTGTTTACATACTGCTCCAGCACTTAACAAACATTAAAAAATTGTATGAAAAATGATTTGATATTGTATCTGTATTAATCAATTTGCAAGGCATAAGCTTTGTCACTGAAGGTCAAATGAATAATTTCCAAACACTAGAGGGTCTTTTTTTAAAAAGTTTATTTTTTGACATAACAACAGGCAACCCCCTTTACCTGGATAGAAATATAAACTACCCACAGGAAATACTTTGCACATCTAAAAGGTAAATTGTTATAGAAAATTAAAACCACATTTGCTTCTCAAATAGTTTTGGGGGGAAATATTTAAAGTTTATGGCCAGAAGTATTCCAAATCAACTTTTTAAAGACAACAATTTTTGAGAGTTTGACCACGGACAGGGATCTCATCTTAATGGATGAGGCTCAGAAATAAACACTGTGAGTGTGAATAGTTTGAAAGAAAAGGAGTAGTGATGTCCAACCAAACCAAACTACGTAACATACAGGCATACTGTGTAATGAATATAATTCGCTGATATTAGATACCTGTGCCAATCATTATATACAGTCTTACATCTTTTGCAAGCTCTTCTTTCACTTTCAATGGAATCACACTACAGAGAATGTACTTCAATACAGACCTACCATGGTTTTGCTGTCAGAAAAGGTACCCTATGATGCATGCATTCACATGAACCCGGAGGCTTTATAATTTATTGCAGTCGTGTTGAGTATTCATGAATAGACTAAAATTGAGTCAAACATTAAAGCTTTGGGCCCTGCTTATATGCAGCAAACAGAAAGCCTTGAATAGTTTCAAAGATGTGTGTGATTGTGGGTTCACAGGCAGCTTTACCAAAAAGTATAAAGGGTGTAGGAAGAATTTTCAATGACAAACCCTCCTTCTATATCCATCCATTTATCCCCTGCAGATGTTTTCCATATTGGTGGAGTACTTTGTATCTAGTGAGATTAGACCTCAAGTTAATTATGCTAAGAAATATAGGGCCATGGCCCAGACATACTAACACCTGTTAGTATTGGAGGATAAAGCAAAAAGGTTTAAAGTTTCCAGTGTTCCATCTTCCCATTTACTGATGATCTGCTCTTCAGCACTTTTAAGCTTCTAATATTTTTTATTTGGCTGAGATTTTTAAATTTATTTTTAATTAGAGGATAATTGCTTTACAGTGTTTTGTTGGTTTCTGCCATGCAGCAATGTGAATCAGCCTTAATTATATACATGTATCACCTCCTTCTTGAGCCCCCCCTCCCACCCCCTCTAGGATGTCGCAGAGCACCAGGCTGGGCTCCCTGTGCCATACAACAACGTCCCACTAGTTTATCTATTTTACACATGATAGTGTATATATGTCAATGCTATTTTCTCAATTCCCCCCTCCTTCCCCTGCTGTGTCCACAAGTCCATTCTGTACGTCTGTATCTCCATTCCTTCCCTGCAAATAGGTCCATCAGTACCCTTTATCAAGATCCCATATATATGCGTTAATTAGTTTTTCTCTTTCTGACTTATTTCACTCTGTATAACAGACTCTATTGTCTTTTCTTAAACTTGTAGGACTGGCTGAGGCCCTATGAATTTATAAACAATTGGGGGTCTCTCAACTCTCGGCTTCAGTATCCTTGGATGAACAGGTAACAAGAGAGCTTTTCTCACCTGTTGCTGAGATAAACGTGTGCCTGTAGCATGGCAAACATTAGCTGGATTCTATCATGCTCTCCCAGGGGGCAGCCAGCATCCCCAGACTTTCTCCACAGTTTCTCAAGTCACATAAGAGTACCAGGAAATTCACCCTTTTGCTCTTACTGCTAAGGTGCAGTTGCAAAGAAGTAATAGAGAGAGGGTTTTCATTATTGCTTCCAGAAGCAGCTTCAGAAAATGAAGGAGAAAACTGCAAATCAGACAGATTATAATGTATTGTTTATATTATACTAACTCTTTTAGAGAATCATTTACTAATTATGGTTTTGTGTAACTTAAATGGTAAGTGAAAATTGTTCACAAGACTTTAAAAGTGCATATGACTTTGCTTACTAAATACGACCCAACACTACACCTGGAATCAACTGCCAAGTCTTGTGGTCAGTGGCATAATATTACCATCTCAAATACCATCCAGTCACTGAATGAAGCCATCATCGGAACAGGATGCTCTCTCCAGCAAATGCTTATCAGTAAGCTTGTTACCAGGGAATGCTCACTTTTTCCAATAAGTGTATCATCTGCTTAGAGAAAAATAATATTTCTCAATTTAGCCTAAGATAAAAAATTTTGAGTAGTTCTTTCTTCCAATACTTCCTTCATTCCATGCCATTTTGAGAGTGACAACTGTCATTATTTTTCATTGGGTGACATATATACTATTTATCTCACCAATTTATAATAAACATCCATAGCAAACTTCTTCCCAGAAGAAGTTGAGGAACTTAAAATATGTACACAGGCACTTAAGGGATACTTAAGAGACATTAAAATAATAATGAAGGCTACTTCAATAAAAACATAATAATAGGAAAGATCAAAGCCATGAAAGGAGAAAGGAAGATACAGGATCAAGGGTATGTTTAAATCCTTGAAAGAAAATGTTTACTATTGCTCAAAGTCAAGTGAGCTTTTATTCCTTGCTTCGGAGAATGTTCTTTATCTGTAATCTTAAGAGAGTGTTCTGTCCCAGGAAGTAATACATGCTTCTTGACTTGAATCGCTTTGATGTATGGTTATGCCATCATATGTAACTCACAGACTATCCTGCTGGGATGTTCATTATTTAGTATCTAAAGAGCAATAACTCTAATCCTACAGCATTTTAGTTAGTTGTAAAAAAATAAAGCAACCTTAACAGAGCAGCAGGCATCTAGTTTTAACACCTCAGAACACTGCGTACAAAAGGGTAGAGTATTTTATGGTTTTATTCTGAAAATTCTTCTCTACAAGGAGTTTAAGGTTTATACTTGACTTCTTTTTTTTTTTTTTTTGGTTGATTTATACAAAAATATCCTTAACATGTACCTAAATTATTTTAAAGTTGATTCTACTCCCTTTTCTTTTGTTCTTAATAGTTCCCAGCTGTGAGATTTCCATTTTCACTGCTTTGAGTATTATCCTATGGACGCCCAAGACCTTTAGACACATTCCAGGAAGCTTGATAATTCAAGTCCAATACCCTTGACCCATCTTAAATACAAATACTGCACAATAATCTAGACAACTCAGAAGGGTGTGTGCATTTGTGAATATCTTTCTTGTTTCAAAAGTTTCCTTCAACCTCTACCTCATTGTCCCTAGTCCCAACTGTCCTATTCCCTTAGTGTGGGTCACTGAAATTCAAAATACTTCAATATTCTCATTTAAGAGGAAATGAAGATAATAATAGATTTCTGGTCTTACAGGATTTTTGTAAGGCTTGAAAGAGATTAGACATGGGAAAGCATCAGAGAAGTTAAAAATATAATTGAATAAATACAAAACTAACTAGGCACCATCATTATCATTATTATTATCTGTCAACTGATACCTCCTTGTCTAATTTTGCAGATAACAGTACACTCTGTGGAGTTCATAGTACTTTGTCCTTGTGGACCTATGAAATCCTGTAAAACTTAGTAATGAAGACACTCAGCAGAAATGCAACTAAAATGATTTTCAGCTATGGAAGAATTATGACAGTGTTATTGTGAGAAGTGAATGAAATCTGAAAGAAAATGTTAAAGGAGACATTGTGCTAAAGACTGTGAGGATAAGCAGAATTTTTCTGGTAGGAACAAAAAAAAAAAATGCTAAGAATGGGAAACAGAGCAATCTGAGATGTGTCCAAATAGGATCAGACTCAGCGTTATTCCACAGAATAGTTCATCCTATTGCATAAGGGGCAGCTCCATTTAACGGAAGCTTGCACATCAAATGATGACTCTTCCTGTATTTTCCTAGCCCAAATACTTAAGTACTTTTTAATGAACCATCATTATTATTTCCCTGCAACAGCCTTGCTTCAGAACACAATTGGAGGTCCAACTTTCAAATCATTCTAAATTTGTGTCAGTCTCATTGTTGGTCACCATTCTCCAGCTGTCTCCATCCTTTTTGCCTTGAGAAACATGTATATTTAATACAGTTGTTCCTTGGCATCTGATGGGCATTGGTTCCAGGAGACCCCCTCAGAAACCAGAACTGGTGGATATTCAAGTACTGCATGTTTTGTATCCCCAGATAGAGAGAGCTGACAGTATACCATACACCCACCTAGAAAGATTCTTGTCAAATTCTGAACATCAGAAAATCTATAATGACTTCTCTGAGGTATCAGTTTTCCTTAAAACCTGGATGCTGTAGAGAACTGTCAATTAAATGATTCTCAAAGACAAGATGGAATGACCAGAGTTACATTAACTCGTTTTACAATCATTCTCAAACCACGGAAGTTCTTCCAAAACTTTCAAGCAGTGTCAGAGATTGCAAAGTTCAGCCCCAAAACAAAATTTTTGCCTCTTTGGAACTGTAGAATAAAAGCTACCAGTCTTTCTATAATGCAAGTTTTACTTGTATGGTGTTTCTGATCATTATACCTTTATTGCAAGTAAACTAAGGTGACTACCTCTTTACTTACTCTGGTTTTATCCTATATTCCATTTTCTTTTGTACATTCTCAATGCAGAGAAAAGCTAAGCAAATGTTTAACTTTCTCCAGGTAAAATCATTTGAAGCTAATTTTTCATGTATTCAATTTTTTCTGGAAAAGTTGAGAATTCTTACAATGAGACTCCTCTGTACATGAAATGTGTTATTTATCATGAATATTTCTGACAGCACCATGAAGAAAACTTTTGAAATCTGAGAAATTTTGACTCAAAAGGCAGGTAGAACTTTTACAGTGATAACTGAATTTCCAAGTTTTTTTGGAATTATCTTAAAGATAGTTTCAACTAATTCAGAGGAAAAATGGAAGTGGCTCTCCAGAAATCTTCCTTTCTCCTTTCAATAACCTCCCACTTGGCATGTTCTTAAAATGAAAATCATGAATTTTGCTAATATTAAAAATGTTTTTTACAACACTCTGTAGTTTGTAATTCTGAAGGTAATACGAAAAACTCAAATTCAAGATGTGACAATGATTGCCAAAGTTGCAATGTACTTCTGTACATCTGGGATTTTACAGCGGATATTTCTGTCTTTTACATTTTATCTTGTTATATTTCCACCAACTGTTATTCCTTTTGCTCTCATGTAGCTTTATCCTGGATCACAGTTTGGAGGAGATATAGTCTTATAAGACAGAAAGTGTTTCAAGATGCCAGAGTACATCTTCTGTTTTCTGGATGAATATTTTAAGGAATTTTGGGAACACCAGATCCGATTACTTCTTCTGAATTATACAAACAACTTTGATTTCCAGGCAGCTCCATAAAAACCTACATAATTTACTTCATAGCTTTTGTTTTCTTTGACACCTCATCTTTGGTTGTTATTTGTTCTGTATTATTTTTCTAGCCTGAAAATGCAAAGGAAATTGAAAGGATTCATGCCAAGTGAAAATTTAGTCATAGTACCAAGTATTCATTTCTCAGCATTCTCTGAACTGTAAAGTAAGGAGACTTGATTAGATCATTCTATTAATTTAATGCCAATCTCATGTTTAAAGACAAAGAAGTCACTTAGCAATTAAAACAAAGA
The DNA here is from genome assembly GCF_019320065.1 of Cervus canadensis. NCBI lineage: Eukaryota > Metazoa > Chordata > Mammalia > Artiodactyla > Cervidae > Cervus > Cervus canadensis. Next base: position 24,497,331 of record NC_057397.1, on the reverse strand, counting down.
AAAAAATCAAAGGTGTGAAATTCAACTTCAAGTGTTTTCTTTGGCTCACTAAACATATTCACCATTTTATTGGGTTCATTCCCAAGAAGTTGAATGAGACAATCTGAAATTTTGCTAGGAGGGAGTGCTGAAAACGAGAAATCACATTGTCCTGAAAAAATTCTCATAGTCTTCTGGTATGCACTGTGGAAATTCTGAGCTTTTCTCCTCTGAGGTTTGATAGGTTTCTAATCTCAGCTACATAGAAGTTCCTTCATGTCATGGAAGAATTAATGCACTTCCCCCAAGAATTCTAACTTACTGGAACATGGTAACAGCTCCTGGTGAAAAACATCAAGGCATCTTAGATAACCATCTATATTTTAGGCTGTTCCTTTATGAAAAGGTAAAAGTGGAACAGGGTCAAACACAGACATTGTATGATCACCTTGACTCTTTTTATAAAAGACGTAATGAACACATCACTTTTGTATCAGATTGTTTAGTGACAATAAATTTTCTTATGAGTTATCTTACTGATAAATCATGGATTATGATTAACTATCCTTGATTCTTTTTCCTCCTTCAGTTTATCATACAATCATCAGTCAATACACTGTGTCAAAAAAATTTTCCTTCCTACCTGATGAACTCCTTCCTTCACTTCAACCCAAAGTCACTGCTTTTGCCTGGCCTATGCCTCCTCCAGTCTTTTCACCACCATCCTCACTTGCCATCCTTCTCCAACCCCTCCTCAATGCCACAATCAGTGATAACTTTCTAGGTGAGAAATTAATCTTCACCCATTGCTTACCATCTTTGGGATGCCCAAGGTTTCTGATTCTGAATGAGAAAGTACCATATCTGGACCTCCAAGTTAGAAAACAATGAGAAACACTAGGAAGTCAGGTATCCACATCAGCACACGAGATGGGAACTGACTCATGGCAATGAAGCTTACATCTATTGTAAATCAACTATACTGAAATAAAAACTTAAAAAAAAGAAAATGGAGGAATTACCAAAAAAAAAAAAGCCTGCATCTAGAATCCATAACTGGATTTGGAATCAGTACAATTTTGGAATAAGACTTTGGTAGCTTTCATGCTGAGATTAAGATTCAAAAACTAAGCTTTGCCCTAGGTCTTCAAAGTGAGGTCTCCTTCTCAAAGTGAGGTCTAACACCACCAGGGAGCTTGTTAGGGATACAAATTTCAGCCCCACCCCACACTCATGGCCTTGGAGACTCTGGGCCTGAGCAATCTCTCTGTTTTGATGAGCTCTCTAGGTGATCCTGATGCCCACTAAGGCTGGACAATCACTCTCCCAGAGAAAGGAGTTCATCTGAATCTTCACCTTGGAATTAAGGGGCCCAGCTGTGGAGAGGGGCTTCCTACCGCATCTGGGAAGAAGGATTTTTGTCCTGAGAGCACTTACAGCTATCGTTCCTGTCTGTGCTGCATGTTAAAACACCTTGGGGAACTTAAAACTATCCTTCCGTAGGTCAGTTACATCAGAACGTGTGAGGGGAGGCTCGGGCAGTGAGGTCCCTGAACCACAGCCCAGGTGATTTTTCTGTGCAGTCAGGACTGAGAACTGCTGGTTTGGGGGATCCTGTCCCCTCACTTAGGATCGTCCCCTGCCCAGCTGAATAAATATCACTCTGCCCCCATTTCTAGAATTGTAAAAGTACTGCTGCTTTAAAATCGGGACCAGTATACCGAGCCATACCTCCATAGCCAGCATTGGTAACTTGTGCTCAACTACAAGGTTCCTGCACTGCTCAAACCCAAGGGCATCTCCCATATGGCCCGACATCACAGTCCTAGACTGCGCTCCTGAGAAGTGCTGGAGAAGCCCTGGTACCGCTCCTGCCCTTCATCCTGTCCCCATCCAGCCCGCTTCAAACAGGTGCTCATGCATCATTTCCAGTGAGATAAGCAACTCTATAGTCATGCTTTACATTTTAACTCAGACTGCAAAACACAAGGCAAGACCTTGTTCTGTGTCCCATAATGTGGCTGCTTCGAAACTTGTATTTTATTGCTTCAAGTCTGAAGTCATAAATCACTCCAAACTAATCTTTCATAGTTTGAAATTGCTTTTAGTATTAAAACACACACAAAAAGATGATCTTTGGTGCTCTCTTACCAATCTCCTCTAACTCATGATAAATATTAATTTATCAGAAAGAGAAGTAACTGTCGACTTGATAATTTATATTTAATTTTCAGCAATCATCACTGATATATTACATGACTTTCTGTGTTTAATGATGCTGTGTGCTAAGTCTCTTTAGTTGTGGTCAGCTCTTTGTGACCTCTTGGACTGCAGCCCACCAGGCTCCTCTGTCCATGGGATTCTCCAGGTAAGAACACTGAAGTGGGTTGCCATGCCCTCTTCCAGGGATATTTAACCATAAAAATTATTTAATTCACATCAAAGAAATTGGAGATTTCATAACATGAGATGATGGTCTTTGACGCTGTGAATCAAAGGGTGGTCCCCAGCTGGGCAGATTGGTACCACTTAAAAGGATGTTAAGAAAGAAGAATCTCATACTCAATCCAGGATGACAGAAACAGAATATATATCAGAATTTTTATTTTAACAAGTTCCCCAGGTAATCATGTTGCATATTAAAGCCTGAGAATCACTAGACTTGGAAATGTTGAAGAAATTGCTTCAAACTCAAGTTAAAGAACCAACTTTACATGGAAGCTATAAATCCCCCAATATTTGACACATTAATTAAAATTACAAGTAAACTAGACTTTTCTTCCTCATTGAGTGGAAAATAGGCTTGAAATTAATATACAAGAAGGAAAACCATAGTTTCGGGAAGTTAAAGTTTATACAACAGTCCTCTGCCAAGGAAAACCCACCCACCAATTACACAGGAACACTTCATTGTGCAAGATGCATTAAAAAACTGTAGGGCAAGGCAGGTCAAGACCAGAAATGGCTCCTACCAGGGCTGGGCCAGTGGCCATTCGATTCAAGGGCTGCAGAATGTGGACTTCTGGGATACAGCAATTCAACAAATATTATGAGCACCCACCATATGCCAGAAATGGCATTAGTTACTAGGAATACTTGTTTTAATTTGTTCACTCTATAGATTTTGAGACAAGCACAGGAATAATGACAATGCTGCTTCTTGTTGTTCGGTCACTCAGTAGTGTCTGACTCTTTGCGATCCCATGGACTGCAGCACGCCAGGCTTCCCTGTCCTTCCCTATCTCACAGAGTTTGCTCAAACTGGTGTCCATTCAGTCAGTCCATTCAGCTATCCAGCCAATACAACTTAATAAATGCTGTTTTAAAAGTCAGGCCCTATGATAATGGAGACTCAGAAGATGAGGCACTAAATTGACTTGAGAAGAGAGCATAGTCAGGAATGATTTCTTAGAGAGGGTGGCAGTTAGGTGTCACTTCAGACAACTGAAGATGAGTGTAGCTGAATTCCAAGAAGACAAAATGATTTGCTTATGAGTTATCTGACATCTTTTCAGAAAAATGAACCCAGCAGTGAAATCAATAGTCAGGCTTATAACTGAATGGTGTTGAATGGAAAGCCTGTGAGAAACAAGCGTTGGTTGACGATGGTGGTTGAAGGAGAAGTTGGAAGAGTTGAGACTCATGCCAGAGATGAAGAAGTAAAGCCTCAGAAGGAACAGGAGTGCTTCTGTCTCTATCACGGAGGAGAAGGTAGGGGATGAGATTGCAACTGTGGGGGCAATGAAATGGAGAGGTTTTGCACCTAACAACTCCTGTTTCTTAATGAAGAAGAATGCAAGTTCTTCCAGAAAAAGAGAAAGACAAAAGTGGAGAGCAGTATAAATCAGACTGGTTGTTTTTTTTTTTTTTTTTTGGTAATGTGACATGTTACAATGGACCCTTAAAAAGGAGGTAGTCCATATATGGTTGAAATCATGACTTTGTCATTGCAACAGTCCTCCAGGTTGTGTGATTTTATTTAAAAATGTTCAGCAGTGCGGATGCTTGGATTAACTGAGGTTCCAGAGTTGTGATGTGAGCACAGGACAAGGACAACATGGAAAGACCTGGAAGATGAGGTCAGGAGTAACTGAAGTGATTATTATGTATTTGTTAAACTTTCACGTGTGTATGAGTCACCTGGAGAACTTTGGAAATGCAAATACTGATTCAGAAGCTCTGGACTGATGACTTCAAGTCTTCATTTTTAACGAGCTCCCAGATGACGTTTTTTTTCCGGTCTTCCACAGGCCACACTTTGAATAGCAAGTTCTAAGCTGTTTAAGGGAAGACTAATTAAAACCCAGAATGGTGATGGCTTGAGGAAAAAAGAAAGTGATAAATGTACTGAATGTCAGAAAGCAATGGTAACACTTTTTTGTCTAATTTTTTTAAAATTTAAAATAGATCCATGTCAGTTATTTCTTTCGAATATAGCAGCATGTATATGTCAATCCCAAACTCCTAATCTATCCCTCCTCCATACCCTTCCCTCCTGGTAACCATAAATTCATACTAAGATACTGGGGATTATCATATTGAATAAAGTAAGTCAGACATAGAAAGACAAATATCGGGTGATATTGCTTATATGTGAAATATAAAGAAATGATACAAATGAGCTTATTTCAAAACAAAAACAGGCTCACAGACATAAAGAATGAGCTAATACTTTATTTAATACTTTATATTCATTAGAATGACTATTGTGTGTGTGTGTGTGTGTGTGAAGTCACTTCAGTCATGTCCAACTCTTTGTGACCCCATGGACTGTAGCCTGCCAGGCTCCTCTGTCCATGGGATTCTCCAGGCAAGAATACTGGAATGGATTGTCATGCCCTCCTCCAGGGGACCTTCCTGACCCAGGGATCAAGCCCACATCTCCTGTGGCTCCTGCAGTCCAGGTGGATTCTTTATTGCTGAGCCACCTGGGAAGCCCCAGAATGGCTATTAGTTTAAAAATAATAAAAATAACAAATATTGATGAGGATATAGAGAAACTGGAATTCTTGTGCACTGCTGGTATGGCTTTTTTTTTAGCATATATATATTCCTCAAAGACATTCTTCAGAAGAATGGCTTAATATATATAAATATATATAATTTTTTATATATAGCATATTTGTATGTATATATGTATGAATGTGTATATATATTCTGCATTTATACATCATGCCAGTGACTTCAACATGATCCTAAATAGGCCTAAAATTTCAGTACTGACCCTCATTTTAAAATGCTTGCTGTTTTTTTGTGTTTTTTTTTTTTTTTTGCCTCAGCACTGAGAATTATTCCAAGTTACTTAAATTTTGAAATGTGGAAATAAAGAAAGGTCTCTCTATTTCTCAATATACTTGTAATCCTAAGAGATACTACTTGTCATTCAGATTCAACTTTGGTGGTAGAGGTATATGTCAAAACCAAACCACAGTTGTATATGAATAATATGATCCAAACTACTTTATTCCGACTTAAACACTCTTAACAAAAACTAACATATTAGATCCAAAAGCATCTTTTAGGTCCTGAAAGAATGTAGTTATACTCTTACTGATCTGAAGACAACAGAATAGATATAGGCAAGCAATAAGCAGTTCAAAGTCATTTTTCTACATGTATTATATCTGAAATATAGTATTGTTAGTAATGCTACCTAATAAGATAAAATTAAGCTTACCTAATGGAGAAGTCTTTTCTCTATTTAGAAGTCATCCCTTTTTTAACTGCCCTTGATCTACAAAGCCATCCAAAGAAACTTTTCAGTGTGGTTAGCTAAATTCCTCCCGTTATAAGTTATTCTCTAAAAGTAACTTTGGCACTTTCAAAGGCTCATTAAATCTTTCTGGGCCCTGGGGTATCACTAAGGAAACTGCTACAATAATTTGCTAAATGGTATCCTCGGGACCTTAAAAAGTTCTTGTTCCTCACAAAAGACTAACTTGCTCTCAAAAAGAAATTTACTTCCTACCAGGAGATGGCTAAGACCCTTTGTTTATCGTTCTAAGAATTGTTTAAGGGGGTCAAATCAACTATTTGTTTTAGACACACTTCATGATCTAAAAGAACTACTATTTTTTACTATAAGAGGTTTGCTGTTGTTTTGTTTTTTTTAAAAAGCGCCAACCTAAAAAAAAAAAAAAAAAAAAAAAAGCGCCAACCTAGGTTTCTTCTTCTCACTAGTTAGTTTGCCTACCAAGAGAATTATCTGTTTAAATGGTGTGAGGAGAGTTTGGTCTGCCTTTAATTCCAAGTTGGCTGGTATGGAAATGCATCAGCCGTTTCTTTAAGGCCCAGAGAAGTTTTTATAAACATTGCTCTAAGTTTAAGTGAAACTAGAACTATCTTCAAACTCTTAAATGACATAATCTAAATAAACTAAACTAAATCTCTAAGGAATTTCCATTACAGTAATGGGAGTGGAGATGAAAAGCTGCATTAAGAGCTATGTGATCTTGCGTTAGCATTCTCCCACTGTTTGTGTTTGTTCCTTTACATCCTCTACCATCCTGTACCATATTCAACCAAATAAAGTATGAAATCTAGCTCTTGGGGTTTTATGTGACTGAGGACTTTTTTTTTTTTTTTAAAGTTTCATGAAAGTAGCAGTAAAAGAAGAAACTGGAGAGGGCTGGATCTAAAAATTAAACCTGGCATTTATGCACAGATCAAAATGAAAGTCACAAGGAGAAAATAAACGAAGTTCCCCAGTACAGCAGCTCCCCCCAACTCCACAACTTCTTGTTCTATTCTTGGCTTGCTTTGCAAAGGGGAGACCCTACCCCGGCCCTGTATGTAGTGAGTGACATGCCTGTGACAGACATAAAGGTTTGGGGAAGTACTGGCATGAAAGAAAAAGGGGTCATAGAAACCCGGCATAGGTTTCTATGCCAACTCCCCATCCTTAGGCACATGCACCCAGACCAGGGTCCCACTGTAACAGGCAAAAATGATTGGGAGGTTCCAAAAATAACTTGCTGGATACCACAATATCAGCAAAATAGCTAATTTCTGACTCATAGGATGCTAGTGATTTGGGAGGGATTTATGAAGCCACAAATGTTATTATTATACCGACTTACAGGTTAGTAAAGGGAAAAGAGGGCTTCCCGGGTGACTCAATGGTAAGGAATCTTCCTGCCAATGCAGGAGATGTAGGTTCCATCCTTGATTCTTGAAGGATCCCCTGGAGAAAAAAATGGCAACCCACTCCAGTTTTCTTGCCTGGGAAATCCCATGGAGAGAGAAGCCTCGCGGGCTATAGTCAATGGGGTCACAAACAGCTGGACACAACTTAGCGACTGAACAACAACAAGATTAAAGAACTTGGGGTCACAGAGCTAGTAAATGGCAGAAACAAGATGAGGGATCCCGTTTCAGCTGATTCCAGAAGCCATGTTTATTCTACTATGTTGTGACATCTTAAGGAAGAGTTAACTGATTTTACAGCTTTAAATATAACCCAGCCTCTACCGTCTCCTCTTCCTGTGAGTATATGTTATCAAGGGTTCCTAGGTCCTCAAAGCAGAATCATCAGCAAATAAATGAAGAAAACCCTGAATCAAATATGCTAGTCCTGCAGGATTCCTTAGAGCCTTTAGTATATCCCAGTGTGACCTGTGATTCCACACAGTGTGTACTTGGGAGGCTTTGATTGTCCTCAAAGGAACTTTTATAGCACTCATGTTCTAAAAATCACTTTAGGAAAGGCATCTGCAAAATCTCGCTGGCTATGAAGTCAGTTTCTCTACGGTGACTTTGTACATCTGCAATCTTGCCGATGTTATGATGATTTAAAACTTAATTCTCAAAGGTCAATCTAAATCCCCTTATGCCCAAAAGCTATGAGACAACTCATTTTCCTCCTCCATAACTACAAGTATTGAGGACATTTATGGAGATCAGAAATGTGAACACAGAAAACTTACTTTTTTTCTTCCTTTTAACCCCCCCCCCCAGTTGGAACCCTGTCAGTAGTGAAATTATTTTTAACATTTCACCTAGAGTTTTGGGAACCTACAGACAACCCAGAGGAAGACCTTCTCTTATTTCTTTCACACCCCTGTCCTCTGATTTCTCCCTCTGCTTCTCAAATTTGTTTCCCCTACTTGGTCTTCATAGATTGCTATTTCCTTTTTATCCTAAAGCATTAGTTGCTCAGTCATGTCTGACTCCTTGCAATCTCATGGTCAGCCCATGGAATTTTCCAGGCAAGAATACTGGAGTGCCTGCCATTTCCTTCTCCAAGGTATCTTCCCAAGCCAAGGATTGAACCTGGGTCTCCAGATTCTTTACTGTGTGCGCTACCAGGGAAGCCCTAACCCACTCCCAAAGCATGTGTTTGGATTCTATACAGAACTATATGAAGACAATACATGTATTTCTGAAGAGTTTTCCTGGGAACTCTAGCTTAAGCATAGACAGAGCATCAGGGGGAGCATTGACTTACGAAAAATGTCATGTTCTGATAAACTCTGTGTATACAAATAGTGACAGCATATAACCAGTATAGGAGAAGCTGCGGTGTAGTGGTATATATTATAAACTCTGAGTTATCTGAGTTATCATTTATTCGTGTCTTAGTTTTCCCATCTTTAAAACAAAGATGATTGAAATACCTACCTCCTATGGTTATTTAAATGTAAATACAGTAAAATATAAAAGGCAATTAGAACAATGTCTGTGTGTGTGCTAAGTCGCTTCAATCCTGTCTGACTCTTTGTGACCCTATGGACTGTAGCCCACCAAGCCCCTCTGTCCATGGGATTCTCCAGGCAAGAATACTGGAGTAGGTTTCCATGACCTCCTTCAGGGGATCTTCCCAACCCAGGGATCAAACCCATGTCTCTAATGTCTCTTGCATTGGCAGACAGATTCTTTACTATTAGCACCACGTTGGAAACCCAGAACAATGTCTCTGTGTGTGTGTTAGTCCCTCAGTTGTGTCCGACTCTTTGAGACCCCGTGGACTGTAGCCCACCAGGCTCCTCTGTCCATGGGATTTTCAGGCAAAAATACTGGAGTGGGTTGCCATCTCCTTCTCCAGGGGATCTTCCCAATTAAGGAATCAAACCTAGGTCTCTTGCATTGCAGGCAGATTCTTTACTCTTTGAGCCACCAGGGTAGCCAATATCTAGTACATAGTAATTACTCAATAAACATTAGCTGACATTATTTGTACAAGGATCCCACAGGAAAGTCAGCCATCAGTAACTTGCATGCATCACTTCAATAGTGTCTGACTCATTGCAACCCCATGAACTGTAGCCTGCCAGGCTCCTCTGTCCATGGAATTCTCCAGGCAAGAATACTGGAGTGGGTTGCCATTCCCTTCTACAGGGGATCTTTCCAATCTAGGATTCGATCCCCTGTCTCCAATGGTCATTTTAGGCAGGTCCTCAGTGGAAGTCATGTGGTGTATTTAGTAAGGGCTGTGGGTTAGACTCTATGCCCACAGAACAAGCTCCTACTTGTTAAGATGGGTTAAGATGGGACCTCTCCCTTTATTTCAATTAGTTTTTTAAGAGATTAAGAAAATCATTCTTAATGCATGTTTGCTAACATTTATGAGTTTTCTCTTAGAATAAATTCCTAAAAATTAAATTGTTGGCCTGTAGGCAAGCTTCTGAATGTGAACCCATAGTTTAAGTATTTGATTCTCTTGAAATTTTTTCTCCCAAAGAACATGTCTTTTCTTATTTCCATCATCAGAGTTTATGAAGACCTTTTTTTCTTATCATTTTGACCACGGTTTTGACCACAGTATGGTAGGTTTTCTATATTTTTAAACACGTTTTATTTGATAAATAAAATATCTACCTATTGATTTTGTTTTTGATCACTAGTTAAGTTGGCTATCTTTAAATGTGTCTACTGAAATTTACATTTCTTTTGTGAATTGCCTGTTCATAGCCATTGCCCATTTTTATATTTTTTTGTTCTCCCTGGTACCTGACTAAGAGAAACCCAAGTAAGATGGTAGGCACTGAGAGAGGGCATCAGAGAGCAGACAGACTGAAACCACAATCACAGACAACTAGCCAATCTGATCACACGGACCACAGCCTTGTCTAACTCAATGAAACTAAGTGATGCTGTGTGGGGCCACCCAAGACAGACGGGTCATGGTGGAGAGGTCCGGCAGAATATGGTCCATTGGAGAAGTGAATGGCAAACCACACTTCAGTATTCTTGCCTTGAGAACCCCATGAACAGTATGAAATGCAAAAAGATAGGACACTGAAAGATGAACTCCCCAGGTCAGTAGGTGCCCAATATGCTACTGGAGACCAGTGGAGAAATAACTCCGGAAAGAATAAAGGGATGGAAGCAAAGCAAAAACAACACCCAGTTGTGGATGGGACTGGTGACAGAAGCAAGGTTCGATGCTGTAAAGAGCAATATTGCATAGGAACCTGGAATGTTAGGTCCACGAATCAAGGCAGTGGCTGATTTTATTTTTCTGGGCTCCAAAATCACTGTAGATGGTGATTGCAGCCATAAACTTAAAAGACACTTACTCCTTGGAAGGAAAGTTATGACCAACCTAGACAGTATATTAAAAAGCAGAGACGTTACTTTGTCAACAAAGGTCCGTCTAGTCAAGGCTATGGGTTTTCCAGTGGTCATGTATGGATGTGAGAGTTGGACTATAAAGAAAGTTGAGCACCAAAGAATTGATGCTTTTGAACTGTGGTGTTGGAGAAGACTCTTGAGAGTCCCTTGGGACTGCAAGGAGATCCAACCAGTCCATTCTAAAGGAGATCAGTCTTGGGTGTTCATTGGTAGGACTGATGTTGAAGCTGAAACTCCAATATTTTGGCCCACCTGATGCAAAGAGCTGACTCATTTGAAAAGACCCTGATGCTGGGAAAGATTGAGGGCAGGAGGAGAAGGGGACAACAGAGGATGAGATGGTTGGATGGCACCACTGACTCAATGGACATGGGTTTGGGTGGACCCTGGCAGTTGGTGGTGGACAGGGAGGCCTGGCGTGCTGTGGTTCATGGGGTCGCAAAGAGTTGGACATGACTGAGAGACTGAACTGAACTGTACCTGACTATTCTTGTTTGCTTGGCAATTATTTTACCATATATATTTTCCTTCCAATTTTATGGCTACTCCCTTTTTTATTTTTTATTTATATGTTTTCATGTTTTATTTCACATCTGATTTTTATGTTTTATTTTTGCATTTTATTTTCAAAGTATTTTAAAAACTGAGATCCCAAAACTTGTTAGCCTTTGAATTTAATGGGAATATATCTAACTAGAACTTTATAATAGACTTAATTTGAAATCTATTATTTAATATATTACAGAAATATCATAATATTGTAACAAGACAGTTTATTACATTAAATCATTTAAATGATTAATTCTATTATTGGACTTCTTAATATGATGTCTCATTGCATTCATCATAAACCCTTCTTAGTCATGATTTTTTTAACATAGTAAGTTCAATTTTCTATTTTAGTTTTTGTACTTATTTTTATAAATATTAACATTATAATTTTTTTCTGAAAGTTCTTACAAGTGAAAGATATGTAGGAATTAAAAATATTTACAATTATGTAATATATATTAGAAAATATTTAGATAATTAATTAACTGAAAACATGTTGAAACTGATGAGACAATTTCAGTTAAAAATCTTTTATTTATTTTAATTTATTTGGTAAAGCAATTATCCTTCATTTAAACATCTTTTAAAGATAATCCTAAACAAGATTTGTTTTTTGAATTAACAGTATAATTATATCCCATTAAAGTTTTTCTCAACCTTAGTTGAACTCTCAGAGGTAAAATAATGCATTTTAATATGAAATAATCCATTTCATGAAAACTTTCTCACTTACTAGAAAGTTTTACATATTTCTCTTTTGCAGTTAAATGTCTCTCTCACCTAATTCATCTTTTTCTCTATATATTTTCTCTGTTTCTTATAATATTATCACACAGTTATCTTACATGTTTAGGTTTTGTTGTTTTCAAATAATACACTCCAGAATTTATTTTTCAGTTACTCTATTATTTAAGTCATCAGCTTTTTTTTAACACTACTAACTTCTTTCTCTTCCAATATTTTTATTTTATTTTATGATTTCCTTTCTAATGTATGAGGATGATTCTATATTTTTTTTTAAATTATCTAAATATTTAAAAACTTTAAGGGTATTTTCTCACTAGTACTTATGTTTCTTAAGGGAGTTTAATGTGTACTCTTCTCACTACTGTTACTTTCTGACACTCTATTTCAAGTGCTTAGGAAATGTTTAATCCTTTTGTTACTAATTATATATTCAATTCATTTCCTCATAAAACACGGCCTGTATCTTTTCTGCTTTGAAGAATTTCTCTTTGTTAGAATTTATTTTATATATTTATTTTTAAGTACCAACATTTCCTAATAGGAGGATTACACACACACACACACACACACACATATATGTTTTATATATATATATATATATACACTCCTTATATACGTTTTCATGAAGTATACATTCAGTCCCTAAAACAGTTTAAAAACTTTTTCCTTGCTTTATCTGTCAAAGACTGAAAAATACTCTTAAAGTGTTTCAATTGCTTCTCAAATTTTTAGAAGTGCTTAACTTTATATTTTTGATGCTATGTTGTTCACCTCAGGTAATAACTAGAGATTTCATCTTCTTTAATCAATAAAATTGCTCTCTTTTATCCTGGTAAATGCCTTTGGCCTAAAATTTCACTTTGTTTGATGTTAATATAGCCCAAATGACCTCAGACTTCATTAGCCTGTGGGTAGTAAGGATGCATCATTAATATTAATATCCTAATTTGCTAGCTCATTAACCCCTACCTGTATAACAGTGGGACCTTGACCTCTACTTAGGAAGTCCCGAGGCAGTGTCTGACATGTGGTCTGGAATCAGTAATCTACTCTTCATCTCTACTCTTTGCTCTTTGAAGGCAGACTCTAGGAAAGGCTACCTTTTCCAACTGCTGCTGCTGCTGCTGTGTGTGACTGGCTTCCCACCCAGAGAGATTTGGTCCTCAGGGTACCATAACGGTGAGGCTGTCTTCCATGAAATCAGAGGGGACATCTTTCAGAGGGGTTTTCCTACGAAGGTATCTTATTGGAGAATCGATGAGACTATTACTCAGCTTAACATTCAGACTTTCTTTTTCCCAAGGCACATATTTGTTGAGAGAAATTCGATAACAGTTGCTGAACTCAATACAAACACTCCTGTCTAAACACCAGACCTGTTGTGAAGTCTGGTTCATCCTGTTAAACTGTCTTTGCACAAATGACTGTTCTCTCAAGGATCACACCTTCTTGAAATCTGGATTCTTTGATATTTTAAAAGGCAAGTTTGTAAAATAAAGCTTTCATTTTGAGAGTGCCCATTATTTTGCTAGACATATTGTCAGTGATTTTACTTAAACCTCATGGCAACCCTGTGACAGAGAAAGTGAAAGTTGCTCAGTTGTGCCCGACTCTTTGCAACCCCGTGGACTATACCATCCATGGGATTCTCCAGGCCAGAATACTGGAGTGGGTAGCCTTTCCCTTCTCCAGGGGATTTTCCCAACCCAGGGATTGAACCCAGGTTCCTGCTTTGCAGGAGGATTCTTTACCAACTGAGCTATCAAGGAAGCCCTCTGTGACAGAGAGGCTGGGATTATTCCCATTTTGCAATTAAGAAACCTAAAGACAGAGAAGTTATTTAGCTTGCTCATAAAAAGGAAGCTACTACCATAACCACCAACCTTTCATACTACTGCCTCCTCAGTTTTGGGTTCTTTATTTAATTCATCCTTCTGGTGACTAAAATATATCATCAAACACGTTTATCATGAAAAGTACTTTGGTTTGTCCTCTTTCTGAGTCTTTAAATAGAGGTTCTATTTAATGTATTTGCTGCTTCTTTACTCATAAGTGACAGTATTTGGGTTATTCTATCTCTTCCTATAAATTAGAAGTATAGCATAATGTATAACACTTTAAGGGTCACTAGGGTTATTTCTTTAAAACGCGGATTCCTGGTAGGAGTTTATGTAATTCTGGAATAAAGAAAATAAATATAAGAAAAGGGCAAGCTGCATTTTAAAATGTTACCTACCATAGCTTAATTCTAACTATTTTTTTTAAATGGCAGTTCTTCATGACATGTGTGTGTTAATCTCTCAGTTGTGTCCGACTCTTTGTGACCCCATGGACTATAGCTTGCCAGATTCTTCTGTTCATGGAATTCTCTAGGCAAGAATACTGGAGTGGGTTGCCATTACCTTCTCAAGGGGATCTTTCTGACCCAGGGATTGAACCTGTGTCTCCTGCTTGGCAGGTGGATTCTTTGCTGCTGACCCAACTGGCATTGAGCTAAAGGGAATTACAAGTTTGCATTTTTCTTCATAATGGTTGTGAGATTTTTAAGAATAAGGATTATATAATATTATATAAAAATTATATGTAAAAAAAACTTAGTAACTATATATGTTAGTATATATAGTTAGTATTTATATATATATAGTTAGTAACTATATATGTTAGTCAATTTTTTATTATCAAAAATAAAACTTTGCACAGTGATGTTTTATTTTGTGCATTAAAGATTTGAACATTTTTGTTTTGGTTGGGAACCAAATTTGGAGTGAGAGAATCACTAAGTTTCTAAAAGAAATCAAGACTTAGAGACATTTTACTCCTACCCATTTTGGTGTTAACTTTCAGGAGCTGACACCAAGTAGCTAGGCTATTGCTTTGGGTTTTATAAAAATTCATTTTCAAGCAATCCTACTTGTAAGATAAAGAAACTGGGATAACCAATATGGATTTTTCTCTGCTCTCTTAAGTATCTTGCTGAAGTGTAGTGGGCTGAGATAGGGCAGTTGATAGAGGCAATCAACTCCCATTATGATAGTAGTCATAATAGCAGTTACTAAAATAATAGCACCCACTGATCAATTTCCTGCAAGTTTGTCTGGCACTCTGTTATTTTTCTATTCTTATCTTATTATTTTTATATATCATTCTTACTCTTATATTCTATATTCATCATTTAAAATCTATGATAATTACAGCAATCTTACATGGTGGGCACTACTATATCCATTTTAGAGTTTACAAAACTTAAGGTCAGAGATGTTATGTGACTTGCCTGAGTTCCTACACTTACCTAAGTGTTATAGGTGGGCACTACTATATCCATTTTAGAGTTTACAAAACTTAAGGTCAGAGATGTTATGTGACTTGCCTGAGTTCCTACACTTACCTAAGTGTTATACCAAGAATTTGAATATAAAAATTCATCTTCTTTCCTCTCTTATTCTTTATAATCCATCACATAACAGTAGTAATAGTTTAGTCGTTAAGTCGTGTCCAACTCTTATGACCCCATGGACTATAGTCTACCAGCTCCTCTGTCCATGGGATTCTCCAGGCAAGAATACTGGAGTGGGTTGCCATTTCCTTCTCCAGGGGATCTTCCCAACCCAGGAATTGAACCCAGGTCTCCTGCATTGCAGGCAGATTCTTTACCGACTGAGCTATGAGGGAAGCCCCAAGTGTCACATACTGTTTGTATAAATTGATAAGGGGGACTTAGTTTTCTGAGAATATAGTCTCCACTTTCTTGAAAGTACTAAAATAAATCTGTGGTCTTTTTCTGGGGTCATCACTTGGCATTCTAAGAAAAAATTTCTAAAAGATTATTATTTTTAAATTAGTCAGTGTATAAATCCTAAACTCCAAGGTTAAAAAACAGACCAGCCTCTTAAAACTTGTTACTAATACAGTAATCTGTAGCAATAGACAAATAAAATGCAATAATATAAGAAAATAATGATCATATATGAAAGCATAAATTGAATCAAAGATTTGAAATTTTCATGAAGATTTTTAGAGAATTATATTATGATATTTTAAGAGATTTTGGAAGTTTAAAGCATATTTTGTATGCAAGACTAAATGTCAGGTTAGAACATCATTTCATTTGTTGATACACCTAACATATACTATATATTTTGTAAAAATCAATTTAATTATAGATGAACATCATGAGAAAATTATACTATGCAGAAACATTTTAAGACAATTATAGCTCAGTTTTGCTTCTCTAGAATGAAATATGGGAGAACTGTCCCCCATACACCCTTGCCAATAACATCCTTAAGTCAGAAAGGGCCAGAAGATTAGATTACAAATTCTAGTATTTCTTGCTACAGTAATATTTTAATGTCATTACAAAGAATAACATTCAGCCTTCTGGTAATTATTAAATTAAACCCTAATTGTTTTATAGCATGTGTGAACTCGGGCAAGAATCTTCGGTGTAAGGAAAACGCAGAAGGCTCTCTATTCTAACACTTCATCAGCACCACCCCCATTATCTGAGGAAGCGATCGGCCAACCTCGATGGAACATGTCCAAGTTCATAGAACTCCCTGCCTATCATAGGATCCCATTTCCACAATGTTCAGTTGTAGTACTTACAAAGTGCTTCTTCAAACTGAATTCTCTAAAAGTGGTATTCATTTGTCTTAGTTCTACCCTCCGAGGTTAAATTAACAAACTGTAATCCTTTTTCCATATGGAACTACTTTTGTTATTTGAAGGCAGTAATCTAATCTCTTTGCATCTTCTTATCCCAGATTCTTCAACTATTTTGATCTTGAGACTCTCACCAGCTTAGTAACTCTCCCCTGAGAAAGCTCCACTTCCTAAATGTCCCTGAATAATAGAAAGTAAAGCAATGTTATTACTCATTATTTCCGGAGATCTTTAGGGTGATTAGATCTAACATCCATAATTTTGACTAGTTTAGAGCAAATTCAAAGACCCATGACATGAGGTAATTAGTAATTTTTCCAATTGAAAAATTTGAATTGCACAGGTTTTAAGACAGCCATACACATGCAAATCATTTAATGAAAACGAGTGAATGAGAGAAACTGATCAGCCAACATTCATATATCCATGTAGCTTTTTAATTATGTAATCCTCAATGAGTTTATACAAGGTAATTTTTGTTACAGCGGATATATATGTGTCAGTGAAAAACAACTACAAAAATAAAGTCAGCTGACAGCATTGTATTGAAGGTACATGTGTGCTAAGTTGCTTCAGTTATGTCCAACTCTTTGTGACCCTATGGACTGTAGCCTGCAAGTCCATGGGATTCTTCTGGCAAGAATACTGGAGTGGGTTGCCATGCCCCCTCGAGGGGATCTTCCCTGTAAAGTAACATTAAAAGGACTAAGGATGTCATACTGATAGCCACAGAAAAGGTTTTGATCATTCATTCTTGAAATTAATCTGATATTTTATATGATTGAGGCTACATATATGTTCTACATAAATTTCTAAGGCAATTAATAAAAAATATCAATGATTGTCCAACTAGTATGAATTTTCTTGTCTAGTGATGACTAGCAATTTATTGACAGGTAATTGTTAGGCCACTTCTTTGGCCACCTGATGCAAAGAAACAACTCATTGGAAAAGACCCTGATGCTGGGAAAGATTGAAGGCAAGAGAAGCGAACAATGGAGGATGAGATGGTTGGATGGCATCACTGACTCAATGATCATGAGTTTGAGCAAACTCCAGGAGATAGTGAAGGACAGGGAAGCCTGGTGTGCTGCAGTCCCCAGGGTCACAGAGTCGGACATGACTGAGCGAGTGAACAGAAAAAATAAATTAATTTCTGGGCTGATGATACGTCCAACAAATGCAAAACTCCTTGCTGAAATGTGATTTGGGAAAGAGTCAAGAAAATTCAACATTTCTGCATAGTGAAAACTTATGGATTCAAGATGTCCTTCACAAATATCATAGATCTACAGAATTTCTTATGAAACCAGCTAGGATGGAATTAGAGATTTTGCAGTCATGCACACACTGTTAACTGAAAATTAAGAATGTAGGATATCGATTTTTGCACAAAAAGTGTCAGTGTTGAACTCTGTAGTAGGCTGGATGATGGCCACCCAAAGATATCAGGTCAAAAAGTAAGAAGAACAACTGAAATGGGCAAAGGATAAAAGCAGGCACTTCTCCAAGGAAAAGGTACAAATGACCAAAAAACACATGAAAAATGCCTGGAATCATTAGTCATCAGGGAAATCAAATCAAAACCACAATGGGTACCACTTGACATGTAGCAGGATGGGTAGAATCAAAACATCAGATAAAAATAAGTGTTGACAAAAATGTAGCAAAGTAGGAATCCTTATACTCTGATTCTGATGGTAGAAAGCTAAAATGGTGCAACTACTTTGGAAAACTGACAGTTCCTCAAACAATTAAACATAGAATTACCACATGACCCAGCAGTTTCATCCAAATGAAAACATATGTCCACACAAAAACTGGTGTGTAAATGTTTACAGCAACATTATCCATGAAAGCCAAAAGGTAGAAATAACCCAAATGTTCATCAACGGGTGAGATGGATAAACAAAATGTAGCATTTTATACAACTTAGCACATAGACATAGAAAAAAATGAAGTATTGATACATGCAGCAACTGGGATCAGCCTTGGAAACATTATGTTTAGTGAAAGAAGCCAGTCACAAAGCTCCAGATACTATATGATCCCATTCATATGAGTCCAAAATAGGGAAATTTGTAGAGAAAAATAAGGTAAGCATTTGCTCAGGATTAATTGAGGATGAAAGTGAAAGTGTTAGTCACATTCAGCTCTTTGTGACCCCATGGACTGTAGCCCGCCAGGCTCCTCTGTCTATGGATTTCTCCAGGCAAGAATCCTAGAGTAGGTAGCCATTCCCTTCTCCAGTGGATTTTCCTGTCCAAAGGCTTGAACCTGGGTCTCCCTCATTGCAGGCAGATTCTTTCCTGTCTGACCCACCAGGGAAGGCCCAGTTTGAAGATACGTTGAGGATATGTAGATAGGACAATAAGGGCTATTCTAAGTGATACGAGGTTTCTTTCTGAGGCTACAAAAATGTTCTAAAATCAACCATTGTGATTGTTGCACATATCCGTGACTAATTACACTAAAAATCACTGAATCATACACTTTAAATGGGCTAGTTATATGGTATAAGAATTATATGTCAAAAAATCTTTTTAAAAATGAAGTTAAGAATCTCTTTTTGTGAAAGAGAAAGATATCAAAGATGCATTGCTAAATTTTTAAAAGGTTGTTAGACTGGGAAAAATCAGTAGTGCAGGGTGGAGGAATATTCAAGATTCTACTAACAAAAATAATGATATACTTAGCTAGGAAAGCTGAAAGATTACCTCTGGCTAGAGGGATGTCAACATTTTCTCACAGTATTCAAATACCTTTTATAGTTTCAGTCTGAAATTGTCTGTTTAAAAACTGGGAGATAGTTTTATTTATAGCTCTAGTCACTACTGTACCATTTTTAACTCCTAGCAGTCCTAGTTTTAATTTCTAAGAACTTTCCTGGTTTTGAGTTTTTCCTTTTTTCATAATATTCAGTTCTTATATTATAGTTACAGCCTTTGATTCTTGAGTTTGTGGGTGATCATGTCAATTGCTTATTTTTCTTTAGCATACGACAGCAGGCAAGGTCACCTCAGATCGGAATAAGAAGACCTTTACTCTGACGTTTCCATTGTTATAGAGTCACACTAGAATCCTGCCATTTCTAGGCAGATGGGTTCATTTATGATAGAGCATGGTCCTTCAGTTTTCTTCTCATGTGCAAACTTTGAGCTCACAGTTGTGCTACATTCATGGGGCCTTGGTTGGACTGACATATCATAGATGTTGTCAAAAGATGAGACCATTTTTTCACCTCCCTGGGTAGTGCTCCTTGTTTATACCTACTGAGTGTTTTTGGAGGGTCTTCATGAAGCCTCCTGTAAAATCGACCTGAACGTCACTTTTTAAACTATTTCTTGGTTTATTCTGGCCTGTGTTATTTCTGCTTTGTTTCATCTGTCACCACACACACATCTGTTTTTTGTCTTCCAGAACCGTATCAATAACTTTAGTTCACTGTTGCCCTTCATTCTTATTTGCTATTGTGGGTTTATTCAGGTTCAGACACCTCTATTTTCATTTCTATGGTGTTTTGTAAGAGCCAGCCATATGAATGTTCTGAGCCACCATCTTGAAACCAGAGATAACAGAACCAAGAAAAATGTGCAGTGGTATTTTTATGAACCAAACCCTGAAGAACTAAACCATACCCAGAAAGAAGCAATGTAATTAAGTGGAAAATACCACCTGGAAGAAATAGATTGCTTTACTCAATTTGGCAAAATGTTAAGAACGGGGCTTAGTCAAAAATCACAACCAGCACGACCATCCAAGTGAGCCAGCCCCCTTGCTGCTTGATTTACTCCATTTATTATGTGCATGCGTGCTAAGTTGCTTCAGTCATGTCTGACTCTTTGTGACCCTATGGACTGTAGCTCACCAGGCTCCTCTGTCCATGGGATTCTCCAGGCAAGAATACTAAAGTGGGTTGCCATGCCCTCCTCCAGGGGATCTTCCCGAGTCTCTTATGTCTCCTCCATTGGCAGGCAGGTTCTTCACCACTAGTGCCACCCGGGAAGCCCACCCACTTATTATATTTTACTTCTGAAAAGTAAGCAACAAGCAACTACATGAAAAACAAACAGGACCTGAAACAAAATGTCATCTGTGACATCAGAGCTGTAGACAAAACAGGTGGAAATTATATTATTTTTCTACTTTTCTGTATCAAAAATCACGGGGGGACTTCTTTGGCAGCCCAGTGGTTAAGACTCTGCACTTCCAATGCAAGGAGTCAGGCTTGATCCCTGGTGGGGGAACTAAGATCCCCTATGCCATTCAGCATAGCCAAGAAAATATCTTGTTTTTAAAAGTCACTAAAACAAAGTGAAAGAAATAAAAAATAAAGGGAAATCATAATTGTACTTGGTAGGTGTCGTACCTATAAACTCACCACATGGGTTTAACTCCCAGCTCTCCAGCTTGCTTGCTCAGATAAAACTGACAATTGACTTAAATTCTGAGTCACAGATGCTTACTCTTTAAAACTGGTTGCTAGTAATAGTACCAACCTCACAGAATGCTTAAGAAAATAAACTATGATGATACATGGAAAACCAAGTTTGCTTATTAACATTACACGGGTCTTACCAAAAAAATTGTTTTAAGATATGGAGTCTTACAGAGAAATGAGGCATATGTCAACCCATGCAAGCTATTCTTATATAGGAATACATGAATATATATAAGAATTGCTGGGCTAACCTTGTGTTGGTGGTGATGGATTGCAATTTAACAAACACCTGGAATTACTCATCAAACAGTGGATTATCTCAGTCATGTTTAGATAAGCTGTACATTTACAACTTTTTAAAAATCATTATTATCAAACATCCTTGGAGGAAAAATTATTTTGTTATTCTAAGTCTGCTGCTCTCCAATCCAAATCATTTTTTTAAAATTAAAGTTGCTTTTGTGGCTCAAGTATTTAATAACTTGAGATTTCTCAGATGTGACTCTTGAGTTATACCAGAGAAAACTCTGTTCAGTAGTAGAATATAGCACATGACTCAGCTCCGCAAAGCATTCCTCCCAATAACAAGTTTTCCCACAAACACAACACTTACATCAGTCTGCATGCCACTGCAAGAACTTAAATGCTTCTGCTCTCCTAAAGGGAAAACTTAAAATTTTAGGGGAAAAGAGCTTAATATGAAATCTGTGTGAAGTTTATGATGGAGAGCTACTCCTCAACCTTCCTTATGCAAAAGGCAGTGGTTTCATATCAGAATGAATGCTAACAAGGGCTCTCAAATGGTCATTAATTTCACCCTTGTAGCTGTTTAGTCACTAAGTCGTCTCCAACTCTTTGTGACCCCATGGACTGTAACCCGCCAGGCTCCTCCATCCAGGGGGTTTTCCAGGCAAGAATACTGGAGTGGGTTACTATTCCCTTCTCCAGGAAATCTTCCCAACCCAGAGCTTCTGCATTGGCAGGCAGATTATTTACCACTGAGTCACCAGGGAAGCCTCTTATTTCACCCTTTGTTGTTGAGTGGCTAAGTCATGTCCAACTCTTTGCAACCCCATGGATTGAAGCAAGTGCAAATAAGGGCTGGTCCTATGAAACTTTCAGGAACCTTGAGTATCTGATCTGCACCATAAATATAAATAGTCATTCATCTTTCACCTTGAAATATTTGAGACATTTCTACCTGTAATCTTTCCGGTTGTTTTCTGTTTGTGTAATTTTTTTCACCAGTAAGTAGGAGAGAATATCAGTAATACAAATAGCACATTATTGTTTTCTTTATCTTTTTCTGTGATCCCAACTTTGGGAAGTAGGTACAATTCTTCCTATTTCATAATTAAGCATGCCACAGCTTTCAGAGAGCTTAGATGTCTCCAAGAAAAAGAATGTTACAGGGCCAGCAGTTTAGTTGGCTGCCACACACAAAAATGCATGCGTTTTCCTATAGCATAGTAAGTGTTTAGATTTACTTCCTCATTCTGTAGTTATTTTTAGAATAAACTTTAAATGCCTAATATAATATCAACATTTTGAACATTAATCTTGACAAACGTGGGTTTTTTTAAATAGTAATCACATGGCATGACTGGTGTTAGAGCCTTTTAAGAGGAACAATGCTAACTTGTCCATCTCCTTACTCCCTTTTCACTGTGTCTTTTTTCCATTTCAACTTTCTCATACCCCTTAACATCTGGACCTGTAAAGGAAAGAAGCTTAATCCCTAGACTTAGGTGGCAAGAAAACAAGCCTTTATACAATTATACATGTTCCCAGAAATCATAAAATGATGATGTTTGAAAAGAGCCATCTTCCCACTGATGCAAAGATTCCAATAACCTATTAAAGACATACTTTTATCCTGCCATGATCTATTTCAGATAGGAAGCTCTCATACTCAAACTATTTCTCTCTCCAAAGTTCAAATGTATTAATAGCATGAATACACTAAATCCACTAGCTTATATTTGGATAGATGCTTCAAATTGTTTTTCTAATCTTTAGATCATCTGTAAAGAAAAGGGAAAAGAGTAGGAATGGATGAACCAGACACTATGCTACTTACATAATTCTTAAAACTACCCTTCAGGAAAGATGTGAATATCCCCATTTTCACAGATGAAGAATCTCAAGTGTATGTGGGCTATGTTACTGGTCCAAATTAACAGAGTGATGAGATATGTCTGTGAACATGTCTGTCCAGCTTTCCATAATATATTGTATTATTAGGCCGTGGTGATTAAGGGACTAAGGCTTTATTGTCTTTTTTTCCATTACACTACCTTTAAAGATACCTTTTCCTTTGACTATGGTCATTTCCAACACCTAGTAACATATTACAGAAGATCTCTGTGACTTTTGACAAAATTTTTTTTTTTTTTTTGACTTTTGACAAAATTTAAACTGATGATTCCAGAGTCAATACATGTCAGATAAAAAAATTTTTTTGTTTTCCCACTTAACATTAAATTCATTAATAACAATGCCACAAAATTACTCCAGCCTGAAACCTCATAAAAAAGGAACTAATCAAAGCAAACACATTTAACAGCTAATGATGATTTTAATTTAGCTGTAAATGCCTCAAAGGCTAGTAATTAGAGAGTAGTTATACGCTGTTTTGCAAAATAAATCGTTGTTGCATGTTTTGCCCACAATTTTCTCTATTTAATTTTGCTAAAATAGTGTTCTCTGTGCAAAATTTTAAAATAGATCTAATGACAAGATAATTTAGATAACCATATTACAATCAATTTTCTGTTTAAAGTAATGGTTTATGAAGATGTTTCAAACAATAAAACTGGCCACAAATGTGCTATTAAACAGCAACAAAAAGGGCCAAGTAAATAAACTCTTTACAGCTCCTGATTACATGGTCCTACTCACTTTAGATTTAATGAAGGGTTACTTGTTTAACAATAGGGACATGAGTCATATATTATGGCTCTAAACAATAAAGGTTAACCTAAAATTGCATATTTCCCCCAAACAGACACAATTATCAGTATTTTCTGTGTACCAGTTAGATAAGTAGCTCCAAAACTGCAAAACTAAATCAGAGATCAATGGCACTGTTACCCTTTTGTATGCATGAGGGTATGTGCTGGCTTAGAGGTTTCAAGAGAAGGGAAGCCAGGGCAGTTTGCCCTACTAGATGCAAAAAAAATATTGAACATAGAATTTCAAATAGTACCAACAACCATTTTGAAGACAACATTCATTTTAGGAGGGAGACCATCAAAAGAGTATGGTATAGGGGTTATCATTTTAAACTCGGGAAGAGAAAAACAAAAACATCCTTAAGTGAGATTGAAAATAAGTAGACTAATGGCTGAAAGAGAAAAGGTATAAATTTGGGGTGTTTAACTATGCTGCTGCTAGACTTCAATGTCCATGGAATTTTCTAGTCAAGAATAATGGAGTGAGTTGTCATTTCTTACTCTAAAAAATCTTTCCAAACCAGGGATCAAACCCTCATCTCCTGCACCTCCTGCATTGGCGGGCAGATTCTTTACTACTAAGCCATCTGGAAAGCTCCATTTAACTCTAGTAGCTGTTCTTTCCTTCCCACTCCACAATAAAAACTGTTGTTTGTTTTACGGTTTGTTTTTTTGCTTAAGATATAAATAATAGACAAGTATTTAATTTTTTAAAGATTTATGTGGATCATTTTTTAAAATTTATTGAATTTGTTATAATATTGTTTCTGTTTCAGGTTTTGGTTTATTGGCCTTGCAGCATATAGAATCCCAGCTCCCTGATCAGGGATGAAACTGCCACCCCTTACACTGAAAGGCAAAATCTTAACCACTGGACCTCCAGGGAAGTCCCAACAAACACTCCTTTTAAAATATTCAAATAAGATATATTATATAAAGAAAAAAAATAAATGCTACTTGGAATTTCAACCCTAGATAAGGATAAACAACATTAGCTTTGTGATGACTATCCATTTGTGCTTTGCATCATACCTATATACTCAAATCAATGGATTTTTTTGCACATCTAAGAGGGCCACTTACATTGTATTCTAGTGGGATGGTATGCTTTGGAGTTGTGCAGTGTGCAGATACCATAAATGGAATCTGAATGCACTTGTTATTGTTATTTTGGATTATTTTCTTTTTTAAAATATAAGGCCTTCTCTTATATTTATGTCAGTACCACAATTTGTATCACCTGCTAAGGATATTAAAACATAAAATTTGATAATGTCTAATAATTAAAAGATGCTTGCTCCTTGGAAGAAAAGCTATGACCAACCTAGACAGCATATTAAAAAGAAAAGATGCCACTTTACTGACAAAGGCCCAAGTAGTCAAAGCTATGGTTTTTCCAGTGGTCATGTATGGATGTGAGAGTTGGACTATAAAGAAAGCTGAGTGCTGAAGAATTGATGCTTTTGAATTATGGTGTTGGAGAAGACTCTTGAGAGTCCCTTGGACTGTAAGGAGATCAAACCAATCAATCCTAAAGGAAATAAGTCCTAAATATTCATTGGAAGGACTGATGCTAAAGCTGAAGCTCCAATGTTTTGGCCACCTGATGTGAAGATGGAGAAGCCAAAGATGGATGTGGTGTGAAGCCAAAGATGGAGAAGCTCTATAAAGTCAACAAAAATAAGACTGGGAGCTGACTATAGCTCAGATCATGAACTCCTTATTGCAAAATTCAGACTTGAAGAAAGTAGGGAAAACCACTAGACCATTCAGGTATGACCTAAATGAAATCGCTTATGACTATACAGTGGAGGTGGCAAATAGATTCAAGGGATTAGATCTGATAGATAGAGTGGCTGAAGAACTATGGATGGAGGTTCGTGACATTATACAGGAGGCAGTGACCAAGACCATCCCCAAGAAAAAGAAATGCAGAAAGGCAAAATGATTGTCTGAGGAGGCCTTACAAACAGCTGTGAAAAAAAGAGAAACAAAAGGCAAAGGAGAAAAGGAAAGATATACCCACTTGAATGCAGAGTTTCAAATAATAGCAAGGAGAGATAAGAAAACCTTCCTCAGTGATCAATGCAAAGAAACAGAGGAAAACAATAAAATGGAAAAGACTAGAGATCTCTTCAAGAAAATGAGAGATACCAAGGGAACATTTCATGCAAAGAAGGGCACAATAAAGGACAGAAATGGTATGGATCTAACAGAAGCAGAAGATACTAAGAAGAGGTGGCAAGAATACACAGAGGAACTGTACAAAAAAGATCTTCATGAACCAGATAATCACGATTCTGGGATCACTCATCTAGAGCCAGACATCCTGGAATGTGAAGCCAAGTGGGCCTTAGCAAGTATCACTATGAACAAAGCTAGTGGAGGTGATGGAATTCCAGTGGAGCTATTTCAAATCCTTAAAGATGATGATGTAAACATGCTGCACTCAATAGGCCAGTGAAATTTGGAAAATTCAGCAGTGGCCACAGGACTGGAAAAAGTCAGTTTTCATTCCAATCCCGAAGAAAGGGAATGCCAAAGAATGCTCAAACTACTGCACGGTTACACTCATCTCAAAGGATAGCAAAGTAATGCTCAAAATTCTCCAAGCCAGGCTTCAACAGTAGGTGAACTGTGAACTTCCAGATGTTCAAGCTGGATTTAGAAAAGGCAGAGGAAACAGAGATCAAATTGCCAACATCTCCTGGATCATCAAAAAAGTGAGAAAGTTCCAGAAAAACACCTACTTCAGCTTTATTGACTATGCCAAAGCCTTTTTCTGTGTGGATCACAACAAACTGTGGAAAATTCTTCAAGAGATGGGAATACCAGACCACCTGACCTGCCTCCTGAGAAATCTGCATGCAGGTCAAGAAGCAACAGTTACAACAGGACATGGAACAACAGACTGGTTCCAAATCGGGAAAGGAGTATGTCAAGGCTGTATATTCTCACTCTGCTTATTTAACTTATATGCAGAGTACATCATGAGAAAAGCTGGACTGGATGAAGCACAAGTTGGAATCAAGATTGCCAGAGTATATATAACCTCAGATATGCAGATGACAGCACCCTTATGGTAGAAAGTGAAGAAGAACTAAAGAGCCTCTAAAGTGAAAGAGGAGAGTGAAAAAGTTGGCTTAAAGCTCAACATTCAGAAAAGTAAGATCATGGCACCTGGTCCCATCACTTCATGGCTAATAGATGTGGAAACAGTGACAGATTTTATTTTTGGGGGCTCCGAGATGACTGCAGATGGTGATTCTAGCCATCAAATTAAAAGACACTTGCTCCTTGGAAGAAAAGTTATGACCAACCTAGATAGCATATTAAAAAGCAGAGACATTACTTTGCCAAAAAAGTCTGTCTTGTTAAAGCTATGGTTTTTCCAGTGGTCATGTATGGATGTGAGTGTTGGACTATAAAGAAAGCTGAGCACCAAAGAATTGATTCTTTTGAACTGTGGTGTTGGAGAAGACTCTTGAGAGTCCCTTGGACTGCAAGGAGATCCAACCAGTCCATTCTAAAGGAGATCAATCCTGGGTGTTCATTGGAAGGACTCATGCTGAAGCTGAAACTTTAGTACTTTGGCCACCTCATGCGAAGAACTGACTCATTGGTAAGACCCTGATGCTGGGAAAGATTGAAGGGGTGAGGAGAAAGGGATGACAGAGGATGAGATGGTCAGATGCCATCATCAGCTCAATGGACATGAGTTTGAGTAAACTCCGGGAGTTGGTGATGGACAGGGAAGCGTGGCGTGCTACAGTCCATGGAGTCACAAAGAGTTGGATACGACTGAGCGACTGAACTCAACTGAATTGAACTGATGTGAAGAACTGACTTACTGGAAAAGACCCTGATGCTGGGAAAGATTGAAGGCAGGAAGAGAAGGGAACAACAGAAGGTGAGATGGTTGGATGGCATCACCAACTCGATGGATACGAGTGTGAGCAAGCTCCAGGAGTTGGTGATGGACAGGGAAGCCTGGCGTGCTGCAGTCCTTGAGGTCTCAAAGAGTTGGACATGACTGAGCAACTGAACTGAACTGAATAATATGGATGGGCTTCCCAGGTGGCTTAGTGGTAAAGAATCCTGCGATGCAGTGGACAAGGCAGATTTGATTGGATTTGATCTCTGGGTTGGGAAGATCCCTGGAGGAGGAAATGGCAACCCACTCTAAGTATTCTTAGCTGGGAAATCCCATGGACAGAAAATCCAGGCAGGCTACAGTCTATGTGGTCACAAACAGTCAGATACACCTTAGTGACTGAGCATGTACACACCCAATAATATGGATGCATAATCAGATCTAATTTGGGCTCTAGTGTTTTGAATAAATTAGATATCACTTCTTGACCTCTTGTTCATTTTATCTTGCTCATTATCTTGTTATACTGTCATATGTGTTTTATTTACTCTTTGTCCCATGTATTTTATAAAAAAAACAAGATAGTCATGATACCAATTGAAGAAGGAATAATCCTAAGTGGTTCAAGAACATATGAAGCAAAATATAAAATATTATTGAAGGATATTAAAAAGAACTCACATCAGGGAGGAGCTCGCCAGGTCAATAGATTGCAGCTCACAATATAGAAGATTTCCTGTCCCACACATAATCTTTAAATCTGAAGTGATTCTAACCAAAATCACAAGAGGATTTGCCAGGTTCTAAAAGTTTATTTGGAAAAATAGAATTTCAAGGATAGCCAAAATCTTTCTGAAAAAGGCCAAATATATTTTGGTCCTGAAAATGTTTTTTCCATAAAGACCTATTTTTGTTAGCTTTCAAATAAAGTTGGAGATTACTTAAAGTCCTTTACCGCTCACAGGATGTAAGAATACCTTCATTTTCTTTCTTCAAAAGACCTCTAAAGCAGGAAAATATGAAACTTCTTTTAGCATCCCATTTCAACCGCTATTGACTTTCATTTGGAGGAAGTTATTTTTGAGGTCTAAACTAAATCTCTTATCCTTAAGCTTGTTTCTTATTTTGTCACCATTCCTTGTGCCATGAGACTTCAAATTCTTAAAGACTCTTATTAAGTTCTCATCATTTTTTTCTCTTCACAGGGGAAAAAACAGTGGTTCCATAAAAGTTCCCATATTTTCATACTTCTGCTGTTTTCCAAAATTTTGTTCCTTTTGGTTATATTTCTCTCAAACCTGATTGGGGCAGGAGGGCTACAAGGGTGTGGAAGTGGGAGGGAGTGTAGAGGGCAGGGGATATACAGTAGTTTTACGGAAACATTTGTTTTAAGGATTGTGTTCTCACTTTTACTTATCCCGAAGTTTAAACAGCCTTATAGCAAAGAGTATTATAATAATGAATAATCTTGTTTTATGAGTTTGCTAAGCTCAAGCTAATAGCATGCGTACATGCTGAATCATTTTAGTCATGTCCAACTCTTTGTGATCCTTTGGAATGTAGCCTGCCAGGCTCAACTGTCCATGAGATTCTCCAGGCAAGAATACTGGTATGGGTTGCCATGCCGTCCTCCAGGGGATCTTCTCCACCCAGGGCTTGAACCTGCTTTTACTGGCAGGCAGGTTCTTTACCACTGGCAGCACCTGGGAAGCCCAAGCTCATAGCATACAATGCAATGCATGACGTGTTACAGGATTCCCAGTATATTTCCACATATATTATTTCATTTCATTCTCTCAATGACTCTTGAATCAGTCATTTCAGTAGCTCAGTTGTGCTGGATTCTTTGCAGCCGCATGGACTGCAGCATGTCAGGTTTCCCTGTACATCACTAATGCTTAGAACTTGCTCAAACTCATGTCCATCGAGTCAGTGATGTCATCTCTTGAATGATGACTGGTATTATAATCCCCACTGATGAGGACAGTCAGAGTGTTGACATGATTAGTCCAAGGTTACTAGAACACAACAAGCACCAGAAGCTAAGTTTCTAGAGTGGTTAGCAGATAGTATTTCTTCTTTACATGTTCAAGTAGTCATTTAACCTACCAAAAGGCCAGTACCACAAAATAACCTGGACAACCTTTTGGCATTTAGGTGATATGTTGAATGTTCCAGTTATCACATGATTTTCTGTGAAAGAGCCTACTCCTTGCTGTCACCATTTATAGTAAATAAAATAGTACCCCTGCAAACATATTCACATGCTAATTCCCCCAAACTCATGAAGATATTACAAGAGGAAATGAAGGTGTCAAATGGAATGATAGTTGCTAAATAACCGACCTTAAAATGAGATTGCCCTGGGTCATCCATTGAGCCCAAAGTAATCCCAAGAGTCCGTTAAATGTGGAAAAAGAAACAGAAAAGCAGAGTTATGTGATCCAAGAAAGACTAAACCAGGCACTGCTTGCTTTGAAGATGGAAGAGACCATGAAGACAGGAAAGCACGAGGCTTTAAATGCTGAAAAAGGCAAGAAAATGGATTCTCAATGACAGGTTGGTTCCCTGACACCAAATACGTGGTGTCTTTACCAACAGCAGCTCTCCAGTTTTTTAATATTAGCTAGGTGTCCAGCATTTTGGTTCAGTTCAATTCAGGTTTAGATCAGACCCCACAGACAGAGGGCTCCATTCTGCAGATGTGCCCACTTCAGACATCAGTTGCAATGGAGTGTCCAGGCTGCTCACAGTCCTACCTGGGTGACTGTAGTTTCCAGAGTTCATGACTTCTCCCCAGGTGCAATAATTTGCCAGAACAGCTCAGAAAACTCAGGACAACACCACTTACTCTTTTTTTTAATATTTATTTATTTGGCTGCCCCAGGTCTTAGTTGCGGCATGTGGGATCCTTAGCTGCAACACGCAGGGTCTAATTCCCTCCCTGACCAGGGATTGAACCCTGACCCCCTGCATTGGAATCTCAGAGTCTTAGCCACTAGACCACCAGAGAAGTTCCAGAAAGACTCCTCACCATTACCACTTTATTATAAAGGCTACAACTCCAGAAGTCACATGAAAGAGATGCTTAGGGCAAAGGATGGGGTGGTGGTCCTTCAGAACTTCCAAGTCCTCTTCAGACTGGCCACTCTCCCACAGTCTTGATGTGTTCAAGAAGGAAACTCTCCAAACCCCACTGGTTAAGAATTTTAAATAGAGGGTGAAGAGTACTTGATTAGATCATTGGCCATTAGCAATTAAATTCTGTCTCCATCTTCTCAGACTCTAATCTTGGCTTGGTCTTTCTTGTGACAAGCATCCATCCTGAAGCTATTTTGGAGATGTTCAGAGCCATCTCATTAGCATACCAAAGACACTTTTATCACTCAGGAGATTACAAGCATTTTAAGAGCTCTATGCCTGGAACCTGGAGCAAAGAAAGACACAACAGTTTTTATTATACCACCCTCTCCTGGAACTTCTAAAAAGAAACATAGCCCTGCCAACACACCTTGATTTTAGACCATTGAGACACTAAATTTGTGGCAATTTGTTAGAGCAACAATAGGAGCCTAATATATCATTTATAAACAGTTGCAACAGATTATCACATTCATGTAGGGAGGTGGAATTTCAGATATTAAAAACATAGAAACAGCTTGATTTTTGTTTGTTTTATTTTTTAGCTATTATATTTATAAAAGATTTTATTTTTCACAGTATTTCTCCTCTTGTAAAGCAGTTTATGTCAATACAATGCAAAGTGACAGGAGACCGACATTTGAAGGGAAATACACTATTTTCAGATCAGATATCAGCTGTCAACTTGGATAGACTGTATTGTTTCTGATATTTTACAGCCCAGTTCACAAAAATTTTACATGCTTACAATTCAGATCTGGTGTGAAAAATTTGTTGAAATATGTTGCATATGGAGCACAGAGTAAGAATTTTTATGGACATAGCCTGAGGAGATTGGGTTTAAATGTGAATGGATACACGTAGATGTGAAATAAAAATGAGAGAATGAAAAAATACTCATTGAAGGAAATGAAGTCAGTAAGTAATCTCTATCAAGTATTTTCAGACACACAAAATGAATATGTATTTTGTATTGTTTATTCACAATTCAGAGTTCAATGTACTTTCTTTAGCTGGGGCTGGATATATATAATAGCCAAAAATTAAGAAACTCATTGTTCATTAATTAAACACTATTTACTGTTGATTGAATTAGAAAATCTTGACTTAACTGTGGAAATCTATAAACTGCAGATAGAGGGGAAAAGTGAAAAGTGACCTCTCAATGCTATTGTCCATAGAGACTGATCATCATTTTGTTACAATCATTTTTAAAGTATTCATATCTCTTTTAACCTGAAAATGCAAAATGTTCAGATTATTGTTTTGATGAAAAGGGCTTAGATGAGTTTCAAAGGTAAATGGAAACATAATGAACTTAGGTCTATATGGGAAGTTGATAATTTGAAATTTTACAGAATCCCATAAAAAGCTTGATAATTTGGGATTTTTAAAAAATCACATAAAAATAGAGTTCCTAATCTGATCTAAAGAATCTTGGTTTTTGAAAGTGAATAAAACTATTAGACTTAAATTGTACCACTTTTCAACACAAACATCACATTGAACCATTTCTTCTTTTCTTGTTAGGCATTATTTATTATTTTGTGTGTATTGCTATTACTATTCATACATATTAAAAGTAACAATTCCTAAACTATTAAAAATATAGTATCACTCATGTGCTTTTAAAACACTTTATGATTTATATCTTTTGCCTTTATTACTTAATCTTCATAGTTATTATTTAAAATAAGAGAAATCAGTTCTTCTCTGTAATTTTTTTATAATTAGAAAATCAATGCTCTGATTCACTCTTTTCAATTTCAGAGCCAGATGCTTAGCTCAGGGCCAGGTATGTTGAAAATTCCCAATAAATGGTTTTTAACATATTTTTACCTTATCATTTCTGTGCCTTCTTCATAATAAATCAAAATAAGGTCACCAATTATCTAATTAACAGATGCAAATCATGTTGAAAATTAACTCAAAGCTAGGCCATGCTAGTCACAAACAATTTCACATCTCCTCTGGTCAAGTGCACAGGGCCTCCGTATGTGGTTGGCATTTTATTCCTTACACACATGTCCCTGTGTCAGAGTGAAGAAGGACTGCTGTTCAGCCCAACTTGGCCTGGCGAACAACACCGGCCAGAAGAGGGGCTGCCTTCTTGTAATTCATTCTCCCAGAAGGAGTGCCTTTTTGCCATTCATAAATGGCATAAAGACATCATATGTACTCTGGTTTTGGACAGCAAAAATCTCTTGTTAACTTGTTGATCTCACACATCTGAAACCATAGTTACTAGACTTATCTATTGACTACACTAAAACATACACTAGTAACTAGTATATAGTATGTAACTAAAATGATAGTCACTATATTACTTTATATTTGTATAACACATTATTTTCTCCCCAGACATGAAGACATTGAAAATGTTCCCTAAAAATTTGCAATATGATAAGCTCAAATAGTATCTTCCTAAACAATTTGGCATAAAGATCACATTTTTTCCACAACAATGTTATAGGGAAATGGGATCAACAAAGACCAAAATAGACAAACAGCACATCAGAGTGTACATTCCTCTCTCTACATGTCATACAGTTATAAACAAGCCATCTGACATTTGTAAGGTCAAATTTACGGAAGCTAACAGAACCATCTCAGCTTCATGGATGGAACCCTGGAGTTCATTAATGCAAAAGAGACGTAAGTGACAATCAAACTCTGAGCAAGCAGTTTAGCCAGCCCTCTTCCTAGATAAAGGGCTTGAGATACCAGACCACCAGGTACATCCCATTCATTTCTTGGATATTGAAAGCAGCAAGATGTTTGGGAACTCAAGATATCTAAACTATTTGTTGTTGTTGTTGTTCAGTTGATAAGCTATGTCTGACCCTTTGCGACCCCATGGACTGCAGCATGCCAGGCCTCCCTGTCCTTCACCATCTCCCAGAGTCTGCTCAAATCCATGTGACAAATCAACTTTGCTGTCACCTGATAGTTTAACTGGTGTTTGCCATGGTGACAATACAAAATAAAATCAATTTACTCTACTTTTACACAAACTCATTAACAGGCAAAATTATTGTGATCCTATTTATTTGTTCTTGAGGACTATTTTGGTTGTAATTAAATATCTTCAACTCCACTATGCTTTACCCAGTGAATTTTCCAAAAGAGTTTCTATGATTTTTGCTAATAATAAAATTCTGCAAAATAGTATAAGAGTGTGAATTAAAATAAACCCTTACACTTCTGTCTTCAAGTACTGAACAACTTAATGTTATCTTTAAAAACATGATTTAGGTTTAAATTTGTTGATATTCAAATACTTGAGTGTGTCTCATGTGTTGGAAAAGCTACATTATCCGGAAGGGGTTTGTTAAACTTTCTGCTGCTTACATTGCAAAAATGTCATATGAGTCAGCTACCAGAAAATGCAATCTGCTAATTCAGTCAAGACAAAGCATCCATTGTTCTTGCTTTATGTGATATTTTCACATGGTCTTATAATTTTGTGGGATGCTTGATATAGAACTCTAGAAGAAACCACAATATGGGACTGTACTTGGAATTTCTCAGATCTATTGATGATTAATGCTATTTTCATTGTTTAGATACCTCAATTTCCAAAGAACAAAATGACATATAGTGATATTTTAGTATAAAGTAAGTATATTTTACATATGTAGTTGCAACTGAAAAATATGACAGCAGTTAACTTCCAAAATTTATAAATTAACAAATTATCTAGAAATCATGAATGACTGTCACAGTCTGCTCAAGCTGCTATAACAAAATACCAAGGGGTATGTGACAACAGACATTTATTTCTCATAGTTACGGGTGCTGGAAAATTGTGCCAGTGGATTCACTTCCTAGATTGCAGTTGGACACCTTGCAGCTGAATGCTCACGTGGCATTACCATAGTGCATACTTGTGGAGGGAGAGAGATCCCTCACTCTTCTTATAAGGGCACTAATCCTATATGAAGGTCCTGCCTTAATAATCCAATCTAAACCTTATTATGCAACCAAACTCAAAAGCCAATGATAGAGAGGCAAGTGTCATTAGAAAGGAAAGATACTTTAGAAACGTCTTCAGTCTGGGAACAAGGTGGACTTATGTCCCAAGACCAACTCTGAAGATTCTAGTCAGTCCTGACAGTTGGAAGGAAAGAATCTCAGTGAACAATCAAGACAAGAGGTTGGACTCTGTACCCTTCTCCACTGCATGTAGACTGGCTGACTCTTTTCAGATGTCATTTTGCCTACATGATCTGCCTGCAGGATTGTTAAAGGGTCTGTTGAGGGTAGAGAGCTAGTCATTCTTTAACTGAGTAATTCTTCATCCTTCACATGTTTTAATCTAGGAAGAGAATGAAGAGATTAGTTAAGGCATGGTGTGCATTCAGGAGAGTTAGGTTAAACTGCCTATTGATCTCATTCCTGTAATTAGGTTATTTTAAGGTCAGAGAGGAACAGAAATGAGCAAAAGAGTTGTTTTCGATTATCCTCCCAAAGGTCCCACCTCCTAATACCATCACGTTGGGGATTAGGGTTTCAACATATAAATTTGGGAGGAAGGACACAAACATTCAGTCTATTACACCATAGCATCATAAAACCCAGCACCCGTCTAAGTCATCTCCAGTCTCACTTCCTGCCCAGTCCATCCATATCACAGACGATGTGATGAGAAAACAGGATGAAAAAAACTGTTGTTTCCTAAATGTTCTCAAGTGGTTGTCCTAATTTTAATAGGTAATAATAATTAAGAAACTTATCTTTCAAAATTACATTGGTCAATGCCATATAAGCTGTCCATTTTGTTAAAGCACGGTCCTTAAATTGCAGATCGTTCTGTTATTTGTGGTAATTGTGCTAATTTATAGGCCTTATCACTGTTATTAGTTGATTTGAATTAGTGTTGATGCTAACATCTCAAAGGAAACAAAAGCTAATCATCCTTGATTTTCTAAAACCAAAATACTCTTCCACTAGATAAAGCGCATTTTTAACTGTAAGTTTAAATACTGAAACATCCTAACAATAAAATTGTTCTAAAGTGATTTTTAAAAACTGTCTTCTTTTTTTAAAAAATTGCAATGATAACAATTGAAAAAATTATTTTCAGGGATACATTCTAAGTCCCTTCAGTCATGTCCAACTCCTTGTGACCCTATGGACTGTAGCCCACCAGTCTCCTCTGTCCTTGGGATTCTCCAGACAAGAATACTGGAGTGGGTTGTCATTCCCACTTTCAGGGATATGGGTAAAAAATTATGAAGCTGCTGCATAACTATACTGAGACTCAACAAATAAATAAATGGGTGGTTGATGGCAGAAGTCAGATTTCTCACTGTTGCAAAGGCATTTACAGAAAAGCCTAGGAAAAGTGCTGGAACAAACTATGAGATATTGCATTAGACTCAGTGACTTCAGTATGAACTCATACAGATGCAGATAGATGGGTACAGAAATAATGAGAGACATCTATACATATGAGGTTTCCCTCATGGCTCAGACAGTAAAGAATCTGCCTGCAGTGGGGAAGACTGGGTTAGATCCCTGGGTCGGGAAGATTCCCTGGCAAGGTAATGGCTACCCACTCCAGTATTCTTGCCTGGAGAATTCTATGGACAGAGGAGCCTGGCGGGCTATAGTCCCTGGAGTCACAAATAGTTGAACTTGACTGAGTGACTAACATTTTAATGCTTTCTGTATATGTAAGGTGAGTATGCATCTCATAGCTCTATTCACTGAGAGCCTTGAAGCAACTGGACTCCTATAGTAACAGGCACACCTAATGCCCAGATCTTGGTTTCTAATACTATTCTTCAATTAAAGAAACCAGAGCTATTTGGAGAAATGATTGATTCCAGAACTGGGACAGCAAATATGCGAAATGAGATGAGCCTAGAGCATCTTGACACGTTAGAGGTAAGAATGTGCTCAAAAAAAAAAAAAAAAAGGCCTCAAAGAATGGGGTATGTCCAGGGAACACAGGGGCCAACTTGAAAGTGCTCTCAGTGGCCAAGTAGGGACAGAAGAGACTCACCAAGTATCAGTAGAAATGACGGCAAAAAGACAAATGCAGGCTAAAGCATAAACCAGCAGAGTGCTGACCTCCAAAGACAAAGAGAAAATCATGTACATTTCTTGAGAGATGAGAAAAGGACTAACAAAGGAAAATAACAGACTGCCTTCAGATTTCTCATCTTCAACAGAGTACACCAGCAGACAGAGTTTGAGGAAATTGTCCTTAGAATTTTGTGCCTTGGCCAAACATTTATAAATAGATAAGGAAGTAGCAAATCCCCCTTCAGATATTTCAGATTTCAGAAGCACACTACTCATCACAATGGACAATTGTTCTTTTCGTTTTTTTGGAGGGTGGCTGGGGAGGGCAGAGAGAGACCAAAATATTCCACCCAAATGAAAAATCTCAAAAGATAATAATACTATATATGTATATATATACTTATGAAACAGGCATGGGCAAAGGATTCTATGGAACTTCAGTCAAAATGTGTGCTATGCAAATCTCTCAGTCATGTCTGACTCTTTTTGATAATATGTTTGCAAACTATAAAAGCTTTGGTCTGCTCAAAATAAAATTTTGCATTATCTGAGCAATTTGGTTGCTGACTTGTGCCAAAATGCAGAAGAAACATGAGTAGTTGAAAAATAAACAAAATTTACCACTATTCCTTTCAAGTTTCCAGATTAATTTGCTTAATCCACAAGACTATCAACTGCTACGTAAAAGGACCTATTAACATTTGACTGCTTGTATTTGTCAATAGTAGTTTTTATATTCTGTACAACCAAAAGTTCAAAACAACTTCTTTCTAGGCTGAGACTAATACCAGACTTTATCGTTTCTTGCTGTCAATTTAACTATATGGATGAAATATTAAAATTGCTAACATTCTTTAAGATAGTCCCATGTTCTTATGTACTTGCTTCATAGTAAGTTCATATTACAAAGTTGAATGTATAGTTTATAACACTGAAATAGTGTTTTTTTAACTTATTATGAATTTTTGAGGGATTTTTCTATTTAAAATACTTGAAAACTCTACCTATAGACAAGTGATTTTGAGTAGGAAAGTTACATTAACAGAATGGTGGTTTAGAAAAAATAATTCTGTGACTATACGGTGAAAGACTGGAAGAGAAGGAAAATATAAGATATAAAATGTTAGAAGGCATGTGGTATTCTAGCACATACTTTGATGAACAGACTTACACTGTGAGAAAAGTGTAACTTTTTCCTTATCATTTGCCCTGATGCCAGGAAAGATTGAGGGCAGAAGGAGAAGGGGGAGACAGAGAATGAGATGATTGGGTGGCATCACCAACTCAATGGATCTGAGTTTGAGCAAATTCCCGGAGATGATGAAGGACAGGAAAGCCTGGTATGCTGCAGTCCAGGGGTCACAAAGAGTCGGATACAACTGAAGTGACTTAGCAGCAGCAGCAAGCACTTATTGTGTACCTAGAATTGTGGTAGGTACTTCACACACCTTATTTATCTTCTCTTTTTCTTTCAACCAGCCTAGGAGGTTGTTACCTCCTTAATTTGAGTGGCCTGGAGTGGGTAAGTGACATGTCCAGTCCAGGCTCTTTGCTTGGTACAGCATACAATTGCTATCCATCTATGTTATAGTACTTGTTGCTCAGTCACTAAGTTGCATCCAACTCTTTGCAACTCCATGAACTGCAGCACACCAGCCTTCCCTGTCCTTCACCATCTCCTGGAGCTTGCTCAAACTCATGTCCATTGAGTCAGTGATACCATCCAACCATCTCATCCTCTGTCGCTTGCTCCTTTTAAGAATAGCTATGACAAACCTATACATTGTATTAAAATGCAGAGACATCACTTTGCTGACAAAGGGTCATATAGTCAAAGCTATGGTTTTCCCGTTAATCATGTGTGGATGTGAGAGTTGGACCACAAAGAAGGCTGAGCACCGAAGAATTGATACTTTCAAACTGCGGTGCTGGAGAAGTCTCTTGAGAGTCCCTTGGACAGCAAGGAAATCAAACCAGTCAGTGCTAAAGGAAATGAACCCTGAATGTTTTATAATACTGTGTATGACCCAAAAAGAAAAAAGAAAAGAAAAATAGACCCTCATTCTTTCAGATATGTTATTTACTGCATTTGGCACCACCATAACACTTAATACAAGAAAGTAGTGAGTAAATAATACATATTCATGGATGGGTAATAGAATAAATAATGATAATCAAATCTCCCAAAATTCCCATGGCATTTTGGTTATTTAGAACAATGAATATTTTTTTTAAAGTTTTATTGGAGTATAGTGATTAACAATGTTGGGTCGGTTTCAGGTGTATAGCAAAATGAGTCAGTTATACATACACTACCCATATAGCCACTCTTTTTTTAGATTCTTTTCCCATATAGACCGTTGCAGAGTACTAGTAGAGTTTCCTGTGCTATACAGTCAGTTCTTATTAGCTATCTATTTCATATATAGTAGTGTGCACACGTCAATCCCAACCTCCCAATTCATCCCTCCTCCTCCGCCTTATCACCTGGTAACCATACGTTTAGACAATAAATATTAACTGTGTTTACTTTCCTAATATATATTTTTATTTCTGCTGTTATCTGAAATTTTAGTCCAATTATGTTGTAAAATCCACAATTTAGAAGACTTCAGTAGATTTGTCCTTCTCCACACATTCATGTAGTAGTACTTTCTTCTTAGTAAACTGAAACTTCAAAAACAAGTTTTGGATTGAAAATTTATCTTAGTTTGTTTGACGATAGTAAAAGTGAAAAAAAAAAAAGCCCACACATTTGAATGCAGGAAGCCTTTAAGTGATCTTTGTCTCCTGTGCCCTCCCCTCCCCCATCCTTCCTGTGAAGCATCAGAATAAACGTCTCTGTTTGAACCAAATTACCCACTGTGCCTAGCTGGTACCAGAAGCGCAGAATACATACCTTATCAGAACCTTCTCATCTGAAAGGCGAGGGTGTTGGAACCCAGGCTTTTTGTGTGTATGTGGCCCTATCAATTAGGTGTAAAGAGAAAAATATGCATGGTGGGTAAGGTGGGGGTTGCTGCTGCTCTGATCTGTTTAGGCTTCATTTCGCTTAAGCCTATTAAGGTCTAATCCATTCTGTGTTCTACCTGATGGTGAGCAAAACAGCTGCATTTTGTATTTCTTTGTGTGGCTGACATTTCCTTCACATAATTTAAAATTAAACCTTTTATTAGTCCAGGGGAGGCCAAGGTGGGAAACAATAGAAGCTCAGGGAGAGTAATTATTTCTGTTCCATTGTGTGGGATGTTTGAGCTTTTGATTAGTTGCACTCTACAGTACTTAACAGCTAACCAATCTTGCCATGATTAACAATACATGAGAAGTTTTTTATCCCATCCGTGTGCCACACACCCCTGAAACGGTGGCTTTCAGTGTTTCTTGATGACTTCAATCTTGTTTTAAAAATACCTCTCATTTTCTGGGGTGTTTGGAAACAACCCTACTATCAACAGCATAGAGTAGGAAGCAGCAGGCATGGCAAGAGGGGAATCACTATAAAAAGCGTGCAAAAAGCTGTGGGTTGTACACCATTAAGTGTTCCCAGTGTGTCTCTAATGAGCTTATGATGGCCTCACCGAATTGCTGTTTCTACTCCAGCCCACGAAATTACAGTATGCCCAAATTAAATCAGTGGGGCTCAATAGAAGCCAGTCTTCATCAGGGTCCACATTTGTAAGAATTAAAAAAAATCATACTTAATCATAGTTAAGTATGTCCACTGAATCCAGAGTATTAGGCTCACTTTCTTCCCCCAAATAGTTGGGTGTTAGGGGGATACAGAGTTGGTTGATGCTCAAGGAGCAGTTTTATTCCAGTTCCTACTTTATACAAGTACAATTCTTATTTCACTTTTGAACATTCCAAGCCACTTGCAAGGTGAATACTGAAGTTGAATTCCAAGTCAATGATCACTATGAAGCCCTAAGATTATCATTGTCACATATGTACACATTAGTTTCTAAATATGAGTAGCTTTCTCTTGGACTTTCATGTGTTATAAAAGCTGAAATTCTGGTAAATTGCATATTATTAGATAGCAATAACTTATGTGATTTGGGCTAAAACTGTTCTTTAAAAGTCTTGAGGAAAAAACTACCTGTGTCATCTGCTGTGTGAATGAATGGCCTTCTTGTATAGATAAAAGAAGTTATGCCACCTAGATCAGCTTTCAAGAATGAAAAAATAAAATGTTCCTAAGGTTTGACCTGGGAGAAAGAAAATCTAAAGAGATTGGGAAAATCGCTACTTTTAAAAATTATTTCTCACAACTATTATGTCAGGCAATTAATGCTTATAGCACTTGTTGTATACGAGTTAAAGAAACATTACAAATATGAACCAATTTGGTTTCACAGTCTTTCTTTATAAGTTTCATTTGCTACACAAGCACTTGGTTTTGGCTATACAAGAAGAAAAAACAAATGCCCCAAAGAGTATTTAAGTGCAATTGACTCCTGGTTTCCATTTGCTAAAACCAGATGGCATAATCTTTCCCCGTGAATGTATTAATCGGTTATCATGTTACCGGTGGAGGGTCAAATTAGGCTATTTCATTTATTGGGGGAAATAAAATTGCTCTCTTCTTCCCACACAACCCAGCCACCATCCTGCCCAGGCTCTCCCCATCTGGCTCAAACCACTCTCTGCTTTTCACAGAGAGCAGCTTAACAACAGGACTTTATGCAGTTATAAATAAATAATCCAGGTTCTCATTCCTAAAAATGGAACGCCAGAACGCAGAGCTGGTGGAGAAGCTGGCATCCTGTGTCCTGCGTATGTGAAGCATCAGAGTTGATTAGCACAGACAGGAGATCGGAAAGCCATGAAGCACTTTTGAAACCTTGATAGGAAGTGACTCTCTCTGGATGCAGATTTATTGATACTGACAACATTGTTTTTTTCTCATTTTTTTAAAAAAGTGAAAGTACCTTGTACACGGAAAAATACAGAAACCAAATGAATAATGAAAAAAAAATAAAAACAGCTCAATAGAACTGCATGTCCCAGCTCCTGAAAGAACCAGTGTGTGGGGAGAAAAGAAGAGAAAAAGAGAAAAGTGGGGCAGAATAGGGAGGAAGGAAAGGAAGATTAAATATGAAATATTTTCAGCGGAGTTTAAATACATATTTATATATTTTATATATCCTATATAATTTTCAAGTGTTTACAGAAACCTGATCCTTGGATTCATCTATTTCTTTAAATGGAAAGTCTATGATATTCAGCAACATTAGCCTGAACCCTACACTCTTTGGGTAAATATCATCTCACAATGTCTTTGCATACCTGTATTGGCCAAGGAGAGAGAGTAGCATCAGAGTGAATCCCCTCCCTCCAAAAGTAAGAAAGATAGTTAAAAAAGAAAAAAAAAAGAGTGAGAAAGAGAAATCAGTCCTACAGCACAGCAATATTTTCAAACGTCAGAATTTCTTGATTTTTGTTGCTGTTAAGAAAAAAGGTAACTTTTAACAAGCCCTCCCAAATTTATTTGTGGTTAAGTCAAAAATAGAGTCACTGAATGGTTGAATTACCACAAAATTCCAGGTCTGCAATTCTATCTTCCTCAGTATCATCAAACCCTCTCTTTCCCGTCACCTCAGGGAGAGCCGGAAATCACCCTTCGGTTAGAAGTAGCCTAGTCTAGTCCAGGGTAGGGAGGCTGTCCTGTCCCTTTCAGAGCTGTGGCCCCAGAAGAGGCGATCCACCTGTGGGGCTGACAGCACTCTCTGAACCAGGCTCCTGGAACAGGCTATCCGTGCCAAAAACAGAATTTTCCTTCCTTCTTTATGGCTGTTCTGTCGCAGTAAATACCCTCAGAGCAAGCAGACCTTCTCCTATAACCTTTCACTGAGTAAAATGCCAGGCTGACTCTTTCCTGATCAGGGCAGTACCCAAACATTGGTTTTTAAAGGAGCCTAGCTCTGTCTTAGAGACACCATGTTGACCTCAATATAGAAAACCACAGGCAGGATAGAGGTCAAGTCTCTGACCCAAGTATGGCCAGGGCCATGTGCATAGTACAATCCTAAGGAAAAGAAACAGGCGAGAAACATGGATATGAAAAACAGAATTGTTGTTGTTTTTTAGTTGTTCAGTCTTGTCCAACTTTTGCAACCCCATGGACTGTAGCCCACCAGGCTCCTCTGTCCCCTGGATTTTCCAGGCAAGAATACTGGAGTGGGTCGCCACCCTTCTGCAGGGGATCTTCCCAACCCAGAGATCAAACCCGGGTCTCCTGCATCTCCTACAAGGGCAGGTGGGTTCTTTACCACTAGCGCCGCCTGGGAAGCCTAGAAGACAATCGGTGTCTTTTAAAAAGTGAAACATTAATGTGATAAAAAGACCTTAGTGATTGCCTCCAAAGAAATACGTTAGGAAGTGATAGATTTTTGAAGCTATATTTGTTAAATGAATCTTTGTTTGACATAATCATGACATACCCTCTATTTTAGAATTCATTCTTAGTTGCTCCATTGTGTCCAACTCTTTGTTCCTCTAGGGAAGCCTCCTTAGTGGCTCAGATTGTAAACAATCTGCCCCCAGTGAGAATCCCATAGACAGAGAAGCCTGGTGGGCTACAGTCCATGGGATCACAAAGAGGTGGGTACGACCGATGGCCTAGCACTTTCACATTCTTTCATAGAATTCAGAGGAGTTATTTGGCCTGGAGGAGTACCTGTGTGAAGTAAGGACTGTTGGCCCAGGAAGCAGCTGTCCAGACATGAAAGAATAAATAAGCCAATTGACTCACAAGCAAGAGAGGATTGTGGTGACCTACTGTAAAGCGCAGGGAACTCTGCTCAATGTTAGGTGCAGCCTGGATCGGGGAGCAGTCTGGGGGAGAATGGAAACCTGAGTAGGTATGGCTGAGTGCCTTTGCTGAGTACCTGAAACTATCACAACATTGCTAATCAACTATACACCAATACAAAATAAAATGCTTTTATTAAGTACATAAAGATGCCACCTAACATTTATTCATCAAGTATGTTTATTGCAATGTGTTTGTTGAATAAAGTGACAATTTGGGAGCCATTTAAAAATCCAGGAAGAGCTATAGTAAATAATGAAATACTGTGTCACCATTTAAAAAGATGTTATGGAGGCCTAATTTTGATTATGGATAATATTCACATTGTATTGTGTTGAAAAAGTAAAAGCAGAGATCCCACTTCTATAAGGTAATACATTTATTTCATTATATATTTGGAATGATAAATAACAGAATATTAAAAAAAAAGAGAGAGAAAGAGGGAGGCTCATGGTGGCCTGCCCCTCTACCCCGCCCCCCCATTCCTCACTGTATCTTGATTAGATTCTGAGCTCACTGCCAAAGTTAATGTTATTCTTAGTCCCTGAGTGTTCTAAGAGTCTAAGAGCCAACCATGTCTTCACTCTTAGATTTTACAATATTTGATTCCACTTAAGCCTGTTAGGACAAAGAGAAAGCATTTGCTGGGGACACAACTTGGGGAATGCAGGGAATGTGGGCACAGATGATGGATAACAATCATGACAGAGGGCTAAGACTAGATTTTTTTTAGTGGAACACCAAAAGATCCCACGTGAGCCTTCTACAACATATGTAAACTATAATGGGATCAAATCCAGTTCTGAGGGATCTGAAGGAAATAACTTTGTTCTGAGTTCAGATCTTTCATCTATAAAATCTGAGACAACCCCTGCCTCATGGATATTTGAAGAACTTAATAAACGTAGGCAAGCATCCTGTTGCTTTGTCTAGGTGTAGTGGGGTGGCCAGGAATTATCATTTACTCACCTTTCTCACTCTGAAGTAGAATCCTTACTTAACAAAAGAGAAAGAAAGCTTCCTGTCTCTTCAGAACAAGGCTCTGGCACTCCTCAGAAAATGAATTTGGTAAGTGTGATTAAAAA
Organism: Cervus canadensis; assembly: GCF_019320065.1. Taxonomy (NCBI): domain Eukaryota; kingdom Metazoa; phylum Chordata; class Mammalia; order Artiodactyla; family Cervidae; genus Cervus; species Cervus canadensis. The sequence continues at coordinate 24,452,477 of NC_057397.1, read as the reverse complement.
AAAATCTTACTAGATACTGATATCAATTTATAACAGATAACTCAGCATCACCTGGGGCAATTTAATACTCAACATCAAAGGCAACGTGAGTTTGAAACTTTGAAGAAGAGACACATGCGATACATAATTTAATCTAGTTCTCCAGTGCTTACATTTTAATTTGGACTGTGTAAACACCACTTCTGAGACTATTGGGACTTTAAGCCACATCACAAATCACAGAATAAAACATTTGATTTTTCAAGCAATTCTTTTAAAGCTAAGCAGTTGAATGACAATTAACTAGAGTAATCACAAAAACTTTTTTTTTTTTTTAATTTTGTGATTAAGATGGATGACAGTACACTTGCTTAAACAATACAGTTCAATGGGCAGGTTATACTTTTTAGAGAAATTTCATCTCTGGAACCTTCCTTCCTCTTCAGACAAGACTCTGGTTTCTGATTTAAATAAACCATGTTTTGTTTTGGGTATGTTTAGCTGGTGGAAAATAAAAGTTTAGGCATATCACAAGAAGTTTACAATAACTGCTCCCTCATAAAGGGAAAAACAATCAAACATGCAAAGATCAATTTTCTGTCCATTTCAATTGAGTGATTATGTGTGATGTCCTATCTATAAAAATACTTTTAAATTCTATATACACATATATATGATAAGGAATTAAATATTGAACGGCATATATCAAACCCTAGTATCTTTGGAAAGCACTGGAATTTTGGTGTTGGGAAGAGGGGAAAAACTATAGGGAAATAATGGTTAGGCTCAACTGCAATGAGGTGGATTTTCCAGCTGAAAACTGGGAATTAATAAAATTGCTTTTATTGAATCTACTCATGAAACAAGCTAAAATAATTCAAATATTTTGGGAGGGAAGTTAACAATATTTCATTTTAGAAGTCAAAATTATACAAGAAATTGGAAAAAACAGATTCAGTATTGCATTGTGTGCCTACTATTTAGTTAAAATGTGATTGCTTAAATTATTATAAAACATGAATAGTCTGATAAGCTAATAGTTTTGGATGGAAAAAGAGTATTGGTAGAGGACAATTTGCAAAATACTAGTGGGTTTGTAACAAAGTTTGCTTTTCTAATGTGCAGTACAATAAAAACAATATAGGCAATGTAGTGAGTTTTTCATAAATTTATTTTTTTAAAGGATGTTCTTTATTCTCAGAATATTTTCATCCTATTAATGTTGTAAAATCTCTCTTTCATAAAATGGATGGTGATAGAAAATGATAATCTATTTTTTTCCCTTAATATCCTTGTTTGGTAAAATAGAAACTGAACAAACTTTTATTAGCACTTTTATTAGTTGTCTGTGAACTTAGAACTGTTCTCAATACTTTATCATTGTTTCATCTCTACCAATGATTCTAGCCTAGCCATCTATTTTATATGCTTAGTGTAGCTATATTCATTTACTTACACTGTTAGCCTACTATGCCCTTTCCCCTTCTGTACTTTCAACTTTTCTCTTGTCTTGTCTCTAAGGTGTGTCTCTATTAATAGTAACAGTATATATTTTTAATAACCACTATGACAGTATCTATCTTTTAATTAGAGTATTAATTATATTTGACATATTTGCTGAGGTATTTGCACTGAAATCTACATCATTCTACTTTGTTTCTAGTTTTCTATCACTTCTCAGTTCTCTTTCCCCTCTTCTCTGCCCTCTTTTTAGGAAAAGAATATCAGGAACTTTTTGTTCAGTTTCCTCCTGTGTTAATTGTAAGTTTTACATTCTTTTATTTTTTACCATAGAGATCAGAACATTTATCCTTGACTTATTAAAAAATGAGAGTGTTACTCCTTCAGTCATGTCTGACTTTTTTCAACCCTATGGACTGTAGCTGGTTTCAGAAAAGGCAGAGGAACCAGAGATCAAATTGCCAACATCCACTGGATCATCAAAAAAGAGAGAGAGTTCCAGAAAAACATCTATTTCTGCTTTATTGACTATGCCAAAGCCTTTGACTGTGTGGATCACAACAAACTGTGGAAAATTCTGAAAGAGATGGGAATACCAGACCGCCTGACCTGCCTCTTGAGAAACCTATATGCAGGTCAGGAAGCAACAGTTAGAACTGGACATGGACCAACAGACTGGTTCCAAATAGGAAAAGGAGTACGTCAAGGCTGTATATTGTCACCCTGCTTATTTAACTTATATGCAGAGTACATCATGAGAAATGCTAGGCTGGAAGAAGCACAAGCTGGAATCAAGATTGCCGGGAGAAATATCAATAACCTCAGATATGCAGATGACACCACCCTTATGGCAGAAAGTGAAGATGAACTAAAAAGCCTCTTGATGAAAGTGAAAGAGGAGAGTGAAAAACTTGGCTTAAAGCTCAACATTCAGAAAACTAAGATCATGGCATCTGGTCCCATCACTTCATGGCAAATAGATGGGGAAACAGTGGACACAGTGGCTGACTTTATTTTTCTGGGCTCCAAAATCACTGCAGATGGTGACTGCAGCCATGAAATTAAAAGATGCTTGCTCCTTGGAAGAAAAGCCATGACCAACATAGATAGCATATTAAAAGAACAGAGACATTACTTTGCCAACAATGGTCCCTCTAGTCAAGGCTATGGTTTTTCTAGTGGTCATGTATGGATGTGAGAGTTGGACTATAAGGAAAGCTGAGCACCAAAGAATTGATGCTTTTGAGCTGTGGTGTTGGAGAAGACTCTTGAGAGTCCCTTGGACTGCAAGGAGATCCAACCAGTCCATCCTAAAGGAGATCAGTCCTGGGTGTTTCATTGGAAGGACTGATTTTGAAGCTGAAGCTCCAATACTTTGGCGACCTCATGCGAAGAGCTGACACATTTAAAAAGACCTTTGATCTGGGAAGATTGGAGGGCAGGAGGAGAAGGGGACAACAGAGGATGAATGGTTGGATGGCCATCACCGATTTGATGGACGTGGGTTTAGGTGGGCTCCGGGAGTTGGTGATGGACAGGGAGGCCAGATGTGCTGCAGTTCAATGGGGTCGCAAAGAGTGGGACATGACTGAGTGACTGAACTGAACTGAACTGATGGACTGTAGCCCACCGGGCTCCTCTGTCCATGGGGTTTTCCAGGCAAGGATATTGGAATGAGGTGCCATTTCCTTCTCAGGGGATCTCCCCAACCCGGGAAGATCAAAAGTGAAAGATTTTTGAATATTTTAAGTTCATTTACCTTCTCACACTTGTTATGCTGTCATATAATTTATGTTATGTTTTCACATAATTTATTTCACCTGTATTCCTTGGTTTGGATTCCCCTCAAGACACATCCTGGGACAAAAATTAGAGTTCAGAAAGTTTGTTTGGAAAATGATCCCCAAAAGAAAGTGATAAAGCAGGGAAGGGAGAAAAGCCATCAAATATCTTAATGATCAAGTCACAGTCTGGGGACTTAAATGTGTTAGAGGCTGTACTGAGTTGACTGGGCCCCCCTCCCAAAAAAAAAGATGTGTCCATGTCCTTATCCCAGGAATTAGTGCATGTAACTTTATTTAAGAGAAAAAAAGAAAGTTCGTTGCAGATGTAATTAATATAAAGATGTTGAGATGAGGAAATCATTCTAGAATAGGATGGACCCTAAATTCAATGAAAAGTTCTTTAAGAAACAGAAGAGAAGACACAGAATGAGGAGGAGAAAGGCATGAGAAAACAACGTTCAGGCTGGAATTATACAACCACAAAGCCAAGGAACCGCTGAAGACTAAAAGAAGCGGGAAGAAACAGCGTAGGGTTCTCCTCTGGAGTATTCTCAGGAAGCATGGCCAGGTTGGCACACTGATTGAGAACGTCTAGTTTCCAAACTGTGAAAGATTAAGTTTCACTTTAAGCCACTTTCATAGTAATTTGTTAACAGTAGCCCTAGAAAGCCAACTCTTACATTATATTGGAGTCATGCTGTAACAAACACCTAAAAATGTGGAAGCATCTGTAAAATTAGGTAAAGGGCATTGCATAGAAGAAATTTAAGAAGCATGATAGAAAAAGCCTAGATTGCCTTGAAGAGAATGTTGGTAGACCTATGCATGAGCATTAAAGGAATTTCTGATGAGAGAGTTCAGAAGGAAACTAGGAGCATATTTCTGTAAGCTAAAGGGAAGGAAATCTGTCGTTACATAGCAGTAGGAAAATTGGGCTGAATTATGTTGTACTGTTGTGTGGAAAGCAGAACTTATCAGTGATAAAACTGGATATTTAGCTGGAGAGATTTCCAAGCATAGTGTTGAAGATGTGGCCTAATTTCTTCTTGTAGCTTATGGTAAAATGTGAGAGAAAAAGTGATAAATTGCCAAGCAAAATGGAACCAGCACTTGATGATTTGGGAGGTTCTTGGTATATTCAGACTGCAAAGGATGTTAAAATTAAGTAATTCATGGATGAAAAAGTGTGCCCTAGAAAGAAGTTCAAGGGCATGACTGGATTGTCTTTAGATGAAGTGATTAGCTGGGTGACACATGGATCCATCTCAGCAGAATCCAGGAATAGATAAATGGAGTTTTTCCAGGAAAGATTTATGGAGGACTTTGCCCAGTGTCCTAGAGCCCATGACAGAAGGGGAAATGGATAAGATGTTTGAGAATGTTGTAACAGCAGAAACACTTTCAACTTGGACTGAAAGAGACAAAAGCAAGACCAAAGGAGAACACTCAGATTTCTGAATTTTCTCAGGTGGGAAATGAGCTGACAGACCTACTCACCTGCAAATGTATCCTACCCTTCAGGAAAAGGGAAGATAACTCTGAGGATAAAGCCCAACAGAGCCACTGTGGGCCCAGAGGGTGAAGCGTGGAACCACAGAGAATTATTTTTGGGTTTTGAAAGTGAGGGGAATTTTTCTGGATGGATTTCTAACTTGCTTGGAACTAGTGATTCCTTTATTCCTTCCAATTTCTCCATTTCAGAATGAGAATGTCTGTGCTTCTCCTACAGTTTTATTGTGGAAGTAGAAAATTTCCAATTTTATAGATCCATAAATGGAGAGGAGTTTTTCCTAGGGATGAGTCATATCTCAGAGTGTTACCATGTTTTATATAAAAGATGTACTGATGAGATTTGGGATTTTTTGAGCTGATGATATTTACATGGGACTTCCCCTGGTGGCTCAGATGGTAAAGAATCTGCCTGCAGTGTGGGAGACCCAGGTTTGATCCCTGGGTCCGAAAGATTCCCAGACCCAGGAAATTGCAACCTACTTCCAGTATTGGCTGGAGAATTCCATGGACAGTGGAGCCTAGCAGGCTACAGTCCATGGGGTCACAAAGAGCAGGACACAACTGAGCAACTATTTTCATGAGATTTTAGACTCAGAGTTGATCTGTAATGCGTTGTATTCCTTCTTGGCACTTCTGTTTACTTATATTTGAATTTTTTGCATTTTAATTGAAATATAGTTGATTTACAATGTTTCAGGTATACAGCAAAGTGATTGACTTTTATATATATATATATATATACACACACACACACATATATATATTGTTTCAGACTTGTTATTACAAGATATTGAATAGTTCCCTGTGCTACACAGTAGGTCCTTGTTGTTTATCTATTCCTTTTTGAATTTATATTATTTCATCAAGGATCATTTTCGTTATGAAAGAGTCTTTCATATATTTTAATATTATCCAAATAGCAAAAAAGTTCTTTCAGTATCTGTTTGTATGAAAGTATGTTTACTTCTTCTCTTTTTTTTTTTTAGACTATCTTGGCAGAGCATAGATTGGTAATTATTTTTGTTCCCCACTCTCAAGATGACGTTTTATTTTCCTTTGGCTTTCACCCTTTGAAATGTTAACTAACAATCTTATTTTTGTTCCTTTTCTCCTGGACATTTATGAGCTCTGTGTTTGGTTTTCAGCATTTTATAAATGCTTAGGTATGTTTTTTCTTTATTCTGCTTGAGTTTCATATTACTTCTTGAATCTGTAGTTTGGTATCTTTCTTCAGTTTTGGAACGTTTTCAGCATACGTTTCTGTAAGTATTGCTTTTATTTCATTCTTTCTCCTCTCAGTGTGAAACTTCAGTTATATGTGCATTGTAGTTTGCCTCTGTATCTCATGTAATTTCTATTCTCTTTCTTCCTTTGTTCTATGTGCTTGTATATGGATATTTTATACTCAGCTATATTCCAGTTTCTAAATCCTGTGCCTATTCTATCATTTCAGCAATTTATTACACTTTAAATTTCAGTTAATGTATTTTTTTTAGTACCACAATGTACATTTGATTTTTTTATTACTAATTCTAATTTTCTGGTAAAATTCAAATAACCAGACGCAGAACTTTATCAGAGAAACGTAGTCCACAAAACTATTATGTTCCAGTCTGTTTCTACTATCTTCAATACTTGGATCATGTGGTGACCTGTTTCTGTTGTTCATTTTCTCTCTTCATTTTCAGTTGTTTGGTCCTGACATTTTGTGGCGCTCTGGATTACACTATCTTCCTCCAGAGAGGCTTTGCTTTTCTTCTGACAAGCAGTTGGAGTGAACAATGATCTCTTTAATTTCATCAATGTTTTCAGTCTATGTGAGAGCTGCTGTGTACCCTCTGCTTTTATTTCTAGTTCTGTGTAGACTTTCACAGTTTGACAGGAATCCTAGGGTCTTTTCCTAATTAGTGAGCCCTATATATGCATTTCTCTTTTTCTTCCTCTGACTGCTGAGACTGTTGAAAACTCTGCTGAAATTTTTAACCTGAAGCTTTCTGCTTCTCCTTACCACTTTTCACTTGATGCAGTTTAGGAATTATAAATTACCAAAAGTGGGGGGAAAGGAAGAGAATTCATAGCTTCAAAGCATTTCTCTTTAAAATCTTGGCTCTTTAAAACCTGGTTGTATGCAATTATTCTTTTCTTACTCATTAAACAGCTATTTGCTTATCTATGTTTATCCAGTTTTTATTTAGGTGTATTTTGGTGGGATCATTGGCCTAAAACAAGTGACATTCTTAGAGCCAGAGGCCAGATTATTGTTTTCAGGTAGAAATACTAATTTATTTATCAGATAAATAATGATAAATTGATAAACTGATAATATTATCATCAGATAAATACTGGTAGTACTAATTATTTGTCAGTCAGTACCTATGGCTGATTCTTGTTGATGTATTACAGAAAACCACAAAATTCTGTAAAGCAAGTATCCTTCAATTAAAAATTTTAAGAAAAATACTAATTTATTGTACAGTTGCAATAAATAGTATAGCAGTTAAGTGTGGGCACAGTTTTCATTGAGAGTCTCAGAGCTTATCTCCCTGTAATTATTAACATTTTAGGTGTATTCTTGGGCTTCCCTTGTGGCTCAGCTGGTAAAGAATCCACCTGCAATGCAGGAGACCTAGGTTCGATCCCTGGGTTGGGAAGATTCCCTGGAGAAGGGAACGGCTACCCATTCCAGTATTCTGGCCTAGACAGTTCCATGGACTTTATAGTCCATGGAGTTGCAAAGAGTCGGACACAACTGAGCAACTTTCAGTTTCACTAGGTGTATATGCCAGACTTTTAATGAAAGTGGAAATAATATAGGAGTAAATCATCTAAGGGCTTCCCTGGTGGCTCAGATGGTGAAGAATCTGCCTGCAATGCAGGAGACCTGAGTTCCATCCCTGGGTTGGGAAGATACCCTGGAGGAGGGCATGGCAACCCACTCCAGTATTCTCGCCTGGAGAATCCCCATGCACAGAGGAGCCTGGTGGGCTACAGTCAGTCCGTGGGGTCACAAAGAGTCAGACATGACTGAGTTACTGCACAGCACAAACGGGCTAAAGACTCAATATTTTTATGCAATTTATTTCCACACTCACCCCCCAAAAACCCACAAAATCACCACAGGTGATTACCTCTTTTAATTGATCATCTCAAAACTAAAGTTTTCCAGCAAATATTTTTTTTTGTTGTTTCTGAGGGCTCAGAACTACTCTAAGCTCTAGGAGCTGATGGATACGGAATATTGTAGACAGGACAAAAAAGATATATCCTGAATAAATCTAATTATCAGTGAGTCTATAATCAAGTTGGTCAGAAAATCCTATCTAATATTAGAAATCAGTAAAAAAAAAATACATGTGGACTACATCACACTGATGATCTTTGTAAAAAGATAATAATATAAAAATGAGTCACATAGAGACACTATCTAATGAGATGTTAGAGCTATTATTGCGATAAAGTTATTTGGTTAGTTTGCAACCAAAATTTCTACTAAGATTAGTTAGCCTCATATATTTTCTGATATCCTCAGGCGGAAAGTGCTCATTTATTCAACAATGCTTATTCTTATAATACATCATAATCACTATTACAAGTGCCAGAACAAGAAACTGTACCCACATGTCCACACAGAGCGTGTTGTAGCTGAAAAAGATCTGGGAACAAATTCTCTTTCTACGAGCTTACAATTCTCAAGCCAAGAATGGGTTAGGAGTATGTACTAATACAATTAGTTGTATTTTGATGTAAAAATGAAATAAAATGAGCTTGTCTGTGATCATTTGCACCCACAGAAAAACTCGTCGGTTTCTTGTTGTGATGTTATGGCCAAAAATATTAAAGAACTCTATTTTCCTAAGTAAGTTTTAATATTACACACTTTCATTTTCATATTTATATATGATTTTCTCTGAAGTAAACCAGCAGTGGTAATACATCAATGAGATGCTTTATTTTTAAATAACAAGAAGATCAAGAGGTTTAAACATAGATGCTTTACATAAAAAAATAAAAAAACATGTATTTTTAAAATAGAACCATTATTTTAAAAATAAGATCTCAGTTTATTCTGGACCATAACTAGGTAGAAAAGCATTTTAAACATTGTTTATAAATGTCTGTATTGATACAGTATTATGCTAAGTGCTATAGCAAGAAAAATAAGGGAGGAATTTCTCTATATGGGAATATATGTAAACATGCACATATTACAGAAAATATCACAGTGCTCTAAGAACCATGATAAAATATATGGAATGCTGCTTCAGAGTCTAGTTAATGCAAGTAAAAACCAGTTATAGGAGGAAAAATCTTCGATAGTAGCAAAAGAAAAAAAAATTGCTGAAATGCATGAAACTTATGGGTTAAGGATCCATCTTGCAATGCAGAGGATGCAGGTTCAATCCCTGATCGGGAAACTAAGATCCCACATGCCACAGAGCAACTAAGCCTGTACACCACGGCTAGAGAGTCTGTACACCACAGTAAACAACCCTACATGGCACAGTGAAGATCCCACATGCCCCAACTAAAACTTGATGCAACCAAATAAATAAATAAATTTAAGAAATAGTTGAAGTACTGAAGGTAAATTTAACAAGTAATAGGCACCATCTACAAGAAGAAAACCTTGCTGAAAGACACAAAAACATACCCACTTAAACAAATGGAAAGTTCACTTACATTTCCAAAGAGAAAAAAACAACAGCATAATGAGGTCAGTCAGTCAGTCAGATCAGTCGCTCAGTCATGTCCAACTCTTTGCAACCTCATGAACTGCAGCACGCCAGGCTTCCCTGTCCATCACCAACTCTCGGAGTTTACTCAAACTCATGTCCATTGAGTCGGTGATGCCATCCAATCATCTCATCCTCTGTCATCCCCTTCTCCTCCTGCCTTCAATCTTTCCCAGCATCAGAGTCTATTCAGATGAGTCAGTTCTTCGCATCAGGTGGTCAAAGTATTGGAGCTTCAGCTTCAGCATCAATCCTTCCAGTGAATATTCAGGACTGATTTCCTTTAGGATGGACTGGTTGAATCTCCTTGCAGTCCAAGGGACTCTCAAGAGTCTTCTCCAACACCACAGTTCAAAAGCATCAATTCTTCAGTGCTCAGCTATCTTTATAGTCCAATTCTCACATCCATACATGACTTCTGGAAAAACCATAGCTTTGACTAGACAGACCTTTGTTGGCAAAATAATGTTTCTGCTGTCTGTAAATTATTAAACCACATTATAAAGCTAACTATCTAAAAACAGAGTAGTATATGCTTATAACTAGATAGAACAGAATAGAAAATCCTTTAAATATATGAGGGTTTTTTTCATTTGATAAAGAGAACATAACTTAACTCAAGTAAGGAAATATGGATTCTAAGTAAACTAGTCATTGGGATAATAGGTTAGCCATTTGGTAAAAATAAACAAGTTTATATTTCCACCTCACATACAATAAATTCCACATACAATAGATTCAAAAATTATAGATGAAAAATTAAACAAAGTATTAACAGAAAAATGTAAGCATATGGAGTTCTTTTATAATCTCAGAGTGGTGAAGGCCTTTTAAGTGGCATAAAATTCCAGAAGCCTCATAAAAATATATTGATAAATTCAACTATATAGTACTTCAAAAGTATAATAGTTCTGCTTGAATAAACAAACAAAAGGAAAAATATCAAAAGACAACAGACAAATGAGAAAAATTTGCAACCCCACATGACAAAATTAATTTCTTTAATGTATTAAATGTTAATTTCCCTAATGTGTAAAATATTTCTTCCAATTAAAGAGAAAATAATTTAAAACAATACAAATTTTGCAAAGTATATGATAAATCAGATCACAGAAAATGATATACAAATATATGACATAAACATGAAAAGACAATTGAGCTCCCTTATAATAAAGGAAATACAAAAATTAGAAAAAAATGTAGTTTTCACTTACATGTATTGGCAAACATTAAAAAATTTGGTAACCCAGAGGCACTTTCATACTTTTTGCTGAAAATATAAATTAGTAAAACTATATGGAAGGCAATTCAATACTAGTTACAAAAAATATTTTTAAATCACTGTTACTTTTGCCCTATTTGTATTCCACTTTTGGGAATATATCCTACACATATATCCATATATATAAAATGACCTATATTCAATATTATTCACTGAAATACCTTTTTATATTTGAAAATGTTTTTGTCATTAAAGGAATGGTAAAGATTATTATGACACATTTATATATAAAAAAGTATGTTTTAAAAAGTTAGAACTATATATATATATGTATATATTCTGCTGCTGCTAAGTCGCTTCAGTCATGTCAGACTCTGTGCGACCCCATAGACGGCAGCCCACCAGCCTCCCCAGTCCCTGGGATTCTCCAGGTAAGAACACTGGAGTGGGTGGCCATTTTCTTCTCCAATGCATGAACGTGAAAAGTGAAAGTGAATTTGCTCAGTCGTGTCCAATTCTTAGCGACTCCATGGACTGCAGCCCAACAGGCTCCTCCATCCATGTGATTTTCCAGGCAAGAGTACTGGAGTGGGGTGCCATTGCCTTCTCAAATTTACACTTCTTGGGCTTCCCAGGTGGCTCAATAGTAAAGAATCCACCTGCCAATGCAGGACCGGCAAGTTCCATACGTCAGTCAGGAAGATTCCCTGGAGAAGGAAATGGAAACCCACTCCAGTAGTCTTGCCTGGGAAATCCTACAGACAGAAGAGCCTGGTGGGCTACATGTCCATGGGGTTGCAAAAAGCCAGACACGATTGAGTGACTAAACAACAACATACATAACTTAAGAGATCAGAGATGTCTAAGATATATTTTTAAGGGAGAATATGAGAACTGTGTTTTTGGCAAAATATTTGTTGTGAGGTGACTTTTGAGTTCCCAAATTCATATTTTAAAATTCTAAACCCAGTGCCTCAGAATGTGACTGTAGTTAGAGACAGGGTCTTTAAAGAGTTAATGAAAGTAAACTGAAGTCGCATGTGTGGGGTTCCTCATGAAATATGACTGGTTCCTTATAAAAAGAAATTGGAACACAGACAATATACACACACTGAGTGTGTGTATCATGTGTGTGTGTGATCACATGAGGACATAGTGAGGAATGCAACTATCCGCAAGTCAAAGTGACCTTAGAAGAAATCAAACCTTCCAACATTTTGGTCTTAGACGTCTACCTTCCACCCAGTCTGTAACATTGTGTTATGGCAGCCTGAGCAGACAAGCACACTAGTATTTGTTTAGCATGTGTATTTGCAAATTTATACATATGTATTTGCTTTATTTGTGTGGTAAATCTCTTGAAGGACACTTAAAGGGATTGCAGTACTTTCTCTGGGAAAAATAATTCTATTGTTAATGAAAAGATGAGAGAGAGACTTCTGGAAAGAGGAGTGTCCTTGGAACTAGAAAAAAAGAGTTTCCCCTGCCCATTTAATGTCATGGTGCCTGGAGGGAAATTAGTCCTACAGCACCTCAGCTAGACATCTCTGAAAGAGGGTACAACATGAACACTAAATGAGTTTCTAGTATCTACAAATGAATATAGAATTAATGTTAGATTATTTAAAACATTTTTTAATTTAGAAAAAAAGTAACAACTAAGGAAATATTAATATATGAACATTCAGTATCTAGTCTAGCATCCTGTTATAAAGACTAATGTTCAGAAGAAGCTGAAAATAGCATGTTTTATAGTTCTGTCCTGACCAAGGAAAGTATGAAGAAGTAATCCTATTGATTATGGACAGATGGTATAAAGTTAACAAAACAAGAAAGAGAGAAAGGAAATAGGAGCCTCCTATTTTATTTCTGTCCTTTCTGTCAAAGAGAATAATCTTCAGACTGGAAAGAGTGGAAAATATATCAAGGATGGGGAATTGAAACTGAAAGATTAGTGAAGAGATTGCAAGAGGGTTTTCAAATGAATCCAATTTTCTGGACCCAGATGAATTGTTCAAAGGTACTGCAAGAACTTGTCCCAGAGAGCCCTCAGCTACCATCAGTAGTCATTAAGGAAACAGTAGAGAAGAATAAATGTTACCCTGCTTTCAAAAAGTTTTAGAAGGTATCTTCAACAAATCCATATATGGATCATCTTTTCCTTCCATGCTTTTTATTCCTCGAATTTGTGTTCTCATAGAATTAGGGCAAAGCTCCAGAGCAATTGGTTAATTATTTGAGATGTAAGCCAGTGGAAAGGAAATTAGTAATCTGGAAACCAGATTGGTATATTGTTGCTGTTCAGATACTAAGTCATGTCTGATTTTTGCAACCCCATGGACTATGGCATACCAGACTCCTCTGTCTTCCACTATCTCCTGGAATTTATTCAAATTCATGTCCATTGAGTAGGCGAAGCTATCCAACCATCTCATCCTCTGCCACTCCTTTCCCTTTTCACCTTCAATCTTTGCCAGCATTAAGCTCTTTTCCAATGAGTCAGCTCTTTGCATCAGGTAGACAAAGTATTGGAGCTTCAGCTTCAGCATCAGTCTTTCCAATGAATATTCAGGACTGACTTCCTTTAAGATTAACTGGTTTGATCTTGCAGTCCAATGGACTCTCAAGCGTCTTCTTCAGCATTGCAATTCAAAAGCATCAAGTCTTCAGTGCTCAGCCTCTTAATGGTCCAATTCTCACATCCATACATGATTCCTGGAAAAACCATAGCTTTGATTATACAGACCTTTGTTGACATAGTGATGTCTCTGCTTTATAATATACTGTCTAGGTTTATCATAGTTTTCCTCCCAAAGTACATCCAAGGAATAAAATGGTGGACCAATGGCAGAGTTGGCTAGTTGTTTTCCCTTGTTTCCTGCAGATCACTTTTCTTGGATCTCTCTTATGGCCCCTGTGATGTTGTGAGGTGTTCAATTACACACATGTTTCCCTAGCCTATGAACTATTCAGGGATGGACACTACTCTAGAGTCTGAGCTTTTCACATTCTATTTGTTTTCTGAAAGTTTAGTAGTAATATCAGTTGTAGACAGAGTGCATGTGGGTTTCATGAAGGCATCTGACAAAATTTCTATGAATGAATGTGTGGTCACAATACAAAAAAAAAGCTTTACAATTAGAATTTGTAGCTTGTTAAATTGCATGATCCAAGGGGCATTGGTGAATATATTTTAACTAGAAGGAGCACTCTATTTACTCATTAAAAACTTTTACCTGCAGCCCAGCTTTGTTTGAAATTGTAGGTCATAGATATATTAATATTCAGGAAAATTATGAATCACATAATATGTGTACTGTGCACTGTAGCAGGTTTGTATTAGGGACGAAACAGAAGGCACGGGGTGGGAGTTGGGGGGGGCAGTCTATCCCTGCCATTGGAACATTTGCAGCCATACAGAAGCAAGAGGTAAATATATTTAAATAAATTAGAGGAAATGTCAGGTGGAAGCTCCAGAATTTCCCCATAAGATGGGTTTAGTATTGGCAGCCTGGTTGAAGGTATGCCTACGCAGCTTGTCTTGAAACTGCGTTTGCACAGCAAGGACTGGTTTTACTTGGCTATATATTTGGGGATGGTTGGAGTAAGAGATACAGTGGAAGATTATGCAAATGTAAATTGATGGCAAAGTGTCTGTACAGTGCTGTGCCAGAGGAATTATAGAGAACTGTGGGGTTACTTAGGAGACATGTCTAACTAATCTCTGTCCATTAGGCATATGATCACATTTAGTGAAACTGAAGTCCAACTAGAAGCATGAAGACAAGTAAGAGGAATGGTGGAGAAGAAACAAGTTTTGCAGGGAGAAAGAACAGTACCCGTCAAAATCTGGAGGCAGGATCAGGAGATCGTAGAATATCTAGAAATGTAGCGTGACTAGCACACAGACTGAGAATGAGGGATTCTTACCTGATGCCTGCAGAGAACGGTCATAAAATCCTGTGTGCAAAGATACAGTCTGTGTTTATTCTTTGAATCATGGAAGCAAACACTAGTTTTAACGCTAAACTATAATATAATCAGTTTAATTTTTTGAAGACTCCTTGGGACAGAGAAGAGATTGAAAGGGCTACGTCTGGAAGGAGGGAGCCCACATAGAAAACTGTTACAGAAGCAGGAAATGTTGGTAGCTTTTCTACTGGGTATGGAGGAGTGGAAGGACCCTTGAAATGTTGGCATGGTAACATGGATAGAACTCTGGGATCTATTGCATGTGTCACATGGGTTAAAGGAAAAGGGAAAGACAAAATATATAATTTTGATGTTACCAACATGGGCCACTATACAGATGGTAATAATATTCACTGAGTAAGAACCCAGGAGGATTTGGAGGGTACAAGAAGATTTCAGTGTGGTAAACAGGAGAGAGACTACAATGAGGGAATCAATAGTATATATAGATCAATCATTGTTTATTATTATTATCATTAATTTTTTCACCCTTGCTTTCAAGAAGTTGGTGGGAAAAAAAAAAGAAGTTGGTGAACGCTATGATGAAAATGAACTTACGCACAGCAATGTTATTAAACACTGAATTTTCCCTTTGGGTTCTAGATTAAGAACCCTTGTCAAGGGACTAATAGAATTATGCAGAGAGTATATGTAGACTGAGAATGAAAGAAGGTTTACCATGGGACCTTGAGGAGTGATGGGAATGGGCAGAGAATAGTTATGACATAACTAAGGAAGAGAAATCAGAACATTAAAGAGAAGAACAGAAAAGCGTGTCATGGAAACCAAACAAAACTATGGCACAATGGGTAAAGAATCCACCTGCAATGAAGGAGACACAGGAGACAAGGGTTTGATTCCTGGGTTGGGAAGGTCCCCTGGAGAAGGGCATGGTGATCCACTTCAATATTCTTGCCGGGAGAATCCCATGGACAGAGGAGCCTGGTGGGCTACAGTCCATGGGATAGCAAAGAGTCAGACATAACTGAGCGACTGTGCACACACACACGCATTGGAAGTATGAAGAACTTGTTAACTGTGTATACGGTGTATTAGCTAATACAGCCAATGAACAAATGTGGGCATACAAACATTTCAAACAGCAGGAAGGATACAACAAATCTAGTAAGAGAAGATCCCTTGGAAAAGGGAATGGCAACCCACTCCAGTATTCTTGCCTGGAGAATCCCACGGACATAACCTGGTGGGCTATAGTCCACAGGGTTGCAAAGAGTCAGATACAACTGAAGCAGCTTAGCATGCATGCATCAGAAAATCTAAAATAAAAGCTTCAGAAAATCTAAAGAAAGCTATAAGTTTTCTTCCACTCGTGTTATTATTTTATACATTGCATTATTATTATATTGGGCTTTCCTTGGTGGCTCAGATGGTAAAGAATCTGCATGCAATTCTAGAGACTCAGGTTTGATCCCCAAGTCAGGAAGATCCCCCGAGAAGGGAATGGTAACCCACTCCAGTTTTCTTGCCTGGAGAATTCCATGGACAGAGGAGCCTCTCAGATTACAGTCCATGGAGTCGCAAAGGGTCAGTCATGTCTGAGCAACTAACACTGTCATTATTATATTATTATAATATTTTAGTATTGTCTAGATTTACTCTTTCCTATATTGTAGTCATCTTACAATACTAACAAACTTTAAATGAGAAATTATATTATGAGCATTCAAGTGTTGAAAAAATTATTTTTTAAAATTTAGCTACTTGGATGCTCTAAAATCTGTGAAAGCTGTCAAAATAATTGTTAATGATATAAAAAAGTAAGCCATGATATGTCAGAATGTTACTAAAACATAAAGCAACAGAAAGATGTTTATTAGAGTAATATTAATAAAAGCTTTTTAGTTCCAAAATTGTATGATACAAGTGATTTTCATCAAACTTTCAATACTTTCATATGATCATTGCTTTGAAAATCTTAAAGAGAATGAGAACACAACTATTCTACCTAATAAAGAAAAAAGAAAGTTTCTTTGAAAGCTTAGGGAAATAATTCACTGAAAATAGCAATAAAACCAAGAAGATTTTTCCTGTACTTCAGACAATTTTATAACACCACTGAGAAAAGCAGCTTGAAAATGAAAAGAAAGAACTTGATAATCAAAAGAGAGAATTTGTACACCACAATCTGTATTTTATGTGTGATGTTATTCAGACCTGGTTGTAGAAAACCTCTTCCAGTCCTGTCTCATTTCTCCAGTTGCTAGAGAAAGGAAGACTGTACCTGGATTGGAACCTGTCTCAGAATTTCTACCACAAGAGTTTATTCCGGCCAGCTCTCTAGTGCCTGATGACTTTGCCAAGAAATAAGGGGAAAAAATATTCCTAAGATGACTGTTTCAATGCAGCCAAGAGAAAGCAAGACTGTATATTTTCTGTGGTCCTATGTAATTCGGATCCAAGATGACTCATTCCTCTTAAGTAAGGATAAGCTTAAAAATTTAGCCTGTTTTTCTCTAGTTCAGACCTTAGTGTCCACATCAGCCAAGCCAAGCAAAGGGTTCACTTTGAAAAAAATCCCATAGCAGACAGCAGAGCCTGACCACAAAAGACCCGTTTGTGAGACATTATCGCCAAGGCAGCTTGTGGTTAGATACCTTATGATTTGCACAAAATAGATTCACAGGAGTCATAGTTTTTTAAATACATTTTTACTTTGCCCATATGAAAGTTGGTGTCCAATCTCATATTAAAAATATGTGTACAGAATATCTTCAGATAAGCTCATTGATATGTAAGTGATTCAATACAAATCTCATTAACCATAATTTAATATCATTATCACCAAAAGCATTATTGATGTTTTAAAAATAAAAAGCATATTGCTACACTAAGCACCTAGAACATGATCTCTAATATCACCCCCACTAAATGGAACTAGCACTCCACAGATCAATGGACTATCCCAGCACCAGGGCACAGAGCATCTTTTGATGTCACAAATTAAAGAAGTCCTTAAAAACTGATGTACATTTGTGAAAGACATAGGACCCAGATGGAAGGGGCTTCCACTGACCAAATTCAGGACAATTTGAGAACCACAATAATTAAGAACACTAAAGAATTTAAACCATTGTAAGAAAGAGTATCAGTTCATACCAATAATGAATAGATTATTGATGGATAGATGATGATTGATGAATGTATGGACAGATGTATGCTCAGTCATATCTGACTCTTTGTGACCCCCATGGACTGTAGCCCACCAGGTTCCTCTATCCATGGGGTTTTCCAAGCAAGAATACTGTAGCAGTTTGCCTTTTCCTACTGCAGGAGATCTTCCAGACCCAGGGATTGAACCCATGTCTCTTGCATCTCCTGCACTGGCAAGCAGATTCTTTACCACTGGAGCCACGTTAGATAGATAGGTAGACAGACAGATAGATAGTTAGATGACAGGTAAGCAGACTAGTAGATGATAGGAGGAAAAGTCAAATGATAAATATGGAGGGAATGGTAATAATTTTGCATCCATTATAGTAAAGATTGGATCAAGCAAGAATCATCAATGGATAGTCAATCTAGGAAAAACTTATACAAGGAGTATATTTACATGGTAGTAAGGAATCTCCCCCACAGACTACTGATTGGTAACAATACATTGCCAAAATTGCATAACATATTGGCCAGGTGATCAAAATTAACATCACCAGTGGGGATGGGTCACGCCAGACTTCAGGCTTCCAGCTCAGGCTCAGGTGTGCCCCTTCCTATCAATTCTGGGGACATAGTGGTTACCAGGGTCATGCTTTCCTCTGGATGGACCACAGGCTCACAGGATATCAAGGGAAGACACATGATGTCTCAGGCTTTGATGCAGAACTGGCTGGCATACTCATTCTACCATATTTCACTGCTAAAGCCAGTCACACGGCCAAGGCTGTGGTGGGAGGCATTTGCCAAGTTCTAGGGCAAGCAAGGAGGGAGTGATGCATAAAGGTCAATCACCCAGCCTTCTGCACACAACACAATTTTTCAGAGTTAAACCATCATTAGCAAAAGTAATTGCAGACTATGATAGAGGTGGTCTTAGAAGGACAAAATAGAATCCAAAAGATCAGACAGGAAATTTTGTAAAACTTGTGAAGGAGATGATAAGATCTTTGAGCTTCCCTCGTGGCTCCCCATAAATAATCTACCTGCAATGCAGGAGACCTGCGTTCAGTCCCTGGGTTGGGAAGATCCCCTGGAGAAGGGAATGATTACACACTCCAGTATTCTTACCTGGAGAATTCCATGGACAGAAGAGCCTGGCAGGCTGCAGACCATGGAGTCACAAGGAGTTGGATACGAGTGAGCAACTAACAGTATTATTAATATCAGGATAAAATCCTTGGCTAATGCAAGGAAAAAGAAATAATTTGGAAGAGAAAAATACAGTGCAGTACCAGGGAAGAACTGACAGGAATGGGTGACAGCCTAGATATGAGGAAAGAATTGAACTCAAGATGACTCCAAGGATCTGTAAACAGAGAGTTTTTAAAGGGGAAATAAAGTGCAGAGCATAGTAGAAGGACAATGATTTTGGTTTCTTATTTTGGAACACGTTCTGCTGCCATTTTAAAATGATCTCTTCAAAGTCACAGGACTAAAGTAAGCAATGGGGGAAATTTCCATACTTCCCTCTCAGCAAAGCACCAGGCTGTCAGGACAAGCTTTGCAGTTGGCACATAGCAATAATTAATGTGTTTATATCAACTTGAAAAAAAAATTTTTTTTGGCCATGCAGCAGAGCATTCAGGATCTTAGATCCCCGGTTCAGCTCAGTTCAGTTCAGTCGCTCAGTCATGTCCAACTTTTTGCGACCCCATGGACTGCAGCACACCAGGCCACCCTATCCATCTCCAACTCCCAGAGGTTGCTTAAACTCATGTCCATGGAGTCGGTGATGCCCCAACCAGGGATCAAACCCATGTCCCCTGCAGTGCAGGCGTGGAGTCTTAACCTCTGGACTGCCAGGGACATCACTATATCGACTTTACCTCCAGAGATTGTAGACATGAAATGAGTTAAGAAATGGTTAATATTCCTATATGTGCCTAGAGCCCTTTGTACATACACTTCCTCATCAGAGCACTTACCACATTGTCTTCCAGGGACCAACTTATCAGTTGCCTCTCACCTACGCCATCTCTTTACTCACATTGTATCCCCAGTCCCTTGAAGGAGGCGCAGGTTTTAGAATTTAATTTTCCAGCTTTACCATACGAAAAGAAGGGAGAATGGAGTTGTAACGGGTGCTGAGTGAATCAAATAGACTATGTGCCACATTCAGTAGTTACCAATACAAATTATTATAAGTATGTAAAGTTTCCAATTTATTTTGGTTAATTTGTTTTCAATCCTTTGACTGACAAATAGAGGGAAAAAATGGCTGGGCTTGCAATTCCAAAAATTGAAACAAAATATTTAATATTGAAAATGGAAAAAAATGTCAGCTCCAGAGATAGTACTGTAAATAATGGAACCAATTTTCAAAGACAGTGAAAGAAACATGACTGAATGGCTACCAATCACCAGGAGGAAGGAAGAGAGATGGTGAAGAAGACAGGAAAGCAGCAAAAACGCTAGGTTTATTTTTAGTGTATCTTTTCTAGAGAAGGAAATGAGGACATTTTTTATAACAAAGGCCATTTTCTAAGAGATTGGATTGTGTCTTTTCTAAAGTTATAGAATCACTTGAGAAAAATAAAGTGTTGAAAGTCTCTGAGAAAGTATAATACCCAGTGAAGGTTTCAGAAATAAAATGTGAAAAAAGTAAAGATACATATATTAAAGTTTCTTTGAAGAATTCTCTGAGGAAAAACAATTTAAGTTACTGATTCAGATAACATTAGTGCTTATGTATGCTGATCCCAGAATATCATCTCAAACTGTTATCTTAAAAATTGAACACAGGCATACAAATGTATACATTTTAAAAATATTTCAGAGTATTTTCAGAATATGTTTAAATACTATTTCAAATTATTCAATATTTTTTATTTTCGTGCTTAAGCTAGTCAAAAGTAAAAGTATCTCTTGTAATTAAAATTTATAAAAATTATTAATTTTTAATATTTTCAAAAGTATTTTTGCTAATGAATATTCTATCATTTTCCTTAATCTTTGCTGTGTTTTTAATGGTTAGAGGGGGAAAATAATCTGATACGTGCATCAAAAACAGAAAATAAGTAAAACTTCTTCCTTATTTCTAGCATTTTCATACTCCATGACTATGCTCTAAGTTATCTCTATTGGAAATGCATATAAAAATGCCTTCATAAGAAGCCATTTAATTACTATTAAATAGATACGTTTATACTGTTTTATCTGAGTGAATAATAAACATGGCTACTTTTACAACAGACTATCAATAGACGGAATTTCCTGTCGAGGTAAAGCTTGTGAGACGGCATAGAAATGAGCAGTTGAGGTGTCGCCCAAAACAATTTGAGGAGGCAATTTTGTCTCTAAAACACTGATATCTGAAGTTCTCCAATTTTTTAAAAAATCTTGATCTATGTTTAATAGTACTTGGCTTTCTGCTGTATGACAGTAGTGGAATTTCCTCGCTGTTTGAACATTGGAAAGTCCCATTGGAACTGAAAACTTTCTCCAAGACTCCTGTTAACTAGTTGGCTGCTACCTGGGGACCAAGGGCTTTCTGCAGATTTTAGCATCTTGGCTGAGTGTTCAAGGATGGCAGAGCTAAGGACAGAAACCACGAGTAATTCTGATTTCACAGCTATGTCCCCCTGACTCAAGTTATTTCTTCAGTAACTAATTCAGTGTGATTTATTAATTTTTATTTCATGTTATGTAAATACATTTCATTTTGGGAAACATAAAGAAAAATAACAAACCACATCAAATATGGAGCAAATGTATAAAACATTAAGGGTATAACACTCAGGCTCCTTTATTTCACTTGTAAAGTATAGACTTGATTGTTAGGTTTAAAGTTTGGGTTTAAGCCAATCTATCAGGGTTTTCTGGGACAGTCCCAGAAGTCTTACCACCTTAGTAATGCTTTTCTTCATACTATTGTTGTTTAGTCAATCAGTTGTGTCTGGTTCTTTGCTACCCTGTGGACTATAGCCCACCGGTCTCCTGTGTCCATAGGATTTCCTAGGGAAGAGTACTGGAAAAGGTTGTCGTTCCCTCCTCCAGGGGATCTTCCCAACCCAGGAATCAAACCCGTGTCTCCTGCACTGACAGGTGGAGTCTGTACCACCGCGCCACCTGGGAAGCTTAAATCAGAGATTAAATATAATAGCACCAAATAAATTATGTTCACTTTATTTTTAAATGACAATATTATAGTCTACATATGCATTTTTCCTTATCCTTCTATTTGTTTAACTACATGTAAGGAGAACACATATCCTTAGCTCATTAAAGCAAATCTTAAGGGAAATAAAAGGATATAAGATATGTATATCTTACTTTCAATGTAGTTATTTAACATAGTAAGCAACAATGCAAGTGTGCTCCATACAGAATATATATTGATTTCTGAGTCTTCATGTGGCTGCACTTGCCCATCATTGTTTATTTCTCTTCTCCCTTTTTCTCTGTTAGAATGTACTGAAAGTCTTTCTCCTTACTAGTTAGACCAAAAGTAACACCAATGTGAAATCAGAGCCTCCCTCCACCTTCTAATTAAAAAAAAATTTTTTTTACTTGGATTAGATGTTTTAAGCTTTCAGATTTCCTTTAAGAGAAATTTAAGCTTCATTTCACTGACATGGTTAGAAAACAAGTGTCTGATTCATATTAGTTTCTGGAGAATGTTGTTTAATCATTAGGTTTTGATATTTAGGGCTCTGACAAATATAGTAACTACAGTCAATATTTTTTTGCTGTTGTTTAGTCGCTAAGTCATGTCTGACTCTTTTATGACCTGATGGACTGTAAACCGCCAGGATCCTCTGTCCACTGGATTTTTCAGGCAAAAATAGGGGGGTGGTTTGCCATTCCCTTCTCCAGGGGATCTTTGCGACCCAGGGATCAAACCCACGTCTCTGCACTACAGGCAGATTCTTTATCCCTGAGCAGCCAGGGAAGAGCCTCGATATTTTTGGTGGACAGTAAAACATCTTTCATGCAGTTAAGTAATATTAAACAAGTCATTCATGCCATTTGGTATGTGGTAATTAGTGTATTTATAGATTTATAGTATTTATCAACAGTTGTAAACTCACACTCTTTTGGGGGCATCGAAATTAATTTCTCTCTGACAGAGAATGGTTTCTAAAATTTTTGACTGGAGTTTATCCACATATAACCAAACTATACTCTGTAAACTCACTTATTTCTTCTTGGATCTATTTTGCAAGGCTCTAACAAAAATAGCACTCTTAATTGCAACCTAAGCAATTTCAAGTTGTTTTCTATGTTTTGCACAAAAATAGCAATGTTGATTTCTCAAGTTATTGGATAAAAATGATATCATCAGTGTGCAACATAAATGCAGACTTCTCTATTCATCATCTCCCAGAAGATACTCTGTAATGGAGATTTTATATGTATATCTATACACATATACATACATACATATATAGTTTCTCTCCTATGATCATCATAAAACTGAGTCTGTAGTTAGGATGTTTTTCTTTTGTGATGGTTTTACAAGCAATGGTTAAAGACACATTTGATGCTTGATAACTGAAAGGAAAAGTTTCTAAGCTTAGTTTGCTGCTGTATTGCCATGGTGCATGTCACTTAAAAATGTAGCAGTTTATGTATACTTCATGCACAAGGATATTTTATGTTCTGAATCTAGTGATTTATGACAAATTCATCTCTGATATTTATAGCAGACTCCCCGCTCCATGCTTGGCTAGTTTAACTCCATGTCTTTTTCCCCCTAGTGCTTTACGAACTGTCATAATTGTTAAAGTTACACTACAATAATTCTAGGTTCAGTTAAATAGTAAAGGAAAACTGATATGCTTAATAACCACCAAATATTTTAACAAAAACCTACCAAAAATCTGTCACTTCACTATATAGCTGTTAAAATATTTTTTAATGCAATCGGGCAAGTTGTATATCCCAATCTTTACAACTTAGAGAGCAAAAGTAGAAAAAAATGCTGAAGATGATATCTGGACCTGGGGCAAGTTGTCAGAGCTACACTGGAAGGAAGTGGGACAGACTCTCTGTCCATGACAACAGAAAGACAAACTCAACATTTGTTCACCCCTAAATGGGATAAAAATACTTTCTAAAGCAGTCCTGCCAAGTAAATGACATGTGTTGACGGCTTAACTTAAAATCTGACACACAGCAGATAATCAATAAAGAGTGCATGCTCAGTTGCTAAGTCATGCCTGACTCTTTGTGACCCCATGAACTGTAGCCTGCAAGGTTCCTCTGTCCATGGAATTTTCCAGGCAAGAATATTGGGTTGCCATTTCCTTCTCCAATTAATAGAGACTATTTGCTATTATTACCATGTCATTGAGCTGAAATTCCCTGAACTTGTTATCTTCTTGGACCCTTTATTTCAAGTACTTTGTACTCAGATCTTCTAGATCCACCATTTACTCATTATTTGCCCAAGAGCAGTCAAGTCCAGAGAAGAAACATGCCTGTCCTTCCAGCTCATTGACTGTGATTTCTCTTTATCTGCCAACTCGTTTCTCAGCTGCCAGGCATCATCTGCATTTTCCTTAGGCTTGCATCCATCAATTGGAGTCTTTGAACAATCTGGTCCACTTGTTGGGCATTCTTTAAGCCTACTCTGCACGATAAAGCTGTATCCCAGCATTGTGGTTTGTTAGTCACTCAGTCGTGTCGGATTCTTTGTGAACCCAAGGACTGCAGCATGCCAGGCTTCCCTGTCCTTTACTATCTTCCAGAGTCTGCCCAAACTCATGTCCATTGAGTCGGTGATGCCATCCAACTGTCTCATCCTCTGTTGCCCCCCTCTCTTCCTGCCCTCAATCTTTCCCAACATCAGGGTCTTTTCCAAAGAGTCGGCTCTTCACATCATGTGGCCAAAGTACTGGAGCTTCAGCTTCAGCAGCAGTCCTTCCCATGAATATTCAGGGTTGATTTCCCTTAGGACTGACCGGTTTGATTTCCTTGCAGTCCAAGGGACTCTCAAGAGATCTCCAGCACCAAGGTTCGAAAGCATCAAATTTGGGGGTTGCTCTTACAGATTGAGATTTCCCTGAAATTCCCACAATTATTTTAACTTTATTTCCAGAATAAAGGGTCCTCTTTTTCAGCTGTTGCTACTGCTTCCACAGCATTCCTGGTCTAAGTGCCATCCCCTCTTGTGAACCTGGGTCTCCTCCTGGGCTGGCACTGCCCAGCAATGAACTATTGACTCTACCGTTGATGGTGACAGAACACATACAAAACAAGGGTGGAAATCCACCAAGACAGATTGTTTAACTATTGCATTTAATGAAAAAGAATCATCCAGTTTGGCAGAATGCCATCTTTTAAATTGAAGGAACATGCTTTCTTCAATAAAGTATTTGAATTCAGTATTTCTCTTTCATGTAGACAATATGACTTTTAAGACTACCTCTGGAAAACACATAGATAACTTCATGCTACCTTGAACCAGTTGTGATCTGCTAAATAATCATGTGCTGAATTTGCAACCAAAGAGAAGTTCTGAGGAATTCAAGAACAAACTAGTGTTGAGGAAGTAGATGTAGGGGTAGGGGTGGGAAGGATGCTCAAGAGGGAGAGGTGTGTGTACACATAGCTGATTCACATTGTTCTACAGCAGAAACTAACACAGCACTGAAAGCAATTATACCCCAGTAAGATTTTTTATTAATTAAAAATAAGTAAAATGAGTTAACGTTGTTAGTTTTTTTTTTCTTCTTTCCCTTACCTTAGCTGAAATTCTTCCAGACACATTGGCAATGTTTGCTATGATCTTCTTAATCATAAGTTACAAAAATAAATTTAACATATTTTATGTTAGTAAGTTTCCAAATGATTACAAACAACTAGTCCACCAAAAATCATAAAGGGTTAACAGCAACTATTCTAAATGTTTGTCTCACCTAATAACCTCAATCACTGTAATGAGTGTACTTTCAAATAAATATATTATGTTATTTTTTCAGTTAATCTTTAGGAAGTTAAGAGGCTTGATTTAAAATAAAACTTAAAGTTTCCATACACCATAGTAGGAAATTTTAATCCTAACATATATGCTTTTTAAAAATATCAGTCATGTCCTTAAAATTTTCCAACAAGTAATCTATTAGCATGAATCCCACTTCATCAGAATTATTTCTCTGCAGTTACAGTGTCCATAAGGAAAATATTATTTCTCTAGCATATACACCATATTGTTTTTCTCCCAACTATTAATATCTACTTGGAATTCAGTGCTTTTTACTTAAATCATTTCACATAATGTTTTAGAATTTATTTTTGTGGAATCCTTGAGCATCTGAAGATCATGTTCAAACTCCCTAGCCAAGTGCAACTATTGTTAAAAAAAAAAAAATGTGACTAATCAGTATCCTTTTAAATGAGTTTAAAAACAAAACACAAAACAAGTTTCACAACCTGAGGTATTGAAAAGTATACTTTGTCTCCTTAAATGCAATTAGGAGCCTGTTTGGAACTCTGGGAAGTATTCAGTGCCTCAGGTAAAAAGCAAATAAAACCTAAAGGAAGTTATTTTCATCTGAATGCAAGGATGTTGACAAAGTAAATCTTTCAGTCTTCTAGAACTAGAAGGTAATTTACTGCTG
This sequence comes from Cervus canadensis, assembly GCF_019320065.1. Taxonomy (NCBI): domain Eukaryota; kingdom Metazoa; phylum Chordata; class Mammalia; order Artiodactyla; family Cervidae; genus Cervus; species Cervus canadensis. The sequence continues at coordinate 24,426,076 of NC_057397.1, read as the reverse complement.
GCTGATGTCAGAAGCAATCTAACTTGTCCACTACAGAAGCCACACAAAGAACATTATTCATAAGTAAACCACCTTGATAAGAAGCCATCCTCTGAGCATAATTAGGAAATACAATGGGCAAAACCAGAGGTGGAGTTGTAATAATAAAAGTCAGTAAATCCTCTTTATAACTTTCATTACACGAAAGTAAAATATATCACAGGAGGTCAGATTATTCCAAACTGATGTCACCTCAGAGTTAAAAATAGCAACTTGCTTTTGTCAACTGAGAAAAGTGACAATATATTTTTAATGCCAAATAATACAATTCATAGAGACCCTAAGTGGAGTCCCTTTCTCCGTCCGCTAATTCAATTGGTAATTACCCTTTCCAGAATATTGACAGACACATTGCTGCTTAGGTTTGGTAAAGATCTTCAAGTGAAAATAATATTCACTATGTTCCAAATTTTCTTCTGGCTTTCAGAATAGTTGAAGTAAAACTTCCTTGGTTTTAGAAAGGATTCTTTTCACATAATAGGAACCCAATATCTGGATTCATTATGCCAACGGATTAATTAAGAGCATTTCTTTCTGTGCTAAAGTTCAGATTGAGTTCCTAAGTGTTTTCATGGTCTGGTTTCTATCTATTTTATTCTACTGTGATTCAGAGGTCCCCAAGTTTAAGAAACACAGCAACTATACTCAACATTTTAATGGACTGATATTTTAACTGACCTTCGACATGAATCTTTTTCATTCTAAGCCCAATTTTGATCCTCAGATTTTCTCCCTAGACATTCAGAAGTTATTGATTCTTTACCTGCTTTTTATGTTATGGCAATAACTATCATGCTGACTTTCATATATTTGTATCAACTATTCTTTAAAAATCTATTTGGAATTTTAACATTTCATAGGATGAATTGTCTTTACAGACCAATTGAAAGGATAAAACCTGATATAAAGAAAATGTTTCTTACAAGTAATCTTAAAGTTCAGACAATTGAGGTGAATCTTAGGTCTTCAGCTTTCTTTAAGTATAATCTTGGGTCAAGGTTAATGAGGGGGGGGCACAATTTGTTTAAAGCACTCTAAATATTCTTAGAATTCCTACTAGTTCTAGAGTAAAATAAAATATGTGAAAGTTGTGTTCTCATATTTAGAGAAACTGACCATTCCCAGTAACTCCCAAACCCGGGCACATTTGTGATGTTATATTTGCCTTCATGTAGTGTTTGTTTTTTTAATTCCATTTCTCTAAGAAATAAAGAAAAGGACTTGAACTAATAGCTATACTTCCAGCATTGAAAAGTATTTACTTCAGTGCGACTCTTGAACATGAATTGCACTAGAACAGCCCACAGTGTCTGCTGCATATTGAACACAAAATGTGATTTATCCCTCGCATCAAGACTAAAAGAAATCCTTTCAAATTTTGGTCTCCTTGCCAATGTTCGATTATACTGTAGATATTTTTTTCAGTCAAACATATTTCATATTAATAAAATAGCTCAAAAAATTTGAGGAAGATGTCAGATCTATATTTTTCATTTACTGATAATCTTGTCTACTTACTTGTGGAAGGATGAAACATAAGATTTGGATCCAAAATAGCAAATTTTTTAGAAGCCAGCAGATTTACATATATAATATGAAGCTTTCCATGTCACTTCCCATTAATTTGGATATTTGGCCTTATTCCAGTGTTGATGAAGAAGGTGAAACAAGAATGATGAATCGCAGGACTTGCTTGGGTTTTCTGGCTGTCATCAAACCTATAAACTTGTCTGGTCTTCCATTTGCCAGAAATATTTAAGTCATTTCAACAGCCTAGCCTTCATGCTCACAGCTTTAGGGAAATGACTGAGTCAAGGTTCATCTCAAAGAATAAACACATAAGGGATTAAACCTAGGCAAAAAATAATTTGCTAAGCGCTTTTACAAAGTACAGAGTTACAAAGTACTTTGAAAGGAAAGAAATCAGGGATGCTAGGTTACATGGAGGAGATGTTTTTAAGTCATGCCTTTAAAAAAATGACTTTCTCTTAGTCCCTGCTTATCCAGTACATTAGAATATTGGCCTTAGATATGAAAAAAAAATTGTATTTGCAAGGTAATAGGTATCTTCTTAAAAAGAAAAAGAGATTGATTTTGTTTTAACTTTGAGGTAACCTCGTGTCCATGGGTAAATTCTTTCATTTCTCAGATCTTCTCAAACTCAGCATCATGAGGATTGAATGCAATATAAAAAGTGCTCAATATTTGACACATGGTCAGTAACGATGCTGAACACCTTCAGTGACATTATCTGTGTCACTCATAGTGTCATAACCATGACAAAGAAATTTTAAAATTTAAAGAAAAACATCTCAGGTATTGCAATCCTAAAGGAGAGCCAAAGAAAATATAGTCTTGAAGTGTTTGCCTTCATGTGCAATTTCCAAGGGCTAGGTATTTCTCTCCAGTGTTCAGACACAAACATGATTAACTTTCAAGAAAAGTTCAGTTTATCTGGAAGGACAGTTCCAACTCTATGAAGTCATCAGTTGGTAACTTTGATTCACTTTGCACAACTATTCTGATACCTGTTATTCATTTGTTTTGTCAGCTTTCAACTGATGTTGCTGACAAATTTTAGATATGAATTAGAGAATATGTAGTTTGAATATGAAATAATTCATTCATTGTACATAAAGCTTATTTTCAAAACCCACAGTGATTTTTTTTTCCTTCTAGTTATGCCTTATTCAGATAGAGGCAACTGCTACTGGCCACAAATATAGGAGACCCAGTGGTAATAAAAAGGCCTTTATGATGATCTGTGCATACCAGGCTGGGCAAATATTGTGAGATTCCTTCTTACCATGAAAACTTGGCGAATACAGTCCTAACCAAACAGGGCACAGTCCTCTTTAAATTTTTATTTTTGGCACAGAACCTTTTAAACTAAGCTAATTTAGGTTTTTTAGTTTATAAATCTTGTCTGACTTTTCTAACTAAATACAAGCTCAGTGTGTGCCATTCCAGAAGTATCTTTTCTCTTCTAAAATTTACATAATTATTACCAAAATAAGTTGAGAAGTTGTGTTCTTTCTCATGTTTCACCTTGACTTTAAAGTAAGAATACTCTATGACTCTTAGGAAAAGAAAGAGTTTGCACTTGGAATTTGAAATCTTAAAGAATGTAGAGAAAATGTTAACTAATCCATCTGAGAAAAAAAAATACTTGTAGCTCACCAGCCTCCTCTGTCCATAGGATTTCCCAGGCAAGAATAGTGGAGTGCGTAGCCATTCCCTTCTTCAGGTTATCTTTCCAATCCAGGCATCAAACCCTAGTCTCCCATACTGCAGGCAGATTCTTTACCATCTGAGCCACCAGGGAAACCCCAAACCAACTATATTTCAATAATAAAATAAATAAAATGAAGCTTATCTGAAAGGCCAAAAAAAAAAAAAAAATCTGTTGTTTAAGCCACCCAATCAGTGGTATTTTGTGATGACAATCCGACCTAACTAATGCAGTGTTCTTCTTCTTAAAGAAGTCCCCCTGAATTGTATAATGTCCTAAAAAATTTGGATTTGGTCTTGATAGCAAAATTAAAATTAAGAACTAGGCGAAGTGAATGGTGAAAGACTGAGAAAATAATTTCAGTTTCTTTCCACCATCACCACCAAGTCTGACATAGTTTTTCCCTCAGTAAAATATCAATATACCTAAATTCTGGGGCACTTCAGTCTTGGGCAAGAAATTAGAATATTAGCAAAAGAGTCTTTCTGTTATTGTTTCTATATAGTATTATGTTTAATCTTCAGTGGAGAGGCTAGAGCTCAATAAAAAATAAATAGTCAAAATGATGATATTAATAGTATTGTATAAGCTCATTGTTTGCAGTCTTCATTTTAGTCTCACAATAAACAGAACTGGCACAGGCAGGAATTCATATGATTAAACATCCTACTTGCAAACATGAATATATTATGAAGTGTTAATGTGATGCATTAATAAGTGATGTCATGTGGCATAGATTTTCTATTGGAATATGGTGAACATGTTCTATTTCTTTTTTTGTAACTTCAAAACAATTGATTTTGACAAATTTGGGGGCAGGGAGTAGAAGTTTTAAAGAAACCATTTCATGCCACAGAGAATCCAAGATAAAAAGCAGTCATCTTGGACTTCCAGAGATGCATCTGCCTTTCTGGATCACTAACTGTGGTATTTAGTCTATTCGCAGAACCCACCTGCTTAGAAATTCTTGGTGACTCAGCGTTAGTTGCAACATGTTAAGCTGTATGGGGTTTTCCTTTCTCCCCAAAGGAAGAAGCCACTGGAGAAGAAAAGTTCCTGTTTGGGACATGGGAAGTCTTTAATCCAGAGAAAGTTTTCCATTTTTTCATTATACATCATGACAAATTGCTAGAACTTCCGATGATTAACCTGTAAGTACTGTGGTTTATAGCCAAATATGAGGTCTTAGGTGAATCCTAGTGGTCCTGGGATTAATCAAGAAACACTGAGACCTCTCAATGTGTTACCCACTATAGCACCAGCCACTCAACAGATAAAGTCAAATAACAACCGGTGCCTTCTAGGATACCACAGTATATTAGACCACCAAGACAAAAACAAATGTAATTTTCCATTAAGTGCAGTAATACAGACTTGTACTTTCTAAAGGTAAGTTAAGAGGAAATATAACTACCATATGATTCAGCAATTCCATTCCTTGGTATATATCTGGAAAATATAAAATCACCAGTTTGAAACAGTACATACACCTCAATGTTCATAGCAGCACTGTCTGCAATAGCAAGATATGGAAGTGACCTAAATGCCCATCAATGGATGAATAGATAAAGAAGGTGTGAGGTGTGTGTGTGTGTGCAATGGAATATTGTTGTTGTTCAGTCACTAAGTTATGTCTGATTCTGTGATGCCATGGACTGCAGCACGCCAGGCTTCCCTGTCCTTCACTATCTCTTGGAATTTGCTCAAACTCATGTCCATTGAGTTGATGATGCCATCCAACCATCTTATCCTCTGTTACCCACATCTTCTCCTGCCCTCAATCGTTCACAGCATGAGAGTCTTTTCTAAAGAGTCAGTTCTATGCATTGGGTGGCCAAAGTGTTGAAACTTAGCCTCAGCATCAGTACTTCCAATGAATATTCAGGGTTGGTTTCCTTTAGGATTGACTGGTTTGATCTCCTTGCCATCCAAGGGACTCTCAAGAGTCTTTTCCAGCACCGCAATTTTAAAGCATCTATTCTTCGGCACTCAGCCTTCTTTGGATCCAACTTTCACATCCGTACATAACTATCGGGAAAACCATAGGTTTCACTATATGCACCTTTCTCGGCAAAGTTGCACTGTCTGGGTTTGTCTAGCTTTCCTTCCAAGGAACAAGTGTCTTTTAACTCCATGTCTGCAGTCACCATCTGCAGTGATTTTGGAGCTCGAGAAAATAAAATCAGGCAAGAATACTGGTGTGGGTTGCCATGTCCCTCTCCAGGGGATCTTCCCAACCCAGGGATCAAACTCAAGTCTCCTGTATTGGCAGGCAGATTCTTTACCATTGAACCACCTGAGAAGCCCACCAAAGAATATTACTTAGTCTTAAAAAAATTAAATTCTACCATTTGCAACAACATGGATAGACCTAGAGAATATTATGCTTAGTGAAATAAGTCAGACAAAGACAAGTACTGTATGATATCAATTATATGTAGAATCTAAAACAAGATACAAATGAATGTATATGCAAGACAGACTCACAAGTATAGACAACAAACCAGTGGTTACCAGTGGGGAGGGGCAAAATAGGGGTATAGAACTAAGAGATACATTCTGCTATGTATAAAATAGAGAAGCAACAAAGATATGTTGTTTAGCATTGGCAAATATAACAATTATATAGTGATAATTTTGAATGAATTATAATCTATACAAATATATTGAATCACTATGCTATATACCTGAAACTAACATAATATTGTAAAGCAACCATACTTCAATTTTTTTTTTTTAAATACAAAGAAAAATATAATCCCATCTTCCTGGTCATATTTTGATGCTTATTTTGTCAGTTTGCACCTCTACTGTAAAGAAGATAACTGCATTTCAACATGTCAGATAATTAGAACATTTTGTTCAGATACATGAAGCAAAAATGTTTTCTATTTTTTAGTAGAACTTATTCTATGATATAAAAGAATATTAACAAGTAGCACATTTTTCTTAGTAATGTCTCAAAGTCTTCTTTCTCTACCAGAAAAATCTTATTCCAAATCAGAATGACTGATATTCGATTTTTTTTTTTCTCTGTAGTTGATAAACCAGGGCAGGCTGGCAGGACTCAGTTTTCTGAGCTAATGTAATTTTGTTTCCAATAACAGTTTAGTTACCTCTCTTGGAGAGCAAAGTTTTCATGCCAGAAGTAGTGATGTAGAGATTAAGGTGATATTGTACATGTCACACAAGATCTCAGTGAGAATATATTTTGGAAAGAAAAAAATAAATAAAGGTGACAATCAACTTAAGTATGCCAAATAGCTAGGGGCTTGAAAACCACAGCAAAAATGCCTAGTGCTTTCTTTTCCTGATCTCAAACAATTTTTGTTACACAAGGTAGATTGTGAATGTTGTCAGCAGTCATAGAATTGATTTCCTTAATACATCATTTGTAAGACACCATGTCATACAGGTGTATGTAAAATATGTAATGTAAAATATGTCATGTAAATATGTATGTAAAATATGTCATGTAAAATATGACATATTCATATTTTAGGATTTCCCTAAGAGTTGCACAGAAACATAACAATCAGTCAGTTCAGTCACTCGGTCATGTCTGACTCTTTGCGACCCCATGGACTGCAGCACGCCAGGCCTCCCTGTCCATCACCAAATCCTGGAGTTTACCCAAACTCATGTCCATTGCGTTGGTGAAGCCATCCAACTGTTTCATCCTCTGTAATCCCCTTCTCCTCCTGCCCTCAATCTTTCCCAGCATCAGGGTCTTTTCAAATGAGTCAGCTCTTTGCATCAGGTGGCCAAAGTATTGGAATTTCAGCTTCAATATCAGTCCTTTTATGAATATTCAGGACTGATTTCCTTTAGGATGGACTGGTTGGATCTCCTTGCAGTTCAAGGGACTCTCATGAGTCTTCTCCAACACCACAGTTCAAAAGCCTCAATTCTTCAGCACTCAGCTTTTTTTATAGTTCAACTCTCATATCCATACATGACTACTGGAAAAACCATAGCCTTGACTAGATGGCCCTTTGTTGACAAAGTAATGTCTCTGCTTTTTAATATGCTATCTAGGTTGGTCATAACTTTTCTTCCAAGGAGTAAGCGTCTTTTAATTTCATGGCTGCAATCACCATCTGTGGTGATTTTGGAACCACCCCCCCCAAAAAGTCAGCCACTGTTTCCACTGTTTCCCCATCTATTTGCCATGAAGTGACGGGACCAGATGCCATGATCTTAGTTTTCTGAATGTTGAGTTTTAAGCCAACTTTTTGACTCTCCTCTTTTACTTTCATCAAGAGGCTCTTTAGTTCTTGTTCATATTTCTGCCATAAGGGTGGTGTCATCTGCATATCTGAGGTGATTTCTCCTGGCAATCTTGATTCCAGCTTGTGCTTCATCCAGCCCAGCATTTCTCATGATGTACTCTGAATATAAGTGAAATAAGCAAGGTGACAATATACAGCCCTGATGTACTCCTTTCCTGACTTGGAACATGTCTGTTGTTCCATGTCCAGTTCTAACTGTTGCTTACTGACCTGCATACAGATTTCTCAAGAGGCAGGTCAAGTGGTCTGCTATTCCCATCTCTTGAAGAATTTTTCAGTTTGTTGTGATCCACACAGTCAAAGGCTTTGGCATAGTCAATAAAGAAGAAGTAGATGTTTTTCTGGAATTCTTTTTTTTTTTTTTTTTATATCCAATGGATGTTGGCAATTTGATCTCTGGTTCCTCTGCCTTTTCTAAATCCAGCTTGAACATCTGGAATTTCATGGTTCTTGTACTGTTGAAGCTTGGCTTGGAGAATTTTGAGCATTACTTTGCTAACCTGTGAGATGAGTGCAATTGTACAGTAGTTTGAGCATTCTTTGGCATTGCCTTTTTTGGGGATTGGAATGAAAACTGACCTTTTCCAGTCCTGTGGCCACTGATGAATTTTCCAAATTTGCTGAAATATTGATTGCAGCATGTTCACAGCATCATCTTTAAGGATTTGAAATAGTTCATCTGGAATTCCATCACCTCCACTAGCTTTGTTCATAGTGATGATTCCTAAGGCCCACTTGACTTCACATTCCAGGATGTCTAGTTCTAGGTGAGTGATCACACCTTTGTGATTATCTGGGTCATGAAGATCTTTTTGTATAGTTCTTCTGTGTATTCTTGCCACCTGAAAGGTCCATACCATTTCTGTCCTTTATTGTGCCCATCTTTGCATAAAATGTTCCCTTGGTATCTCTAATTTTCTTGAAGAGATCTCTAGGCTTTCCCATTCTATTGTTTTCCTCTATTTCTTTTCACTGATCACTGAGGAAGGCTTTCTTATCTCTCCTTGCTATTCTTTGGATCTCTGCATTCAGATGGGTATATTTTTCTTTTTGTCCTTTGCCTTTAGCTTCTCTTCTTTTCTCAGCTATTTGTAAGAGCTCCTCAGACAACCATTTTTCTTTTTTGCATTTTTTTTTCTTGGAGATAGTCTTGATCCCTGCCTCCTGTACACTGTCATGAACCTCTGTCCATAGTTCTTCAGCCACTCTATCAGATCTAATCCCTTGAATCTATTTCTCATTTCTACTGTATAACCATAAGGATTTGAATTAGGTCATACCTGAATGGTCTGGTGGTTTTCTCTACTTTCTTCAATTTAAGTCTGAATTTTGCAATAAGGAGTTCATGATCTGAGCCACAGTCAGCTCCCAGTCTTGTTTTGCTGACTGTATAGAGCTTCTCCAGCTTTGGCTGCAAAAAATAGAATCAATCTCATTTCGCTATTGACCACCTGGTGATATCCATTTGTAGAGTCGTCTCTTGTGTTGTTGGAAGAGGGTGTTTGTTATGACCAGTGTGTTCTCTTTGCAAAACTCTATTAGCCTTTGCCCTGTTTCATATTGTACTCCAAGGCCAAATTTGCCTGTTACTCCAGGTGTTTCTTGACTTCCTACTTTTGCATTCCAGTCCCCTATAATGAAAAGGACATCTTTTTAAGGTGTTAGTTCTAGAAGATCTTGTAGGTCTTCATAGAAGTGCTCAACTTCAGCTTTTTCAGCATTACTGGTTGGGGTTAAGTCTTGGATTACTGTGATATTGAATGGTTTACCTTGGAAACAAACAGTGATCATTCTGTTATTTTTGAAATTGCATCCAAATACTGCATTTCAGATCCTTCTGTTGACTATGACAGCTACTCCATTTCTTCTAAGGGATTCTTGCCCACAGTAGTAGATAAGTGTAATAACCTTACACTTTTGTCAAAACAGGTAAAAATGTGTGATAGGATCCCTTCAGTTTTATAGGTGGGTAAGAGTAATTCTACAGAGTCCCAGATATACTGTATTAGTTAATAATTTTGTTTGGTGAACAAAAAAAAAGAGAGAGTGGGAATGGGTTTGATTCATTTATCAAGGTTTGTCTTACAAAGCAAATGCTTCCTTCTACTATTTCATCTTATGATATTCTCATTGTGTGATGTTACAGTTAATGTATTTAAAACTTTTCACTGCTTTATGAATGTGATTGCTGGGAATCCCATGAAACTGACTACTTTGTCTTCCCTAAAAAAGACTTGAGGAGCTTTAACCTGAAATAGTGGGGTTTCCCAGGTGACACTAGTGGTCAAGAACCTGCCTGCCAATGGAGGAAACACAAGAGACAAGTGTTTGACCTTTGGGTCAGGACAATCCCCTGGAGAAGGAAATGGCAACCCACTCCTGCATTCTTGCTTGGAGAATCTCATGGACAGAGGAGCCTGGCAGGCTCCAGTCCATGGGGTCGCAAAGAGTTGGACATGACAGAAGTGACTTAGGACGCTCTCAGTGAAACCAGAAGCCAAGCAGAAGCCAGGGTGAGCTCTAGTTTGTCTTGACATTGTCCATTTAGATGGCCAATCCACTAGCAGGAGCTGTGGTGTCCATAGTTTGAACTGAGTCGCTCTCAGCAGTCAAATGGTAAAGGACAGCAAATTCAAGCCTTTTGACATGTCATTGAAAGGCAGGGTAAGTCAGTTTGTGGAAGGCAGGAATGAACATCTATTGAGCCAAAATGTTGATTGTTAAAGAGAACTTAGACTTGCAGTCATGGTAGCTTAGGGATGGTGCAAAAAATTTCACACTACCTCACACTACCCCACTGACTGGGGGAGAGACAGCCAGCAGCTGCCAGGAGAAAATTTTGACTATGGCTCAATCCACCAGGCAAATTTCAATCACTGGCCATAGACATGGGGCCAACTCACAGGTTTTCCAGTTCCCAGTTATGTAAGAGTAAAATGGATTATACTAAGCTGGAAAAAATTCTGGAGTAATAAGAATACAGATGTATAAATATGATACAGTGTTAACACAGGTAAGGTGATAATTGTGCTCAGCACATTCCAAGTGTAATCCAGATATTCACACATTTATACCTAATTCTTCAATTTTATTCATGAGTCCACTGAGAATTTATAGATATTTATAGATATGTATTTACATATACACCCACATACATAAACAAATGCATATTAAAGTATTTTATAAGCTATGACATGCTTCTAAAAAACTGATTTTTCAGTGTACTTGCATAATACTATCAATAGCAAGCACTATTATTATATTTTGGGAACAGGTTTACTTATTTTATGCTGTTTCTATCTTCCTGTTTTTCTTGTTAATTTTCTGTCAGAATTACACCCCTCAAAATCTGTCTGAACTTTACTACCCATAGTGAATTCAGTTTTATAACTAATGAGTCATGTGGTTCAAACTCCACATTCTTTTTTTAGAATCCTAGTAGGTTTCAAAATACAGAGTAAAATAAATCTCCCCTTAATGTTCAAGACATCAATTTAGGAACCCAATAAACATCTTCTCCTTTCTCTATGTGTTATTATGCTCTAAGGAACATTTCATTTCCTCTTCAGATAAGTCATATAGTATTCTTTCTGAGTGCACATTATTTCAGATGTAAGGATACAGTCGCTTCTATGAGGAACACAAGGATGATTAATATAAACTATAGTCTAAACAAGTCTAGAATGGACTATTTCGGAGTAGAAGGGGAAAGAGTCTTTGATTGGAGAAAGAGTCTTCATTTCTCCTCTAGTTACCAACTTGTTATAATCTCACTTTATAACTTAAGATTCTAAACATCTCTTTTCTTTAATATTCAAATTATTCTTCTTCCTTTATCCACAAAAGAAGAGAAAAAAATCCTGTCTTTTAGTTTCAGATTCATTCTTAAGAGGATGTGATCTTAAGTTTTAAAATTTATGGAAAGTAGATTAACATCTTTACAGTTATGCATCTCTCTTGCCATTTAGAAATCTTATAACTCAATTCAAGTAAATTGCAGGGAGTTGATATGTATAAATTTACCTCATTACGCATTTTAAGGGGAGAAAGTAAAAATAATTGTACAAAGACTGTGCTTTCATTGGTTTCATAGGGTGTTTAATCCTTTTTCAAAACTGCCACCTCCCTCACATTTCAATTTAGGTTTTGTATGCTACAAGAGAGGGGAGAAGATTGCATTTAGAAATCCATGAACTTCAGACTAAAAAAGTTGCAGCATTTGTTCCCAGATGTTTTTTTCAGTTTCTCTCAATTTATCATAAAAAAGAATTTCAATCTCTTCAGTCTTATGAAAAGGTCTTTGCCATATACATTTGTTTGATATTGAGCTAGCAATCTGTAAAAAACGTAGACTATCTAACAGTTTACAAAGAATAAGCCTGGCAAACAAAAATTCAGTGTGAATCTTTTTTTAGAAGTATTAACCAAAAACCATAGCTTCAACCAATAAGTAAATAGTTTCAGTTGTGTTTTTTTTGTACCCATGGTTCCCATGGGTTTGTCTACTCACCCCCACAGTCTTGCAGGCTTTTCTCTGCAGTATCTGGTGATCTTGTTTTTCTTCCAGGAGCATAGGAGAAGGAAAAGGTTAACTCTCCTTGGACAGGGTCTGTTCCCACAAACACATAGAGACGGTCTAGAGCAAGTGCCTGGCATCACCAACAAGTTCAGGACTAAGTGCTCTAGGGAATCAGAATCTCTGTGGGTCAGACAGTAACTAAGATCACCATCTGCTTTGCCTCTGTAGACACAAGACCAAAGCAAGGTCAGTAAGTGAAGTTTCCAGGAATGCTCTGAGCATTAGATGTCCAAAGTTTGAAGACAAACTAGATTGTGTATTTTTTAAATTAATTGCTTTTACTATGGACTTTTTTCTAGTTGCGGCAAGTGGGGGCTACTCTCTACTTGCAGTGTGCGGGCTTCTAACTGTGACGGCCTCTCTTGTTGATAAGTATGGGCTCTCGGGCCCGTGGGCTTCAGTATTTTGAGACAAGACTCAGTAGCTGCAGCTTCCAGGCTCAGTTTTTGTGGCTCAAGGCCTTAGTTGCTCCAGGGCATGTGGGGTCTCGCCAGATCATGGACTGAACCCACGTCTTCTGCACTGGCAGTCTTATTCTTTACCACTATTTCTGCTTTATGGACTATTCCAAAGTCTTTGACTGTGTGGATCACAATAAACTGTGGAAAATTCTGAAAGAGATGGGCATACCAGACCACCTGACCTGCCTCTTGAGAAACCTGTATGCAGGTCAGGAAGCAACAGTTAGAACTGGACATGGAACAAACAGACTGGTTCCAAATAGGAAAAGGAGTACGTCAAGGCTGTATATTGTCACCATGCGTATTTAACTTATATGCAGAGTACATCATGAGAAACGCTGGGCTGGAAGAAGCACAAGCTGGAATCAAGATTGCCGGGAGAAATATCAATAACCTCAGATATGCAGATGACACCACCCTTATGGCAGAAAGCAAAGAGGAACTAAAGAGCCTCTTGATGAAAGTGAAAGAAGAGAGTGAAAAAGTTGGCTTAAAGCTCAGCATTCAGAAAACTAAGATCATGGCATCTGGTCCCGTCACTTCATGGCAAATAGATGGGGAAACAGTGGAAACAGTGTCAGACTTTATTTTGGGGGGGACTCCAAAATCACCACAGATGATGATTGCAGCCATGAAATTAAAAGACGCTTACTCCTTGGAAGAAAAGTTATGACCAACCTAGATAGCATATTAAAAAGCAGAGACATTACTTTGTCAACAAAGGGCCATCTAGTCAAGGCTATGGTTTTTCCAGTGGTCATGTATGGATGTGAGAGTTGGACTATAAAGAAAGCTGAGCACCAAAGAATTGATGCTTTTGAACTGTGGTGTTGAAGAAGACTTTTGAAAGTCCCTTGAACTGCAAGGAGATTCAACCAGTCCATCCTAAAGGAAATCAGTCCTGAATATTTCATTGGAAGGACTGATGCTGAAGCTGAAACTCCAATACTTTGGCCACCTGATGCAAAGAGCTGACTCATTTGAAAAGACCCTGATGCTGGGAAAGATTGAAGGTGGAAGGAGAAGGGGACGATAGAGGATAAGATGGTTGAATGGCATCACTGACTCCATGGACATGAATTTGAGTAAGCTCATGAGTTGATGATGGACAGGGAGGCCTGGCGTGCTGCAGTCCATGGGGTCACAAAGAGTTGGACACGACTGAGCGACTGAACTGAACTGAACTGATTCTTTACCACTGAGCTACCAGGGAATCCTTGTGTATTTTTTTAAATCAAAGTTCTACCATTTGCATCAACACTTTTTATTATTAAGAGAAGCATAAAAAAGAGTATGAATGCCAAGAGTGTCTGCCCAGGTCTGTCCACAATTCGAACCCCCAATCTTAACCACATATTTGTCTTAAAACTACAGGTTACTTAACCTTGCATGACTTAGTTTTGTCATCTATAAAATGGGAATAATAAAAGCACCTACCTCCTAGGACTATTGTGAAGATTAATTGGTTTATACATGCTAAGTTTTCTGTCCATATCCGGCGTCTTTTAAGTACTCAAGTGTTAGCTATTATCATCCAGCAAGCAACAATTATGCCACTTATCCTATAGTATGTGGACATATAATTTTCATGACCTATTTGAGGGCCAAACTTCCCCCACAAGAAGCAAAGCTAACCATTGCCATCAGCTGTACTGTCACTGGAATGGCAGGTCCTCATATAAATCAGCATGGCATTCCAAAATATAAATGATTTCCAGTCAATCACACGTGATTGCACACCACTTTGCATCAATCAGTAAGGACAATTCTCAATCTGATTGGAAGCTCAAGGGTGAAGTCAATTACAGTTGCTTGATATTTTCTGGTTGCATATTCTTTGTAAATATTTTATGTACCTAAGTTATATTGTCACAGTTTTGTACTGCATATGAAAAACTATAAATAATTAGAACTAAAATCTTTGGACCCAAGAAAAATGATACATAAACAATATTTAGCAACACTAAAAATATATGATATTTGCAGCTTAAAATAGGACAAGATGTACTAGATAAATAAAAATAAAATAAACCACATTGGCGAAATAGCTGAAATAATAATCATGGCATCAAGAAAACAGTGTGTCAATTATTTGGGGGTTTTGTTGTTGTTTTAATAGGCTCTATTTTTTCAAACGATTCTAGGTTTGCAGAAAGACTGAGCAGAAAGTACAGAGTCCCCCTTACCCCCTCTCCCCACTTACTACATACATTGTCCACTATTATGAACATTTCACATTAGTAGTATGGTACCTCTGCCAATGCAGGAGACATAGGTTCAATCCCTTGGTCAGGAAGATCCCCTGGAGAAGGAAATGGCAACTCACTGCAGTATTCTTACCTAGGATGCCCACAGGGTCACAGAAGAGTTGGACATGACTTGGAAACTAAACAACAACATATCTGTTACAATTAATGAATTAATATTGACAAGTTATTATTAACTAAAGTCCACAGCTTCTATTAGGGTTCACTCTACATTTCTATGGGTTTTGAGAAACACATAATTGTATCTATTGTTACAGTGTCACACAGAATAACTTTATTCACTTCAAAAGTCCCCAGAATTTCTCCTATGCACCCCTCTATTTCTCCCCCATAACCTCTAGCAACCACTGATCTTTTTACTGTCCCCATAGTTTTGCTTT
Source organism: Cervus canadensis (assembly GCF_019320065.1). Classification (NCBI taxonomy): domain Eukaryota; kingdom Metazoa; phylum Chordata; class Mammalia; order Artiodactyla; family Cervidae; genus Cervus; species Cervus canadensis. The sequence continues at coordinate 24,410,826 of NC_057397.1, read as the reverse complement.
TCCCAGAATATCATGTAGTTAAAATCAAGTGATATGTAACATTTTCCATCTGGCTTCTTTCACCTAGTAATATGTGCTTAAGTTTCTTCTTTCTTGTCTTTTTGTGGCTCGACAGTTCATTTCTTGTTAGCACTGAATAATATTTCACCATATGGATGTACCACAGTTTATTTACCCACCCACCTATTAAAGAACATTTTCATTCCTTCCACATTTTGGAAGTTATGAATAAATAGCTGTTCTAAGCACCTTGTGCAAAGGTTTGTTTGTGAACATAGATTTTTCAACACAATTGGGTATATAAATATCTACACTAAAACTGTGTTTTGTAAAAGGCTGACAAACTGTCTTGCAAAGTGACTGTAGGATTTTGCATTCCCACCAACAACGAATGAAAGTAGTGTTTTTTGGCTTCACATCCCCATCAGGGCTTGGTATTGCCCTTTGAATTTTGACTATTCTAGTGGATGTGTAGTGGTATCTTGTTCTTTTAATTTACAACTCAGTGAAAAATAATGTTGTATATCATTTTATGTGTTTCTTTGCTACATGTATCTTTTTCAGTGAGGTGTCTGTTCAGACATTTTGCTCAGTTTTTTTTTAATTAATTTATCTTTTATTGAAGGATAATTGCTTTATAGAATTTTGCTGTTTTCTGTCAAACCTCAACATGAATCAGCCATAGGTATACAGTTTTTTGTTTCCTTATCATTGAGTTTTAAGAGTAATTTGCATATTTTGGTTACAAGTCCTTTATCAGATATACCTTTTATGAGTATTTTCTCCCCATCAGTGACTGTCTCTTTATCGGCTTCCCTGGTAGCTCAGATGGTAAAGCGTCTGCCTACAATGCGGGAGACACAGGTTTGATCCCTGGGCCAGGAAGATCCCCTGGAGAAGGAAATGGCAACCCACTCCAGTATTCATGCCTGGAAAATCCCACGGACGGAGGAGCCCAGGGGGCTACAGTCCATGGGGTCACAAAGAGTTGGACACGATTGAGCGACTTCACTTTCACTTTCACTATAAAACAAAAGTTTTAAATTTAATTCTTCATGTTGGAGAAATAGGTGAACTTGATGTATCAATTATTTTTAATAAGTTGATCCAGAGCTATTTCTGAGTTTGTACAAAGATAATAGTGTGAAGATTGAATTGTCAATGACAATGGTTCAGGAAAATTATGAGAATATAATCAATAACTCTGGAAATACTTTTAAAAGCACTAAAAACAAGTGAGGGAATTACAACAAAAGAATTTAAATTGTTCTTTGGGAAATATATATCAAATTTCAAAAAATTCAAAATAGGATGTATTGTATATATCATATATATATTATATATCATATATATTATACATACATATATATGTATGTATTTCAAAGCCATCTCAGGGTTTCTAAGGAAGTCAAAAGATTATACTTGACTTGGGAATGCAACGTACTCTCTGGAGCCAGATGGCAAACTGATGGCCTCTTGCACTCCAAGTCCATTGAATTGGCAATAGCTGTGTGGAGGGTGGTATAGAGAAGGCTTAGCGGGAAGTGAAAAGCTGTGATTGGTTGAGTGGTGGAACTTCTGCTGTGGAATGCAAAGTGTTCAATGCTTTATCCTGGAAAGAAACAGCTCCTATATAAGTCATTTTTAATTACAGAGTACACTAAGATAGAGAACTGATAAAAGTAAGGTATTGTACCATAAACTGAATGGTGATTCCTTTCTTCTTTACTTTCTGCATTTTGAGCAGCATGAAAAGACAGGCTTAGTTTAGTTCTTATTTTGGTGGGGGCAGGGGTCCTCATCCTTGGCATATTGTAGCAGGAGACATCACTGTTGTCACTTCTGATGAACCATAGCAAAAGAAAAATGCTTTTCAAAACATTATAGATGTTGGAGTCATGTCTCTACTTCTTAGCTTCTCCTTTAACCATCAGTTAAGAGTCTTTAAAACATAGAAGAATAAAAGGAAAAGAGAAAAATGTGTTGAAGAATGGAAACCTAGCTGAAAACTAAGATCATGGCATCTGGTCCCATCACTTCATGGGAAATAGATGGGGAAACAGTGGAAGCAGTGTCAGACTTTATTTTGGGGGGCTCCAAATCACTGCAGATGGTGACTGCAGCCATGAAATTAAAAGACGCTTGCTCCTGGGAAGGAAAGTTATGACCAACCTAGATAGCATATTAGAAAGCAGAGACATTATTTTGCCAACAAAAGTCCACCTAGTCAAGGCTATGGTTTTTCCAGTGGTCATGTATGGATGTGAGAGTTGGACTGTGAAGAAAGCTGAGTGCCGAAGAGTTGATGCTTTTGAACTGTGGTGTTGGAGAAGACTCTTGAGAGTCCCTTGGACTGCAAGGAGATCCAACCAGTCCATCCTAAAGATCAGCCCAGGGTGTTCATTGGAAGGACTGATGCTGAAGCTGAAACTCCAATACTTTGGCCACCTCATGTGAAGATTTGATTCATTGGAAAAGACCCTGATGCTGGGAGGGATTGGGGGCAGGAGGAGAAGGGGAGAACAGAGGATGAGATGGCTGGATGGCATCACCGACTCGATGGACATGAGTTTGTGTAAACTCCAGGGGTTGGTGATGGACAGGGAGGCCTGGCATGCTGCGATTCATGGGGTTGCAAAGAGTCAGACACGACTGAGCGACTGAACTGAACTGAACTGAACCTAGATGAGAAAGAACATTCTTTATCAATAAAATCAGAATTAAGAAACCTATAAGATATCAAATGGTAACAATAGATTATTATGTGGCAAATACTTGATGAGAAGAAGAAAAATAATTACCTTCTAGCTTGTAAGTCCTTCAATTCTAAGCCAGAGGCTCAGTCAAATTGCTTAAGAAGGGCTAGTGACAGGTTTTTCAGAAGCTACAACTTATTAGCAATATTACAAATTTGACAATTGTCTTTTCTCAGTGTTCAAGCTCAAAATCTAAGACTTAGCCTACTTTGTGAAGATGCATGTGTCTACGCTGATTACAACTTTATGCAAATATTGATCTGACACCCATGCAGTGATCCTATAGCTTAAGAGTACTGACAGCTTCCTCCCCAGATCAACAATAAAATGGCAAAACTGGTTAATTGTGTTCCTCCCTTCATTTCAACTTGAACAACTATCTAAATTTAGCAAATAAGCCAAACCCGGGATCTCCAAGCTTGTCAAAATATGATGGCAATTAAGTTGACATCTCTTCTACACCTCATTCTTAAAGGAATATATTTTTCAAGGCCTTGACAGTCAAAAACTATTTAGATTATTTATGACATTTCCAATGAGTTAGTAACATTTTTTATGGCATTACATTTTGCATAATATAATTTGTCACTATTTCTTTATTAAGCTTGTTTTATATTCATAGTTGTCCCACAACACTATATTTTCCTCTTTGTCAGCCCAGAACTTCATTATGAAGGATGAGGTTTTATCATTTCCCAGTGATGCAAATGTCTACAGTGAATAAGTGTCATTATGCAGAAACAGGAATTTAGTTTTCCTCCATTAACCAGGCAGGCTAATGACTCAACAAGTTTATGGCTTGCCACAAAATTTGATAGCTCAATGTGAGTTAGAACAAATGAGAGTGACATGGATATAAAGATTAGAGAGTTGTACTTTTCCTTTTGTGTGTGTATGAGTTTTCTTACTTTCGTAAAGTGAGGGTTGGGTTTCTATTGAATTCATGAGTAGGGACCCCTCCTGACCTTTTCTCCTGAGAAACAGTAACTTAGATTCTCTGTTGCCAGCTGTTGAATTGATCACTTATTTCTCTCGATCCAATTCAGCCTGAGGGCATAGTGAAATGGGTGCCACCTGCTCACACCTCCAAATCAAAATTTTATCAAGACTGCAAGTCCTACAGAAGAAAACAAGCACATTCAGTTCTGGAGAGTGTCAAGGAAGATGCCTACTGTGAACTATCCAAGTATCTTACTTATAAATCCAGGGACCCTAAGAGATGTTTTGGGCATAAAAAGTTCTCAGCTTAAACCACTAACTCGAGAATGCAGAGAGTAAGACAGGACCTACAGCTCTTCTCTCTCTCTCCACTATTAAAATATATTTATGGGTTCAAATAAAAGATGAAGGAGAAGACAGTTAGAAACCATGTACTCTAGCCTCTCTTATACCTTTACAGTAGTTATGAATTGGTCATTCATTAACTTTATTAACACAAAGCTGAGGGTTTAGATAATTTGCAAAAAGAAGGTAAGATCATTCTGAAAGTCAGGATGTGGGGAAAGGTCACTACATGGAATATTGACCTCAAAAGACTATCCAGACAGTGAAAGAACAGGCTCCAGACATCTACCATCTATTTACTTAATCATTCATTTCCGGTACACTGTACAGCATTATCAGTACTGTTAACCTTTATCCACATAGGAAACAACTTTATCAGCTAGGGTACTTATGTGTAGTCCTTTTGGCTTTAGTCTTATGAATTCTATTCATTCCCAAAGTTACTTAGGTTAGCATCTTTTTTCTCTCACCTCTTTCATCAGGTTGTATCATATCTCTAAAATACAGTTAGATTTTGTGGTCACAGTCTGCGTTCTTTCCTGGGACTATCCATATTTTTAAATTATATGCATAATACATATGCATATACACACACAAAATATTTTATTTGGGTAAATTAACGTTCACTCTTCGTGTTGTAAGGTTTTATGGATTTTGACAAAATTTTTGATACTTATTTGTTTATTTGTCTGTGCCAGATCTTAGTTGCAGCAGGCAAAGTCTTAGTTGAGGCATGCGGGATCTAGCTCCCCAACCAGGGGTGGAACCTGGGTCCCCTGAACTGAAAGCACAGAGTCCTAATCGCTAGACAACCAGGAGAGTCTCTTGACAAATTCTTATAGGCGTGCATCTACTATTACACTATCACACAAAATAGCTTCATTACCATAAACATCCCTATATTTCGCTTATTTAATCCCTCTCCCCTTTCCCCCACCCTCTGGTAACCATTGACCTGTGTAGTGTTTCTTTCTTTTTTTTTTTTTTTTTGCCTTTTCAAGAGTCCTGTAATTGGAATCATACAATATATTGCCTCTCAAGATCAGCTTCTTTCACTCATTAATATTCATTTAAGATTCCTCCATCTCTTTTCATGGCTTGACTGCTCATTTCCTTGTATGATTAAAAGCTCTCCCCTTGTATGGATATACAACAGTTTGTTTATCCTTTCACCTATTGAAGGACATTTTGGTTGTTTGCAGTGTTTGGCAATTATGAATGAAGATACTGTAAACACATGTGTGCAGGCTTATGCAGACATAAGTTTTCAAAATCAGTTGGAAAAATAATTGGGTGCCTTGTTACTAGAGCATATAATAAAGACTGTGTAACTTTTTAAAAGACTTTCAAATTATCTTCTATTTTGTGTTCTCAGCAGCAATGACTGTGCATTCTTGTTCTGCAGGCTCATCAGCATTTGGTATTGTTGGTTTTTTATATTTTAGCCATTCTAATAGGTGAATAGCAGATCTTGTTTAAATTTGCAATTTTCTAATGAATAGTGATGTTGAGCATTTTTCACAGGCTATTACCATCTGTGTGTATTCTTTTGGGTTTCCCCGGTGGCTCAGTAGTAAAGAATCCACCTGCCAGTGCAGGAGACTCAGGTTCAATCCTAGCATCAGGAAAAATCCACTGGAGAAGGAAATGGCAACCCACACCAGTATAGTTGCCTGGGAAATCCCATGGACAGAGGTGATGGGAGGGCTACATTCCATGGTGTTGCGAAAGAGTCGGACATGACTGAGCTACTAAACAGCGACAACATATCTTCGTTTATGAAGCATCTGTTTAGGTCGTCTGTCCATTTTTAATATGATTATTTTATTATTTTTAGTTTTTACAGTTATTTTTATAATTTGGTTACAAGTGCTTTATGAGATCTTTTTCATTCTCTTAAGAGTGTCTTTCACAGAAAAGAAGTTTTTAGCTTTAGTAAAATTGAATTGTGTTTTTTAGTGATGCATCTAGAAACCCTTTGTTAAACCAAAAGTCATCTAAATTTGTACTTACATTTAGGTCTATAATCTACTTTGAGTGAATGTTTGTGAAATATGTAAGACGTATCTAGACTCATTTCTTTTGGCATATAGATGTTCAATTGTTCCTGTGATACTATATCAATATGCTTAATTTGTTAAGACTTATTATGTTCTAGAGTATGGTCTTTCCTGATGAATGGATTGACTCTGTGATCATTATAAAAAGTCCCCCTTTTATATCTACTAATATTTTTATTTTAAAGTTTGTCAGAAATTACTGTAACACTCCACCTCTTTTCCAGCTTGCATGATGTATCTGTGGATATCCTTTTACTTCAAATTATTTGTATCTTTGACTCTACAGCTTGTTTCCTATAGAGAGTTGTTGTTCAATCGCTAAGCTATGTCTGACTCTTTGTGATCCCATGGACTGCAGCATGCCAGGCTTCCTTGTCTTTCACTATCTCTCAGAGTTAGTTCAAGCTATAGAGAGTTGGATATTGTTTTTTTTATCCAGTCCAACCATCTCTGCTTTTTGACTGAATTTCTAATCCATCTGTTGAAATGGATAAATTAACCATTTAATTTAAAGGTAATATTAACAAAAATGTCTTCTTAATGTTAACCTCTCATACTGGGGCACTATTTGCACTTCTTTGAAAGGATTATATTCTGCTAGATATTTATTAAAATTCTTCTTTAAAAATCCCTCTTAGGTCTTATGATTTCATCTCTCTATTCTGTCTTTGTGCTAAGTTAATTACTGATTTACCTAAGATTACAATAGCTTCAATCAGCAGTCTTAAATAAAGTGACACCAGGGAAAGCAACATATAGGTTTAGATTTTCAATAACCGTGTGTAACCACTTTATAATTGAGCTATGGTAATAGAAACGAGATTGAGATTGGTTGCTAGCACTATTTGCAACAAAAGAAATAAGGTTCTCAACCTGGATATACAATGCTGAATTTTACAAAATCAAGAAAAAGCATTTACTGGCCATGAATTGGAGTGCAGAAAGTTCTACATATTAACATAAGCAAAATGAGGTTTCTGGCCTAAGGCATCAAATCCAATCATTTCATCTCTCCAAGTAGCTCTTTCTCTATTTTAATATCCCCACAGGCACACACTCACAAGGATAGAAATGATGGAAGTGATTTTGAATTTTAAATCCAAATCAAAGTCTAAATGGAGTACAGAATACAATATTTAGCATACCAGCCTCAGCATCCTAGCTCTTAAGTCTCAGAAAATGAAAGGATCTATTTAAAAATTATGTTAGAATAAGATTTGTTTATTGAAGTTCCTAATATAATTTGGCCTTTGGATTTTAGGCAACAAAACTAAATGTGGAAAGTGATTAGTATACATTAAGAAAGCATTATTATTATAAGTACTCAAATTATTACAATCCTGTTAGGTTAGCCCTCTGTGTAAGTTTACTGACTAAATATCATGTGAAGGGAATTTCTACATGATGTTTAATTTAGTTAAAAAATCAAGACACAAACAGAATGGACAAATTTGTGTTATATAAACAAAAGATATAAAAATTATGCACAATCAAAAGGAACAATTAACTAAATATTTATAATATCTTCAAATTGGATGCAATATTGAGTATACATTATATTGAGTTGCATCCAGAAACTGGAACAGAAATTAGAAGGCTGATCCTTTATGTCCAATTAGGTGATTGTGTATTTACAATGTCAGGAAATCAGTTCACCTTTGAATCACCAGCAGGTTAATGGATATGAGGTTATTAACAAGTTCCTCCACTCCTGAAAAATGTTTGATGGCTCCCCATTACATAGGGATAAATCTCACCATCCTTATGCTCATATTTAAAGCCATTCGGTTATTCTAGCAACTAGAATTTTGGACGTTATCTGTCTTCCATAGCCTCATCTTCTGAAATTTTGAGTGTGAGATTAAGAATCTGTGTAAGGTAAAAGAAAAAAATTGATAACATTTATTTCTAAACAAAAGATAAACATCAAAGGAGGAATAAAAAATCAATAGTAAACACAGTATTTTTCAGATTGGATCTGGAGAACACATCATAAAATTGTTTCAGGGTCAAAGTGATGTGTGCGTGTATACATGTGTGCATGTGTGTGTGCGTGTGAAAATGTTAGTCGCTCAGTCATTCTGACTCTTTGTGACCCCATGGACTGTAGCCCGCCAGGCTCCTCTGTCCATGTAAGTCTCCAAGTAATGGCTACTGGAGTGAGTAGCCATTTCCTTCTCTAGGGGATCTTTCCCACCCAGGAGTCGAACCCAGGTCTCCTGCATTGCAGGCAGATTCTTTACCAGCTGAGCCACCAGAGAAGTCCCCAAAGCATTAGTGTTTACATAATTAATCAAGCACCTCTTCCAGCAACCAAAAACCCTTCCCCCACCCTGCCCACATCACCATATTTTGGTGTCAGAACCCAAAAGACTTCCATGCAGACAGTATATTTGAGCAGTGATCTCAGGGAGCAAGAATAAGTTACTAGGGGAATAAAATATGAAAAAAAAGACAATCAAAACATGCACTCTCCTGATGGCCATTGATGAAGGCTACTGGTGCCTAGTTCCATCAGGACATTTTGTTGGGCTCATGAATATACTGATTACATGTAATCAACATTTCCCCTTCTTTTCTCTTTATATGAAGCTCTTGTCTACTTCAACGGTACATGAACCATGAACTTCCAGACACTTAAGCTGGATTTAGAAAAGGCAGAGGAACCGGAGATCAAATGGCCAAGATCTGTTGGATCATCAAAAAAGCAAGAGAGTTCCAGAAGAACATCTACTTCTGCTTCATTGACTATGCCAAAGCCTTTGACTGTGTGGATCACAACAAACTGTCGAAAATTCTTAAAGAGATGGGAATACCAGACCTCCTGCCCTGCCTCCTGAGATATCTGTGTGTAGATCAAGAAGCAACAGTTAGAACCAGACATGGAACAACCGCCTGGTTCTGAATTGGGAAAGGGGTAGGTCAAGGCTGTACACTGTCACACTGCTTATTTAACTTATATGCAGAGTACATCACATGAAATGCCAGGCTGGATGAAGCACAAGCTGGAATCAAGATTGCTAGGAGAAATATCAATAAGCTCAGATACACAGATGACACCACCCTTATGGCAGAAAGTGAAGAGGAACTTAATAGCCTCTTGATGAAAGTGAGAGAGGAGAGTGAAAAAGCTGGCTTAAAATTCAACATTCAAAAAACTAAGATCATGGCATCTGGTCTCATCACTCCATGGCAAATAAATGGGGAAACAATGAAAACAGCGAGAGACTTTATTTTCTTGGGCTCCAAAATCACTGCAGATGGTGACTGCAGCCAAGAAATTAAAAGACGCCTGCTCCTTGGAAGAAAAGCTATGACCTACCTAGATAGCATATTAAAAAGCAGAGACATTACTTTGCCAACAAAGGTCCATCTAGTCAAAGCTTTGGTTTTTCCAGTAGTCATGTATTGATATGGGAGTTGGACCAAAAAGAAAGCTGAGCACTGAAGAATTGAGGCTTTTGAATTGTGGTGTTGAAGAAGACTCTTGAGATTCCCTTGGACTGCAAGGAGATCAAACCAGTCCATCCTAAAGGAAATCAGTCCTGAATATTCATTGGAAAGACTGGTGTTGAAGCTGAAGCTCCAGTACTTTGGCCACCTGATGCAAAGAAGTGAGTCATTGGAAAAGACCCTGATGCTGGGAAAGATTGAGGGCAGGAGATGAAGGGGATGACAGAAGATGGGATGATTTCATGGCATCACCGGCTCGATCGACATGAGCTTGAGCAAGCTCAGGGAGTTGGTGATGGACAGGGAGGCCTGGAGTGCAGTCCATGGAGACTCAAAGAGTCGGGCACAACTGAGCGACTGAACTGAACTGACTTGTCTACTTACGTGAGTTAGTATATAACTATTTCATTTGTCTTGATCTGAAAGGTGATTCAACATTAGAGTAAGGAGTGAACTAAGTGTTAGGATAAGAAATCAACAAATGTGAACTTTTCTCATGATTTTTACAAGTAGGATAACTCATGGGTGGTAATGTCAAAGGCATAGTTGGTGGCTTGAATGGCACTGGGCATAGTATTTAAAAGCTGGTTTAGCCCAGGAGTGATTGACATAACATTTTCTCTAAATATCAGAATTACCAGTTGAGCCCCTTACTTCAGTTCAGTCATCAAACCTGGTAGGGATGGGTGTTGCCACTTTTTGAGGCTTGCTCCAGCTTCCTGTGGCCAGGGACTCTGTGCTCCAGAGTGGGAACTGGGGAGAGAGGGGAGGGCAAAAATGAAATTCACAGCCCAGAGAGGAGCTTCTGTAGCCCAGAGCTTGGTTGTGTGATTCCTATGGGCAATCACAGGCTACAAATACACCAGGGCCAGTAACACACAACTCTGGAGAAGTGGATGCCCTTCCCCAGTGGTCCTGTCTTGACTCTCCCTGCAGAGCAGGAGAGGTGGGAATATTTAGACATTTCCTGGGACATCCACAGAGCCCGCCACGAATGACTTCTCTGTGACACAAAGCTACTGAATGCTGGTCTTCTCACTGCTCTCACAGAATTTCATCAGTTTTGATGAATAAATGCCTGCTAGTCTTTTGCAAGCTCTTGGGTCAATCTCTGGAGACAATAAATGATTGTTTTTTTTTTACTAATTTCAACCAGTTTAATATCTGCCTCTCAAAGGAAGAGTTTTCCCTGAGCACCTCATCCTCTCTCTCTCTAAAAGTCCAAAATCTTGCATTTTAAACACAGTCTTTGCAGCCTATATCTAACTTTCAAACCCTGAACAGATCACCTTGACTCAATTTCTTCATCTGTGCCTCTTCATATGCAAAATAGAGATAATAATAGAATCTACCTCATGGGGGTGTTATAAGGATGAAATGGTTTTATTTTTGTATATACTTGGAACATTGCCTGGAACAGAGTTTGTGCCGCTTTGAAATTGGCTACTTTCCTGTCCTCGTATGCAGGTTTCAGACACTTGGCACCACGTAAGTATACATACACAAAAGCTTGTTACTTACTGCTGTGAAAATCTAGGATGAAAGCTATTCCAGTGAGAACCAGGAAAACATCCACCTTCATTTCCTTTTGATGGAATGCCCTGCCCACTATAGAAACATTGCCCCTGGAATATCACTTGCTAACCAGTCAGAGTCATGACTTCTCTGTCCTCTAGAAGAAGTTGGATGGAGACAATGTTTGAAGCATTCTCTTCAACTTTCCACTTTTGTGGGAAGAGTATGATTGAGTGCATGTTCTGTGGAAAATAGGAAGGAGTGGGACTAATAATTGCTCTTTTCCAAGCAAAAGCTAATATTCAGGTTTGACATATTTTTATTTCATTGTTTTTTGTTTGTTTCCATTTGTTTCCCCTCTTTGAAAGGTAGATACAGAAATGTGTAGGTGAATGCAGCAACAGAGTATTTCAGTGGATTCACTGATACATTGTTTCTTCCATGTGCCAGTCTTAAACTTTCATAATTATATAATTATATTTTAAACTTGTGTTAGTTTCTGTGCTTCAATAAGCCCTCAACGAGGATATCTGGATAATAGAATAGAAAAGTGTATTGCTGCTGCTGCTACTAAGTCTCTTCAGTCGTGTCTGACTCTGTGCGACCCCATAGACGGCAGCCCACCAGGCTCCCCCATCCCTGGCATTCTCCAGGCAAGAACACTGGAATGGGTTGCCATTTCCTTCTCCAATGCATGAAAGTGAAAAGTGAAAGGGAAGTTGCTGAGTCGTGTCCGACTCTTAGCGACCCCCTGCCCACCAGGCTCCTCAGCACAATAAAGTTCTAATCCACTAGTCCTTGAAAATTAAGGTGATTCTGTTAATAATAATTTCAAATATCTGTAAGAAAATTGGTGGTTGGAAAAAGTACTCAAAACAAAGAGATGCAGGTGCTTCCTGGGTTCTTCCATGTATTAATGGTACAGTTGGGGCTTGACATTTGCAGACAGTGGGTCTCGATCTTCTCTGCAAAATGAGATAGTTGGCAACATCAGCACCTCAGCCTGGCTTAGGCTACTTATCTGAATTGCATAGGAGCTGAAAACGATGATCCTAGAAGCCATCCCGGAGATGCCAAATCTAGCAAGTTAGGTTCTGGGAATATGCTTGTAGTTTATAGACTGACTCTTAGGAAGCCAGGCTTATAGACTTAAGTTTTGGAAATGCTGGGGTCAGCATTATACAGAACTATAGTTCCTTAAGAAGTGAAAATGGTAAAACACAATGTTCTTCCACCTTCTGCCTTATTCTTCATGGTGTGTATTTTCTGCTAGTGATTCCTCCAAAATCCTTTATAAATCTGTTTTAAAATTCAAGGTTAGGGCTGAGTCACAAAGTAGTTGGAAGTAGAAGGAATTTCTACACTGACAGTAGCTCTAGATACCTGAATAGCATAAATTCATGGATCTTCACCCTCTATCTAAACCATTAAGTGTCTCAGCTATTCTCTGCCCATTCATTACTCTTTTGGCTTCTGTCTAGCTGATTCATTCCCCAGTTCCAGTAGGAATGTCAGGAAGAGGAAACCTGATTGATTCCTCCTAACTTTTCATTCTAAGCTACATGGTACATGCTGCTGGTAATCACTTGCCACTCATAAATAATGACCCAGAGCTATCCTTCCACTAGGGACTATGGGTGAGGCAAGTTCAGCTGACAGATTCTTCTCACTTATGGTCAATAATCCAATTACATTTTATTTTTAATAGGTCCATATTACTCATGTTATGTAGACAATCTTAACGTAAGTTTGGCATCCTCAACTCGATGGACAAGAATTTGAACAAACTCAGGAAGAGAGCGAAGGACAGGGAAGCCTGGCATGCTGCAGTCCATGGGGTTGCAAAAAGTCAGACATGACTGATAGATTGAACAATAACAATAGACCGTCTTAAAGCTCTAATATTGTATGTCATACTTATCATTTCCCAATTAAATTTTTATATATATTAGGAGATGAAGTGGAATAAATCCATACTAACCAAATACTAAACTAACCCACTCCAGTATTCTTGCCTGGAGAATCCCATGGAAGGAGGAGCCTGGTGGGCTACATACAGTCCACGGGGGTCGCAAAGAGTCGGACACGACTGAGCGACTTCACTTTCACTTTCACAGACATTTTCAAGGAACTCAGGGGTTAAAGATTAACTTGTTCTACCTTTGGGTCCAATTAAATTTGGCGACTCTTCGTGTAAGGAGGGCTGAATTGCCTTCAGGCTCAGATATGCTGCCATTAAGAGGGTGTGGTTTCTCATCCACATATCAGATAAGCATAAGCTTACTTCCTTTTGCTCTACAGAGCAAAGGAGAAAGAGCCAATTTGTAAATTTTCAAGAGGCCTGATGAAAGTCATTGCAACTACTCTCCTGTCTGCCAGCTGTTCAGAGCAAAATCAGAACAATTAGTCTCTGTTTTAAGTACACTTAGAGGATCACAAACATTGTCCTTTTCCCTGAGATTGGTATTCAGCTTTGTGACTACTCCTCAAAACCACAGGTCATTCTCTACACCAGAATTAAAATGAAACTGTGTATTTTTAATTCTTTCTACTGCTAACACATTTCTGGGTACCATTTACTATCAAGACATTACACAAGCTGTTCCCAGTTTAATGACTGTTGATGCCAGGCCATAAATTTCAAGGTCAGTTCAAAGTCATGCAGCACTTTGCCAGAGGATGCAGGAATCTGTGTGTGAACTTCTTTGGCAGTTCCCACCAAGTGATAATTTCCAGATTCTTCTATATAAGAGCTGAAGGGGTGTTTTAACAGCTGTGTCAGTCACAGGAGCTAAGCTCCAAAGAGATTGCATTCTTTGTCATAGTTTCACACCATTTCTTTAATTTATATAAATAACATAGTAATTGAAAGTCAAGATACTTATTAAAACAGTCACATAATATCAGTGATCTAAAAATGCATCAGGGCCTCTTTGAGCTTTATGAAAGTTCAGCCCATGTATATACATACAAAGTGGTGGAAACCCAGCCCTGTAGAATCTTTCACTGGTTATCTTTAGGATCAATACCATTTTCTGCATGATCAATTTTGCTGAAGTGATCAGTATTGATCATGTTGTTGGTCTTTAGTTGCTAAGACATATCTGACTCTTTTGCAATCTCCTGGACTGTAGCCTGCCATGGATTCTTCTGTCCATGGAATTCTCCAGGCAAGAATATTGAAGTGGGTTGCCATTTTCTTCTCCAGGGGATCTTCCCTACCCAGGAATCAAACCTGTGTCTCCTGCATTGGCAGGCTGGTTCTTTACCCCTGAACCACCAGGGAAGCCTGTATTGATCATGATCGTATGCTAAGTTAATGAGTTAGTTTAGTTCCTGACTGCACTCATGCACAACCATCATCAACCATATGCCGCCAGTGTAGATGCTGGATATATCAGAAGGCGCATTCACCATTTCAAGCTACATGAGCATCATTTAGCTGAATGCAATGATAGTGTTACTTTCCTTCTGGAAGAAACTTGTGTGCTAGATAATCTGACTGATATTATGTGTTGAGAATGAAGTCAGAGAATCCATTACGTGGTAGGAGTGAATGCACATCCAGGAGAAATTAAATAGAGATGCCATTTCAAGAACAGAAAAATCAAGGTCCTTAAGTTAATGCCCTGTGCCTTATATAACACTCAATACTTTAAACTTATTAACCTTGAAACCTCCTTCCCTCTCTCTGTCTCCCTCTCTCATACACAAACACATACACACACATACAAATACACCTGTGCTCTGAGTTTGACCTCCCGAAGATGGCAGACCAACCCTCGGGGAAGGGGATCCAGTCAACTCACCTCTTTCCTCCCTGAGTAGCACTCTCTCTCCTTTATCCTCTCCTCCATTCCTTCATCCATCCTAGGGAGGATGCAGTGCTGGGGAGGCAATGAGATCCAGTATCGCAGGCCAGTTCTGACAGGACACTTACAGGACAGCTCAGATATTGACAGTCTTTACAATTTAGCGGGTTCTTCAGAGCCCCTACCCCCACCCCACACCCAGGAACAGGGGCTTTCTGGCGTCTCTCTAGATGCATCACCATCCCCATCTCCTCAGTCTCCTCCTTCCCCTGGTATCCTGTGATACTTCCAGCTCCTCTAATGAGGTCTGCCCCCCTGCCAACAGCCTCCTTGGCCCCAGGATTGCATTTCTTTGCCCCAACAAACTCTCAGAGGGCCTACAGCTTCTTTTCCTTGTCTCTCTGGCCAGCTGCTGCCCCAGCCAATGCTTGCCCTTCAGATTTCTCTAGCAATTGATTTGACTGCGGCTCCACAATCCTGATTTTACACAGCAGTTTATTGTGAAATAAAGGCTCTCTTCAGTGAGAAAAGGGGATGATGTGAACCACCCAAGGTAACTTTCTATCACTTTTCCTGTAACATATGGAAAGCCGCAAACACATTGACACTTGTAGGTGGTGATAGAAAAGCTCTGGGATTTTACTATCTGCAGGGTAAGGAAACGGGCTTCCCCAGTGGCTCAGATGATAAAGAATCTGTCTGCAATGCAAGAGACCCTTGTCTAGTCCCTGAGTGGGGAAGATCCCCTGGAGAGGGGAATGGCAACCCATTCCAGTATTCTTGCCTGGAGAATTCCATGGACAGAGGAGCCTGACAGGCCATAGTCGATGGGGTCACAAAGAGTAGGACACAAATGAGTGACCAACACACACCAGGTAAGGAAGGGTCCTCTTTTATCTGGTTACCTCTTCTTTTACTTGTTTACTGCCTAGCTCTCCAGCTGTGGAACCTCACTGTAGCTCCATGTCTGCCATTTTGTTTGGCAAATGAATGGACGAATAAGTGAAAGCCAGTCTGGAGAGACTGAAGTTAATGCGAACGAGTTTTGTTTTGCAGATACCTCCTTTCCTCCACTAGGGTGTGGGAGCTACAGGGTCAGCGATTTCTGTTGGTTTTATTCACTTATTAGTCCCTGTAACAAGAAGACATCTTTCAATGAATGTTGGCCAAATTGAAGGAATTCTTGGGACAACATGGGCTCAGGAAAGTACAAGACAACATAGTCATAGATGGAGAGGCTATGGATTAGAGGTGGGGGCTCAATTCTTTCTCAGGTGACTGAACTTTATTCATAAAAAAAAAGGGTACAGTGATCTCATATTTCAGGGGAGTTCTGTTTTATTCAAATGTTGAGCTTCTTCAAAATAAATAACCCCCAAGGGTTTCCCTGATAGCTCAGTTGGTAAAGAATCTGCCTGCAATGCAGGAGACCCTGGTTCGATTCTTGGGTTGGGAAGATCCCCTGGAGAAGGGAAAGGCTACCCACTTCAGTATCCTTGGGCTTCCCTGTGGCTCAGCTGGTAAAGAATCCACCTGCAATGAGGAAGACCTGTGTTCAATCCCGGGGTTGGGAAGATACTCGGGAGAAGGGAACAGCTACCCTTCCAGTATCCTGACCTGGAGAATTCCATGGACTGTACAGTCCATGGGGTCGCATAGAGTCTGACATGACTGAGCGACTTTCACTTTCAATGTTGTAAAATGTAAGCATTGTTTTTTTTTTTTTTTGTTCATATATGTATGTTTTTTAACAAACCCTCAAATTGTCAGAGATTATGAAATACTGTCTTTTGGCTCATGTATCTTTGTATGAGTTTTGGGGAGATCCCACTGATACCAGGATTTTCTTGACTCGTGTGTGTGTGTGTGTGTGTGTGTGTGTTTTCTTTGTCAGTTGATTTCTGGAAAGAGTTTGACAATTTTTCCTGCCAAGTTTTTCTTTGCAAAAGTTTAATCCCATGCAGTTCCTGTGAATGAAATTGCTGATATTGGCCAGTGTTGCCATATTTTCCATATAATGTTGTTAAAATTCTACTACTTGCTATTTTACTTGTTAGTTTATCCCAGGAAAAGCAGATTTTATTTCTATTTAGTTTCAAAAATATCTTCACAACTTTTTTGAAGAAGTTTAAAGTGCTTTGGTGTATATTTTTGGTTATGTTGTAAATCAAGTCTCACGTTTGAATTTAATTTTAAGAATCTATGACAGTTACAGTATAAATATAGTGATTTATTTTCGCTTCAGACTTTTTAGTTCAGCAGCTTCTAAATAGGAACACACATTCTAATTAGTTTTCAAATTTCAATTAGAATGCTCTAATAACTCTTAGCTTCCTGACATTTCTCTTGGCAAGAGGAATAAATGTAGTAAAATTCTTACGTAGACTGCCACCAAGAGCAAAGTATTAAAGGCACTGAGTTAACTAACGCAACCAAATGTAAATTTATATTCTTTGAAACTGTAATTAACTGTTAATTAGGTGTCAATTGAGTGCTGAAGCATATTTATTGAGGTTGAACAACAAAGATATGTCTATTACCATATACTTGTTTGTCAAGAACTATGCTCTCCATAATTGTGTCATTGATTAAACATGAACACCTTCCTGCAGAAATCAGATTTGCATATTCATCCTATGAACAAAGAGGCCTTCATCTTAAGTGATATTTTGTATAATATATTTTCTTTTTAAGTAACTAGATTCCTCTTGGTTATAAGACAGATCATAGTTCCAATGAATTGCCATGAGAAAAAGATGTAGCCACATTTCCCAATCTCATTCTGCCTTTATATGTACAAAGCTACGGGTTTACTGATTTGGAGCTTCTTCTCCATTTCATATTGGATATTTCCAATGAAATGCTTTCCAAAAAAAACCTGCACTGTACTATATACAATATTGCAAATTGCTCGTTTAAAATCCCCTTTCTTCTTTAACATTGGGATGTATAAAGGGAAAATTAAAAATATATCAAGCACATGAGATTTCAAAGATTTTGTAGCCAGAACAATCTGTACCTCTTGGAAGAAACCTTGCGATTTTAGCCTGAGGGAGAGAAAACAATTTAGCCACTACACATGCACTCTTCTTGCTTTCAAGAAACCAATTTTCATGTTCATGGAGATTGAAGAATGTGTACACCAAACTCTTCCAACTTAAAAATGCAGTCAAAATGGTGTTTCCTATGGGAATATGACATTTCTGGTAGAGAAACTCTTCCAACTTGCTGGAAGAAATGTCAACATCATAAAGACTGTGCAGTTGATACTGGAAGGGACCCAGTGGTGCACAGATGAGTTTGTTCAGTAGGGGAAATCACAGCGCTGCATTACCCTACAGTCCAATTCTTGAGAAGGACTATTATTTCCTACATGGCTTTTTAAAATAGTTGGTATATATGGAATATAATACTATGCCTTAAAAAAATAAAAACAAAAAGAAGTGTAAGAATTTGAAAACTAGATCCTTACTTTCCTGTTATTTCTCCTAAAATGAAATAACCTATTTATCTTAGCCCACTATAATGGTTTAGATTCCCTTTCTTCATTCCAACTTTAGTTTTCTAATCTTCAGGCACTCAGGGGATAAATAAATATAAATAAGACACCACACACATATACACCCACAACACAGGAACACATGTCTTTGCTTGTTGGATGTTTGTTTTACCAATGTGTTTTGTGATGTTTATAAGTACACACTTCTCCCTCAACTCCACAGGCACACTTAAATTATATTTAAATGTAAAGACCTTTATTTTAGGAAATTGATTCCTGAATTTGAAAAAAAATCCAATAAACATTTTTGGCAAGTATTTATCTAAAGAAAAGAAAAATTTAAGTTTTGTAGAGAATGAACTAAAATACTTCCAGAAAAATCAACAAAAAATATAATTAATTAAAGGGGCTGGAGTCCAAAGGGGATCAAACCCACAAGTGTGTTCTATACTCTTAAATAATACTATAGAAACAGACCAATCTTTTCAGAATTTTAGAGTACAAATTAAACACATACTGTATTAGTTACCTGTCACTGTGAAACACATTGCCCCAAATTAGCAGCTTAAAACAACACACATTTGTTATGTCACAGCTTCTAAGGGTCAGGAATCTGAGAATGGTGTATACAGATCCTCTGTCTCAGAGTCTCTCATACGACTGTGATCAAAGTGTCAACTGTGGCCACAGTCTCTCTCGAAAGCTCAATTGGAGAAGAATCCACTTCTAACCTTACTCGCATGATTGGCAGGATTCAGTGCTTCATGGGTTGTTAGACCAAAGAATTCTGATCTTTATTGGCCAGGAATTACCCTAAGTTTCTTCCTGCATGGATCTTTCCAACAGGGCAGCTTGCTTACTGAAGCATACAATCCAAGAAAACAATGAAAAGAGTCCAATAAGGTATATCATAGTCTTTTATAGCACAATCATGGGAGTGATATCCCATCATTTTTGCCATATTCTCTTCAAAACAGATCATTAGTTCCAGGTCTGCATTCAAGGACGGGTGTCAGGCAAAGGCATGAATACCAAGAGGTGGAGATCATGAGAACCATCTTTGAAAGCTTCTTATTATACAATGTTGTATTAATGTGTGCTAATCTGTTTAGTTCAAATAAGACTTGTCCTTAGGAAGATTGTAAAGCTAGACAGAGTCTTGTTGTTTTCATTGATAAGCAAAGTTCCTACTCCTTGATAATTGGTGCTCATTTATTATGTACACACCTGATAGAAGGGAGACTAGTGAGGTAGTCAGGTTTCTCTTGGCATAGGTGGAGAAATGATGATGCTGGGAGACAGGAGGACAGTCAGGTTCTCTTAGTCATGAAGAATCATTGCTGACTCAAAAAAAAAAAAAATTATTTCAAACTCTCTCTCCATGCAACTTTCCATTTTCTGGCTTTGCCAGCTGCGTACAACAGTTACATCAGCAAAACTACTTCAGTCATCAAGACCTCTCTGATCTCTCCAAGTAAAATTAGTGGATATTCCTCAGGGCCTTTCACACACTTAATACAAATAATTTATGTTGACTATAAGTTTCCCTGGGTGTTCTTTACATGACAACTTCTACCCAAGTTAGCAGTTGGTTAAATGTAGGAATATATAGAGTGGAACACCTTTTAACCTTTTTAACCTTTTAACCTTTTAACACCCTTTAACCTTCCCTTTGGGGGTATATTTTTCCAGAAATATATGCCACAAAGATATGATCGTTCTGTAAGTGCTCTTAAGCTTCGTTATCAGACAATGTGGCAGTGCTTCCCAAATGGAATTCTTAAAGTATTGCCAAGAAGTTAACGAGCTTTTCCATAAGATCTTATAGAATAATCTGAACAAACTTTTTGGCCAATGTGATAGCAAGTACAAATGAACAATGAGATTGGGAAAGCCATAAGTAGGGAAGCAGGTCTCCTGATAGAGAATCTGCCATAAAAAGTCTGTAACTTCAACTTGAAAGAAGTCTTCACAATATATTTTATGAGAATGACTGTGGTCTTGTTAATCTAGAAAAGGGGGTGGGTGCTTAACTACCTGTTTCAGATTAGTTTAGTTACCTAACCAGACTGATTGTAGATTGGCAGTTACTAGAGAGAGGCCCCTAATAAATAAGTTTTACAGTGGCGCGCTGTGATCGTACAGTTGTTAGTACTCTGCATTGTGGCCACAGCAAACTCAATTCGAATCCATGTCACAGTAATGTTCCTTTCCTTGGACAAGGAAATGGCAACCCACTCCAGTATTCTTGCCTGGAGAATTCCATGGACAGAGGAGCCTGGTGGGGTACAGTCCATGGGGTCATGAGAGTCAGACATGACCGAGTGACTGAACAACAAAATAATTTATTGCTCTTGCAATAAATTGTTTGTAAACAACCTGATCTCAGATAATATTTGCTGGCTAAATATATGTCATAAATTCTGAAAAGAATACTTTGGATTTCAATTTTCTATGGTTGAATTTTGTTTCGTAGAAGCTGCCAATAGTTAGAATTATTTGAGTAGTTTATGTGTATTGAGTCATCCATGATATATTTATCGAGCACTTGTTATAAGTAAAATACAATGATAGAACCAGTGGAAGGCAAAATATACACACTTTGGCCTCAAAATACACAACCTTGGTTGACGCTGAGTACTGATGCTGAGTAGTGTCATGAAAGCAGAAAGGATAGCATTGTGCAAAGAATATGTAGTTTTGACTCATAAAGACGTGAATTTCTATCTTAATTCTGTAACTTGTAAGCTATAATCTAAACATTATTTAAGCTCAACCATGATGGTCAAGTTTCTGTTCTATGTATTTCAGACACATTAAATTTTCTCAAGTTGGATCAATTAACATCTCATTTTTGGAGATGGGGAAACTGAACCTCAGGATGTTCAAGTTGCCCAAACCCACACAGCTAAAAAATTCGAGTTGGAAAAAAAAAAAAAAAATTCGAGTCGGTATTTGAACCCAGACAGCTGGGCTCCTGAGTCCATGCTCTGACCTACAGTGACAAAATGCTTCTGGTCCCATTTTAGAGGTAAATGTGTAATTTGACAGATACAAATATTGCTGAAGGAATTCAGAAAAGAAAGTGACTTTATCTTTCAGGGGTGTTAGAAATGGCTTTTTGGAAGAAATAACATTTGATCTAGTCCTGGCCCTGGAAGTAAAGAACCCACCTGCCGAGTTTCAGTTTGATCCCTGGGTGGGGAAGATCCCATGGAGGATGGCATGGCAACCTACTCCAATATTCTTGCCTGGAGAATCCCATGGACAGAGGAGCCTGGAGGGCTACAGTCCATGGTGCCACACAGAACGGGACCTGACTGAAGCGACTTAACGTGGACTCACGGGAGAGCCAGCTAGTATTTCTGTAGAAAGAGAGCCGAAGGAATGAGAGGGACATGAGTAAGGCAAAAAATGGAAAATGTCTTTGTTTTTCCATGGTGAACAAACCATTCTGGCTAGAGTAGCATTTCTAAGTAGAAGTTTAGTGGCAAATAGGAGCAAAGAGACAGATTTCAGAGAATGCAGTTTGTCAATCTGTCTAAACTTCATTCTGTAGGCAGTGTTGAAGATTTCACATTGAAGGACACTTATTAGCAAAATGACAACTTATAAACATTAAAATGGCAGAAACAAGATGATGTCAGAATGGAAAAGACTCTGGCAAAATTTTATATCAACAAGAAAAGCATTTTTACTTTCAAAAGATGAATTTAAAATATTTTATTCTTTATAGCCTTGGGGAACGTTAACAACCTCATATCCACAAACAGGCACAGAAATGGGCATCTCAAAATGATAGGAAAGAAGAAATGTGTTGCAGATTAGATTTTTAAATTGGAATGAGAGGGCGAAAGGTAAAGTCTCCCATTTCTCAAATATTAGAACAGCCATGTTGAGTAGTAACATTAGCGTCTTCTGAAATATATAAAAATTATGCTCTATTAAGCCATCCAGCCTTCTGCTTCAGGACTTTTACTGTCCTGTAAATATTCTGCAGTTGGCAAATTTGGTAAATAGTGTACAGCTGCAATAAGCAGGTAACCATATCGAATAAGTCAGTGTTGTTTCTAGAATAGATGAAATATCATATGTATAATTTTGAAGACTGTCTAAAGTAAAGATGGTAATGAGAGTAAGACTGCTACTTCCAGGAAATAAATTCAGTCCCTTGAAATGGTACTTTCTTGTTGCTACAATCCTTTTGGAAAATGATATCTTTAACTGCAATGTTAAGATACATTTTTATTTTACTTATGATTTAAATCCCATGATATTTCAAAGCTGTTACCTTAAGGATGGCATTTTTTTTTTAAAGGATATATTAAAGGAACACAAGATCATTAACTGGTTAAATTCACAAAACATCTTTATTCTTTATTGTTACTATTGTTTGTATTTTGTTCAGCTTGGAAAATGTACAAGGTAGGATCATTTCATTTTAACATTTAGTCAATTTCATTTTCTACTACATGAGCAAATTTTTATTTCACAAAGAAACAAGATAATAAGTTTCCCCTTTACTCAACCTTACTTCTCTTCATCTTTTCCTCTCTCTCTTTTCAATCAAACCCTCCTACCCAAAAAGAATTGCTCCAATTGAAATTTCTAAGAAGTTCTATTACCCCCCTGAAAAAAATCCTTCTCCTGGAAATTGCTACAAAAGAATTTCACCCTATTACTCACTCTCTTCTTGGCACTTCATTAACATCAGTATTAAATCAGTCCCCAATTGGAATCCTGTATTGTGCATGAATTATTCTGCATGAGTGGCCTATTGTAATTCAAAAGTCTTTATTTTTTCAATTTCATTAAAGCTATATAGTTATATTGTTATTTAATAAGGCAGGTTTGCATTCATTTCCAAGTCTGGATAAGGCCCATAAAGACATTTTGAATATGCCCTTCAATGATTAGGTTAAAGATATTATTTTGTGGAGTAGTCCTTTTAAAACACAGACAATAATTTGGCCACCAATAATCCACACCAATGGTCTCTACTTTGTTTTGCATGCATATTTCTTTTGTAACTGATGACACAGGTGTGCTCTCTTCCATAAAATACATTATGATATGCAAAATAAATTGAATAAAACCAAATTTTACTAGAAGCATCCAAGTACATTAGCAATTAAAATGTTGACTTCATAATTTAGGTTTATTAATCACTGTATATGCTGCTTAATGAGAAAAAATACAGTTCTGAGAATGTGAGTTTTGTCAATTCAGGTACATTTGGGTAAGTGCTAAATATGTTCAATATTTGATTAGCTAAATAAATGGTTTGAAATCCACTGGATAATTTGCAGTTATCCGCACTATTTCCTTCTGACTTAGTATCTGGAAGATGCATAAGCTAGTTGCATCAGGCTGGAGCAATTAACTGGTAATTTGGAGCATTTAACTGGAAGATTGGCTTGCAAGGAGGTCTCTCAGCCATGATGCTCACAGGAAATGGATTCTGTATGTAATCTGGCTCAACAAAATGGTTCATGAAACAGTTTCACAGCAAGACTATATCAGAAGCCAATGAGCCCTTGTGAAAATGCTTGTTGGGAAAAAAATTTGCTCTAGTCTAAGCCAACTTTAGAACATTGGCCAAATTAATTAGATGCCTTCATTTTTACATCAAGAAGCACCATTTTAATATGGAGAAACAAAGTCCAAAAGCAGGTTGGGGAATTTTTTAAAAGTCTTACATATGAGCCAGTTTTAACCTCAGATCATTCTAGTAACTCATAACTTTAAATATACTTTCCACATTTCTGTTTTTTCTTTGATTTCTTGCGGTATCATCCTGAATTCTGTTAGTTTCTCCTTTACTACCAAATGATTGTTTCTTCTCAACATCAAAGCACTAAACCATCGCCGTTGGTTACCAACTTCTATCAAAGCCTAAAAGAATTACTACTTTGGAAAATTTATTTGAAGAATATGTACTTCATCTCCCCTTCCAGACAGTCTAAATCCTGTCATTTAAGAAAATCAGACCAACAGAAGACAAAAATTTGGATCAGTTGGTTGGAGAATCTGTAGTATGGAACCTGGGGAAGGAATAGGCAACTGACTCCAATATTCTTGCCTGGAAAATCCCATGGACGGAAGAGCCTGGCAGGAATCACAGAGTCAGGCATGACTGAGTGACAGCTAGGTTACTGAGTACAGTACAGTAGTATGGAAACAGTGATGACTACCGAGCCAACTAGGAAAATCCATTAATCGATATGAAATCCATCAATTGATAGAAAATCCCAAGGTAAGAAAATGTGATGGGACAGTGAAAGGAGAAAGGAACAAACTAAGTGGAACAAAAGAGCAAAAAATCGAAGAACTTAAAAAGACAGTCCTCAACCTCCAAAAGAAACCTCTTCCACTCCTTCTGAGGAATTCCATAATTCCATATAGTTATGGTTAAATTACTGTAATAAGGGATATAGCTGACAAAGATCCAGTACATACACACACACACACACACACACACACACACACTGGAATATTACTCAGCCATAAAAAAGAATGAATTTTTCCATTTTCAACAAAATGGATGGAACTGGAGAGTAATATGCTAAGTTAAATAAGTCAGATAAAGGCAAATACTCTGTGTTATCATTTGCTACTCAAGTATCATTATACTTGGGGTCTAAAAAATTAAACAAACTAGTAAATATAACAAAAAAAGAAACAGACTCACAGACATAGAGAACAAACTAGTTGTGAACAGTGAGGAGAGTGAAGTGGGGAGGAGGAAAGATAGGACTAGAGGACTAAAAGTGTATAAAGTAAGTATGTAGTGTATTATACAGCCCAAAGACTGTAGCCAATATATTTCAACTATAAAAGGAGTATAATCTGTAAAAATTTTTAATTACTGTGTCATATGCCTGAACTAATATATATTTGTAAACTGAACTAATATATTATTGTAAATTGTGTGCGTGTTTGTGTGTGTATGTTCTCTGTCCTGCCTGGTTCTTGGCAATGTCGTGAACTGTCCCCCACCAGTCTCCTCTGTCCATGGGGTTTTCCAGGCAAGAACATTGGAGTGGGTTGCCATTTTCTACTCCAAGGTATCTTCTTCCCAACCCAGAGATCAAACCCGCATCTCTTGCTTCTCCTGCATTGGCAGGCAAATTCTTTACCGCCGCAGTACCTGGGAAGCCCCCAAAAGCAATTACACCTCAATAAAATAAATGAATAAAAGATATGAAAAGTTTCTTTTGAGCACGCACAATCAGAACTTTAATCAGGAAGTGGGACTCTTCAAATTCTGTTATTCTTTTTTGCACATGTACATATATTGATCTTCATTTTCCAACAAGTTGCCAAGGTATTTCAGTAGAGAAAGAAGAGTCTTTTCAACAAACAGAGCCAGAACACTTGATCAATCATATGTAAGAAAAGAAAAAGAAAAAAATGAATATCAACTCTTACCTCAAACTGAAATCAAAATTCAGCTTGAAGTGAATCATAGAACACTCACAAAACTTTTATAAGAAAATACATGAGAAAACTTTTATGACCTTGTATTAAGCAATTATTTCTTAAATAAGACACACCAAAAAATCACACACCATACAAGACAAAACTGGTAAGTTAAAATTTATAACTTCTGCTCTTCAAAAAGCATTTAAGTAAATGAAAAGACTAGCCATAGACTCAAAAGTGTTGTCAAGACACATATCTTAGAAAAAAACTTGTATTCAGAATATATAACTCTTACAACTTAATAATAAGAAAAATAAAAGCTCAATTAAAAATTCCATAAAATATTTGAACAGAAACCTCACCAAGAAATAGCTATGTATGGCCAATAACATATAAAAATGTTCAAAATCATTAGTCTTTAAGAAAATATAAATTAAAATTACTATGAAATGCTATCAAATAAATGTTAAAATTGCTAAAACTTGATAATATCAAGTTCTGGTGAGGACACAGAGCAATTAGAGCCCTAAAACATCATTATGGGAATGTAAAATGGAGAGCAATTTAGCTATTTTTTAAATAAATGTAAACATATGTTTATTATATTTCCCGGTAATCCTCCTCATCAGTATTTACAAAGAAGAAGAAAATATATTTTCCGGCTAATAACTGAATGCAAATATATAATAGCAGATTCATTCATAATTGTCAAAATTAGTTATAATCCAAATGTCCAGCATCTGGTGAATGGATGAACAATTGTGGTGCATTCATACCTAGGCAGCAGAGACATTACTTTGCCAAAAAAGGTTCCTATAGTCAAATCTATGGTTTTTCCAGTAGTCATGTACAGATGTGAAAGCTGAACCATAAAGAAGGCTGAATGCTAAAGAATTGATACTTTTGAACTGTGATGTTTGAGAAGATTCTTGAGAGTCCCTTGGACTGCAAAGAGATCAAACCAGTCAATCCTAAAGAAAATCAACCCTGAATATTCATTGGAAGGACTGATGCTGAAGCTGAAGCTCTAATACTTTGACCACCTGATATGAAGAGTCAACTATTAGAAAAAATCCTGATGCTGGGAAAGATTGAAGGCAGAAGGAGAAGGGTACAACAGAGGGCGAGATGGTTGGATGGCATCACTGACTCAATGAATGTGAGTTTGAGCAAGCTCTGGAAGATGGTGAAGGACATGGAAGCCTGGTGTGCTGCAGTTCATGGGGTCACAAAGAGTCAGACACAACTGAGCAACTGAACAACACCAGCAACATTTAGTGGACTTTTTTTGCCCTCAGTAATTATTAAATAAATAGAAATGAACTACAGATAGACACAATAACATGGATGATCCTCAAAAGCGCTATGTTAAGTGAAAACACATGGACCCAAGAGGCCACTCATGTGTACTCTCATTAAGACATTCTGGAAAAGGCAGAACCATAGACAGAAATCAGATTAGTGGTTGCCAGGGGCTGGGGGAGATGGGAATGGAATGACGATAAAGGATCATGATGGAGTTTTTGGACTAATGGATATATCCTTGGTAGAGGTTACAGGACTTTATATGTTTCTCAAAACCATCAAATTGAAAACCTGAAACTAGAGTGAATCCAGGTATGTGAATTATACCTTGATAAAGCTTTAAAAAATAACAAATGGCCACAAAATAGAAGGAAAGCCAACAAAATGTGGTATAATAGAAAAGTCACCAAAGAAAATTTTTCCAAAAACTTCATCCACTGTAGTAGATGCTGCCAAGATGTCAAGTGAGAGAAAAGGAGAGAAGTGACCATGGGATTTGGCAGCATAGGAATTCCCCAGGCCCTTGGCAAGAGCAGTCTGCGGAGAGCAGTGGATAGACATCGGCTAGAGCAGATGGAGAAGAGACTGGGAGCTGGGGGAGCGGCTCTGTGGAGACTGAAAGATGAGACGTTGCTTAGAAGGGGAAGGAAGTTCATGAAATAAGGTTGTTGAGGTCTTTTCAAATAGAAGACACACCAGGGCATCAGCATACATAATGCGAAAATTTATCATAAAGACAGAAACAATGATGCTGCAAAAAAAAAAAAAAGGGCGGGTGGAGGAATAGCTTTGGAGCAAGCCCTGATGAATCTAAGGGGCATATGGGATTCCCCAGCCTTAGCGAGGGACTTGTCTTTGGGAACTCTTTATCTCTGGTAGCAAAATGAATTCACACTTGAACTTGACTACATATATATAATTACATAATTGTACCCTACTCATTTATGAACATATTTTTAAGGCTACACCAGAACAGATACCATCTGAAGAAAGCAGAAGGAATAGGTGTTTTTGAGGCAACTGAATTGAGCAGATTGTAACACTCGGGCAAGACATTAAGCACTGTGATTTTTGTCAAGAGAAGTGGAAAATAAAATGAATCTGGTCGTGCACTTCTTTTCCCACAATAGGGAGCAGGCAAGTTGGTTTGCTCAGAGACACAGTTTTCCTTCATATTAAATTCAGGCAGAAATTTAACCATGAGTTGGGCAGCCCTTGAGTAAATTCTGTACCGATAGCTTTTTAAAAAGTTATGAAGTTCTTCTCTCAGCCATGTAGGAAGGCAGAGAGAGAAGACGAATGCACCAAAAAGAGCTTTGTGAAGACTGCGTGTGTGCGTGCTAAGTCACTTCAGTTGTGTCCGACTCTTTGTGACCCCATGGACTGCAGCTCACCAGGCTCCTCTGTCCATGGGATTCTCCAGGCAAGAATACTGGAATGGGCTGCGTGCCTCCTCCAGGGGATCTTCCCCACAGAGATGCTGATCCTGCATCTCTTATGTCTCCTGTATTGACAGGCAGGTTCTTTACCACTAGCACCACCTGGGAAGCCCTGTGAAGACTAAGAGGAATGCATAGTTGACACCTGGCTAGGAGGATAATTATAAAATACGTATAATTAGAATGAGGGGCAGGTGGAGTTGAGGGGAAGGTGCAAATGCCACTGGAGTATGGAATTCTCTCACATATTACCCACCAGAAAACCTACTCCAAATATCATACTTTCCTTGTTTAACATGTTTTTCTATATATTCATCACTCAATTTTAACTTCCATGAGGGATCAAAGCTTGGTTCAAGCCTACCCCAACTTACACGTATGGCTCTGAATTATACCAACCCTCAACTATCTATAGAAGGAATATTTCAAGTCACCGGGGAAAAAGAATGAAAAACTCACCTTTTGTATTAAAGTGAGTCTATCTAACTACATAACATCAAGGTTGCAAAATGGCTCCCACAGAATACATGTGTAATTCAACAATTAAAATCCTCAGATGGAGACTTCCCTGGTGGTCCAGTGGTTAAGACTTCACCTTCCAATACAGGGGGTGTGAGTTCAATCCCTGGTTGGGGAGCTAAGATGCCATGTGCTTCCCAGCCAATAAACCAAAACATAAAAGAGGAGCAATATTGTAACAAATTCAATAAAGTTTTTTTTTAATTGACTTTAAATAAAGAGTTAAAAAAACTTTATTAAAAAATACATTTAAAAATATCCTCAAGTGGATTAATTAATTTATTGATTCCTAAAAGGAAGAGAAGTAGTTCTGAGTGCATAAATGATACAAAGAAAAGCCAGATGCAACCATCAGAAAAAAGAGATAATAATACTTTTTACTTTCTTTTATCCCTTTGCAGCAATTAAAAAATATATATTCTATACGTATTTATTCATTCTATTTTCCAAGTTAAGAAGCAGTGCTTTTTAAAAGATAGGGCATGTGATTATTCAGAATATACTTAGTAGTAAAAATTTGCTCTCTTTATATCTACCCTATTTTCTGACTTTCGGTGTTAGAGTCTGAAGTGTGTGTCCATGAGAAGATTGTTAGCAATTACGAGTTTCAGGTCTCTGGGGTACCCACCCTTGGGTACACGGACAATTACATTTCACCTCCTCTTATCACTGCAGTTCACTTTTTTCCTCCTCTGTGACCTTATATCCTTCTTCAGTGTAGCATCTTTTGTGTCTTTTGTACTCCCAACATTTTTAAGATTGAACACAATGCTGGTTTATTCTGCCCTGTCTTTTTTGCTCCAAGTTCTGTGTGCCTGAATTTTTGTAATAGATGGTAAATGTGAATTCTTTTCATTACAAGTAATCTTTTTTCCCCCAAAGCTGTCTTTGAAAGCTGCTGATTTGTTATGAACGTTCAAGGAAGAATTAAACTTCTGAAAGTTACCACACACTGTTCCAGCTGAGGTTCCTGCATTTGCCCAGTGTTAGGTACCCAAAGCAGGAGGGCAGGTTTCACCATTGTTACAGAAATAATAAAATAGTAGCAGGTGTGACAACTGGCGTGGATTGTAAAGGGGGTACAGTCTAGCAAGCCATAGGAAAATAAAGCCAATCTGAAATGATTCAGTGTAACACAATTCAAAATACATCATGTCACCTCTTTGTGAGATGAGTTTTGAGGAGCAGTGTCCAGTCAGCAAGGACCAAAACATTTATTCTACCTGTAATTCCTCTGTCAGCAAATGAACCATCGCCCAGGCATACCTCTGCCAACTAGAAATGTTTCCGTATGGAAAACAGCAATCAAGGACATTATATTTGATTCAGTCCAGGCCCAGAAGATGCTGTTTGTAATTAATCTTCCTTTGAGAAATGCAGATATTTCCACAGATAATGTTCCTTGAAACAACAGATTCTTTGCTATGCACTAGTTATAATTTCATCGCTACTGAAAGACGAAGACAGACTCTATTGTTGACCAGATGCTAAATTTATCAGCCTCTACCCTAACACTCCCTGGTGTCTCAGTGGTAGAGAATCCATCTGCCAATGGAAGAGATGCAGATTCTATCCCTGGGTTGAGAAGATCCCCTGGAGGAGGAAATGGCAACCCACTCGAGTATTCTTGCCTGGGAAATCCCATGGACAGAGGAACGTGCTGGGCTACAGTCCATGGGGTCACAAAAAAATCAGACACGACCTAACAACTAAACAACAACAATACCCTAGCTCTCAGAACTCGGTCCTATCATGCTTGCATTAGTTTCATTGTGTCTGCTTGTTGCCTCCCTATCAATGGTCACACTCAAACCAAATCAATGACTGTCTGCAGCAAATCCCACCACACCTCTAATTTCATCACTTACCAGAAACATGTAAAAATTGTTTTCCTGAGGTCATAAGACATTTCACTTATGAAAGTCCATATTGCAGCCAGAACTTATTCATTAGTTCTGTGCTACTTTATCTGGCCGTTTCTTCAACTCTTGCAAACTGTTCTGTTGAAGAAAGCCTGAAGGGATGGTAGGGCTGCACAGAAGGAGCCCTGCCCTTGGATTGTTGTTGGACGCCTTGGCTCCTGATTCTCATTTGGCTCCTTACTAAACTTCTTTGGGCATATCCCCTATTCTCTCTGGGTTTAATTTTCTCCCACAAGTAAAATTAAGGGGATATGCTAAGTTATTTCTAAGTTCCCTTCCAACTCCAGCATTTAATTATTTCATTCAGACAGCGTTAACATCCTCTGGAGTTTTCCATTCATCAGAATGTTCAGAATGAATGACTTGTTGATGAAAGCTTGTTGAGAATTTTGGCCTTTGGAGTGTTCAGCATAACATTACTTTTCTCGTAAGTCTCATAAATTCCTGAAAAAGACTTAACTATTAAAGAAGACTTGATGACAGTTGGTTAGCTCAAAGAAAGATAAAAGGCGGTGCTCTAGTTAAGAGAACTCTTTCATTTCAATAGAAAAGCTGGCAAATTCTAATCCCTAGCACTGAGCCAATGTCAGAAGTTTTTAAAATATTCTGAAGACCACAGTCTATAACCCTGACAAAAGACACATGGATTCTACAAGCAAGAATCATCAGGCTGGAATGATGAGCTGATCCAGGAATCGATTAACCACAGGCATGAGGTTTAACACTTGGGGAAATGTCATCAACACTATGGAAAAGAAAGTGAATCATCTATGTGCCTAGGCAAAGTTTCAAAAAAGAGTCTGGAAGTGAAAAACAGATGGTGAGATGACAAGCCAAAGATATCTGACATTTTCACAACATCTACAAGACAGCAGCTTTTGTAATGTTCTGAGTGACAAGGCAAGCTATTAAGTACTGATTGAAGATCTTTTATGTATTCAGCACTGGGCACTGAAAAGTGAATAAAAGACATATAAATACATACTCTTGCCCAGGGGGAGCTTGCAATCTAGTTGGGAAAACAATTAAATAGTATAGCCTTTTTATTTCCTGTTCAGAGCAAGAACAAGAATAGAATTCTTAGGTAAAGATGATGAAAATGATTTCTCAATAGTCTAATTTACATCTATATTCTGTTTCAAGGAGAAAAATATTCAATCTGGTTAGGAATGTTCAGGAATGGAACTAAAGCAAGATGGTTATGTAAAGAGGCTGTAAGAAATTAACAATTTGTTTTAAACGAATTCAGGTGTCTAGAAGGATTACATTCTGATATACCACAAAAAGCTAAAATGGAATTCCAAAAATCACTGACAATAATTTTAAGACTACATGGAGAATGAAAGAAGGATACTAATGTTAGGAAAACAGTCATTAAATCTGAATAAAAAGAGGGGGTGAAAGATTACATCCAGATTTGTATCATCAAAATTAAAGAAAGATATCTTGAAGATTAGAATAAACTGTTAATCAGGTAAGTTGTGATCACTTAGGACAGAAAAAGCACTTAATAAAAGACAGTATAGCAAAGATCTATTTATTTAAGAGATACTAAGACTTCAGTGAGAGTGAAACAGAAAAGCCTCTAAGCCAGAAATACATCCTAGTGGGAAAAAAAAAATCTGTAAAGGCTGCTGTTCATCTTCTTTTCCCCAGTCCTGAGTACCAGAATCTTGATTGTAATAACTAAGTAGTGTTAGTAACAAAATATGTTTTTGAACATCACACTCTTAATAAGGACAAAATAGATTTTGCATGCATTTTGTATGTGGTGTGTGTGTGTTTGTGTGTGCGTGTTTGCTCAATCATGTCCAACCCTTTGCAACCCCAAGGACTGTAGCCTGCCAGGCTTCTCTGTCCATGGAATTTTCCAGGCAAGAAGACTGGAGGGGGTTGCTATTTCCCACTCTAGGGGATCATCCCGACCCAGGGACTGAATCCACGTCTCTTGTGTCTCCTGTATTGGCAGGCGGATTCTTTAGCATTGTGTCACCTGGGAAGCCAATTTGCCACACATTATGTAACAAAATAAAAGGTTCATACAGTTGGTCCTGGGTCCATCTGAGGTCCTCAGTGTCCTCCTGACTGAGCCGTGTCCCCCACTGATAATCTGTGGAACTAGATCTGTGTGTCTCAGAAGACTTTCCCCAAGCCGACTTCATGGGACGTCTCTTCTAAGTTCTAGAACCACAACCACTCGATCATAAGACTTATAAGCATATTTCTCATCTTTATCAATGGATTTCTGTCAGAGGTTTTGTTTATCTACCATACACTCTGTGAAAGCCCAGCTGCTGTCTTTACCAACCATGGGAATCCCTATCAGGTGGGGGCCGTCTATCTGCCCTGAGTTTAGAATCCTTGCCCTCTCCTGTGTGATCTTTGCCACTATCTGCTGCCTCAGAATGTTGTGGTCATGGATGCAATGGTTCTAAAAGCTTTTGGGCAGAAGGAATTTCTTTGTTTTTGGAGATAGAGCTAAAAATCACTTCCCATTGCACAACACCAATTTTATTCCTGTGTCACTCTGTTTGAACATTGTCCAGGGAATGTGACTTATCACACTTGTGAAAGATACAAAATGAAAAAGGGTCACTGAAGGAGAAAGATATGAGAAAGGATAACAGAATTAAGATTTGCAACTATCTCTAGATGTGAAAATATAAATCAGTTAGAGAGATGGATTTTTAAGTAAAGAATGAGAACATATTACATTCTGATCTGATTAAATTGATTGTACAAGTAACAAGTGGATGATGTAGCTCAGCAAAAGTTTAAGCAGTAAATATATAGGGGTTTCAACTGATCCCAAGCTCAACATAAAAGAACAAATATTGATTGAAAACTGAGGTCCCAGTAAAGTAAGTATAGTGTCTTTTGAGAAATGGAACCATTCCCACATCACTCCACACTTTCCAGATCTCATTTGGTGTACTGTATTTCATTTTACTCACCACGTTTTAAGGAAAACATTGTCCATCTGGTTGTCTTGTTTATTACGTAATTTGGCACTAGCTATAGGTCAGACTCCAGTAAGGGTGGAGAAGAGGGTAACAACGTGCTGTTACTGTTGTTATTTAGTCACTTAGTCGTGTCCAGTCCTTCTGCGACCCCATGGACTATAGCCCACCAGGCTCCTCTGGGATTTTTCCAGACAAGAATGCTGGAGTGGGTTACCATTTCCTCCTCCAGGGGATCTTCCTGACCCAGGAATTGAACCCAAGCCTCTTGCATTGGAAAGCCCAGGATAAGAAGTACCAGTTAGCAATTCTTGTGGCTTCTCCCAGTTTCTAAAATAAGTTACATCAACCAGCGCCTCTTGCTGAAGTGATCACATCATTTTCTTTTGTTGAAAATCTCTAGTTTCGGGTCTCCATTTTTTACACCTGTGTTTTAGTAGCATGAAAAGAAACCATGCTATTGCCAAAAATCATGGCTCCTTTCAAAGAAGTCTGAATTGTTTTCCATGCAGAGAAAAGTCTTTCATCCTTGTGAATCAGAGTATCACCTCTCCTGTCATGCTTCACTGCTTTGGCCCAGCGTCAATAGATTCTATTATCAATCACTGTTGTAAATAAGAGTTTATATTGATGCTGGGGGAATTATTTATGACATTTGTTATATGAAAGATTTCATGGGAGGTGCTAATCAGGCAGTAAGAAGGGCCACCTATGCCACCAAATGAGGGTCACAAGTATTTCTAGATGAGGGCAGCCAAGATGATGAAGGGGGCTTCCCTGATTGGCTTAGACAGTAAAGAATCTGCCTGCAATGCAGGAGGCATGGGTTCCATCCCTGTGTCAGGAAGATCCCGTGGAGAAGGAAATGGCAACCCACTCCAATATTCTTTCCTAGGGAATTCCATGGACAGAGGAGCTGGGCAGGCTAAAAGTCCCCGGGGTCGCAAAGAGTCAGACAAGACTGACAGGCTAACACTTTCACCCTCTTTCAAGATGATGAAAGCAAGCAACCACCATCTAAGAACAGAAGAACTGTGGATGTATAACCTGAATAAGAGTGAGGGAATATATATAGCTACAATGCATGAGACCCGGGTTCTATTCCTGGGTAGGGAAGATCCCCTGGAGAAGAAAATGACAACCCACTCCAGTATTCTTGCCTGGAGAATCCCATGGACAGTGGAGCCTGGCAGGCTATGGTCCATGGGGTCGCAAGAGTCAGACATTACTTAGCAACTAAACCACCACCATATATAGCTACACTCATGTGTTTGATGTATGTCAGGAAACAAGGGAGTGGTCCCAGAGGTGGAACTGGGACCAATGAAGATAAGCTGTTTGCATTTAGAGTTCAGAACGGAAAATCTAACAAGATCTATCCAAAAATGTGGCAGACTGCCTTCTGAAGTCAGAGTTCCCCAGTGTAGAAACTGTTCTAATTTCATAACAGAATGGGTTTAGCCAAGAGGAACTTTTATAACACTACAGAATTGTTTTGTTAAAGACCTGATTATCTTTTGTCTGTTTTAACAGCTGTTAAACACAATGAAGGCATTTTCTAATTTGGCCTGAATTGTTCCAGAAATCACAGGAAAATGTATATAATAGTTTTATTCTCTTAGTTTGAGACACATAATG
Organism: Cervus canadensis; assembly: GCF_019320065.1. Taxonomy (NCBI): domain Eukaryota; kingdom Metazoa; phylum Chordata; class Mammalia; order Artiodactyla; family Cervidae; genus Cervus; species Cervus canadensis. Next base: position 24,375,239 of record NC_057397.1, on the reverse strand, counting down.
AGGATGGAAATCCCAAATGTTTTAAAAATGCTATACTTAGAAAAAGTTAACAAAGAGAAATAAATCCAATAACAAGTTTGGATATATCACCTTTTTCCTACTGTAGAAAGTAGCTTTACAAAACAACAAAAAATTTTTAATTCTGTCCATCAACCATTTAACCATCCAACTGATAGATTTTGTAAAGTGATTTTTAAAAAATGGCTTAGTTTATTAAAAATGTTTTTCTTAAAGAATTTTGATAGTATACTTGTTTCAATGCTATTCTCTCAGAACTATCAAGGGTGAAAGAGATCACCAGCCCAGGTTGGATGCATGAGACAAGTGTTCAGGGCTGGTGCACTGGGAAGACCCAGAGGGATGGGATGGAGAGGGAGGAGGGAGGGGGGATCAGGATGGGGAATACATGTGAATCCATGGCTGATTCATGTCAATGTATGGCAAAAACCACTACAATATTGCAAAGTAATTAGCCTCTAACTAATAAAAATTAATGAAAACAATAAAATATAATAAAAAAAGAATTTTGAATGACATTAATATTTACCATTGATCATCTTATGTCATTAATATTTCAACCCATTTTCCATATTTAAAAGCAAAGACTTTTTTAAATTTGGGAAACTGTATTAAATGTAAGTATAGAATATTCAACTCTGAAATACTATATATCAAACATAAAGTCATAGCTTAAATTGAGCAGGGCACTTTAAGGATTATTTTCTCTTATAATCACAAGAGATACATGCAATATCTTTACAAAATAATATATTATTGCTCTGTGTGTCTGTGTGTGCTCAGTCACTAAGTTGTGTCTGACTCTTTGCAGCCCCATAGATTGTAGCCTGCCAGGTTCCTCTGTCCATGGGATTTCCCAGGCCAGAATACTGGAATAGGGTGCCATTCCCTTCTCCAGAGGATCTTCCTGACCAAGGGATTGAACCCATGTCTCTTACATCTCCTGCACTGGTGGGCAGTTTCTTTACTACTACTGGAAAATAGGGCACAACTGTATTCTAAAATCCTTCAGTTCCCTGCTGTGATTATCTTATGGGGAATTGTCAGAGCCTACAAACAGAATTCCTACTTGCCTCAGCACTTCAGTTGAATACTCTCCATAGCCTGGATCTGACGTAGAGCCTTCTGGGGCAGGACACTTGCTAACGGATCAGAATCACACAGCAGATGTGGGATGTGTGGTTTCCAAAATCCAAAGAGGATTTTTTTCCTGAAATCCAATCCTCCTCTTTTGTGGGGGTTTCCCAGGTGATGCTAGTGGTAAAGAGCTGCTTGCCAGTGCAGATTAGATGCAAGAGATGTGGGTAAGACCTCCGGGTTGGGAAGATCCCCTGGAGAAGGACATGGCAACCCACTGCAGTATTCTTGCCGGAAGAAACTCATGGACAGAGGAGCCTGGCAGGCTGCAGTCCATAGGGTCACACAGAGTCAGACATGATTGAAGTGACTTAGCACGCATGTCTGCACAGTCCTCCCTTTTTAGTAGCATGTAGTGTAAGATTCAGTGGCATATTTTCCCACCACCTAACGACTGTCTTACTGGAGCAAGTAGGGAAGTACATCTCCAACTTTCTGGCTGCAGGACCAGTTTTTATTTTTCCCAATTCCTTATGGACTGATAATTCTATAATCTGCAAAATCCTAAACTTTGATGTTGCATCAATGTCAAATTGCTACAAAAGTTTTTGAATGCATATTCTCATGTAATATCTTTATCTTGCCATGAACAGGTAACACAAAGTTTATGGACTAGCACCTGGAATATCTACTCTGTGCCAACTCTATTCTAGAACAAACTGGGCAAGGTTCATGCTCTCAAGTTTATGTCCTAGCAGAGGAGAAAAATAATAAAAATAGAATTATAAATGATTTAATGTCCGGTGATGATGAGTATTAAAAAGAAATAGTAAGGCACTGTGAAATGAAAAGTGAAAGTGTTAGTTGCTCAGTCATGTCCAACTTTTTGGGATCCCATGGACTGTAGCCCACCAGGCTCCTCTGTCCATGGGATTCTCCAGGCAAGAATACTGGAGTGGGTTGCCATTGCCTTCTCTAGGGGATCTTTCCAACCCAGGGATCAAACCAAGGCCTTCTGCATAGAACCCAATCTTCTGCATTTCAGGCAGATTATATAATGTCTGAGCCACAGGGAAGACCTAGTAAGACACTATAAGGCTGTAAAAATTGGTGACTGGGAACTATTTTAAATAGACTGATCAAAGAAAGCTTTTTTTTTTTTTTTTCAGATAGCATTGGAGATGAGACTAAATGAAATGAGAGGACAAGACAGTAGAAATGAGTAATCCATGCAGTATAATAGCTTTGTAAAGGTTCTGATTTGGGAGGATTGTTTGACCTCCCATATTTGGGAGGTTGGGTTCAACCGTGCTATCCAAACACTACTGAAAAATGTCAAGGAGTAAGGAATATACAGAGATTTTTTTAATGGAACTCCAATATTTGGGGAGACCACATCTACAGTATTTACTTTAGTATATGTCCCAGGATTCGGAAGAAATTTTATATGGCTAGAGCACAGGTAGCAAGGGGAAAAGTGGTGGGAATTGGTGGTTGGTCATGTAGGGCTGGAAGTAATGTTAATGCCTTGAATTGTTTGAAGTTTTTTAAATGAGGTGTGTAAATAATGGAGAACTATTTATGTTTTAAAAAGATAACAGGCTACAGTGGGACAAATAGTTGAGTTTGAGAACTTAAGTCTGGTATATTGTTTCTAAAGTCCTCATATAAAGCAAATTAATTTCAACATATTAGTGCCAGTGAGCAGAGAGAACAAATTGATAGATGAATAATCTAAATTTTTAAAAAGCTTTCTCTATGGCCACACATAGAAGGAGCAATAAAATTACATTTGTTAAATAGTTCCAGCCATTTCTTCCCTCCCGTACTCAAATTAAGAAGTTGCCATATGGAGCCATCTTCCAGTGACAGGGCAAATTCCTAAGGCAGTTCAGGATAAAGCCATTTATCTCATGAACTCCTTGGGGTTTGGATGCGGGGTCCACTAATCCCGTCTCACTCCTGCTGCTGCCACTGTAGGCTGGATGCCTGGCTTAAGCTTCCTGTGGCTGCTTTATTTGTTTAAAACTCTTTTTTGGTCATCATTATTACTTAGAATTTGGGGGAGAAGGGTTCAACCATGATATACAAACACTACTGAATAATGTCAAGGAGTAAGGAATATACAGACTTTTTTTTTTAATGGAACATGATATTTAGGGAGACTACATCTTCAGTATTTGCTTTAAGATGCTGTTAGATTAATTGTATTTAAATCATGCCTTTTCTCCCACAGTGCTTCATAACCATTCTGTAAGACAATACTTATAAAATGATAATGAGTTTTACTAGAGGATCTTTTACCACACTAAACCAATTTCCTGAGGAATAATTTAACAGGAAAATTATTTTGTGAAAACCAAACATATATGTGTCTTGCATTTAGTATTTCTTTTTAACTTTTTAAAATTTATTTTTGGCTGTGCTGGATCTTCATCGCTGCACGTGGGAGTCTCCAATTGCTGCACGTGGGGGCTTCTCTTGTGGTGCATGGGCTCTAGGGCGCACAGGCTTAGCAATTGGGGCACGCGGATTTAGTTGTTTCATGGCATGTGGGATCTTCCCAGACCAGAGACTGAACCCATGTTTTCTGCGTTGACAGGCAACTACTGGACCACCAAGAAAGTCTACATTTAGTTCTGACTTCAATTTAATACAAAGGAAGAAACTGTTTACCAGAAATTAATGTCAACTACCAATTAGAAAAAAAAAAAAAGACAGCATCCTTCTCTTTTTAAAAGGCTAGAATATAATTTCTAATATCTCTAAGGAATGTATAGAGTGTTCTAGGAGCAAAGTTTGATGATCTGGTGTTCTAGAGGTGTCTTAAAATCTCACTGGCTCCCATATTCCAACCTGTCCACATCATCTGTCAAAATAGTAGGTACCCACAACATGTCAAAGGACAGCAAGTCATTAAATCCTGCATCCTTGCCCAGAGATGTTGGGATCTAGGATGTTCCCCTGCTCCATATAGGGAAGGAAGAGGGAGGAGGTGGAAACAGAGAACCTTGAATGTGGGAATTATGGATTGGAACAAAAAGGCTATTATTCGACTTCGCTGGGTGCCAAACATGAAGCCAATAGAACCAGGGCTTATGTACCACATTTAGGTAAAATTTCATAGAAAACATAAGAAAATCTTCACAGAGATAGAAAATCTGAAGTAAACGTACAGAAGAGACCCAGAGGATCCAGGTACAGAGAGTCTGGCTTGGCCACCCTGAGGTCCATTTGTGCTTTGGACTTAGCCCTACTTCTTCATACATTCACTTTCATTTAAGCTGTTTTCAGTCAGCTTCTGATTCTTAAAAATAACAAGGTGTAATCAAGACAGATTTCTTGAGAAATCTATGTGGAGGTCAGGAAGCAACAGTTAGAACTGGACATGGAACAACAGACTGGTTCCAAAAAATAGGGAAAGGAGTACGTCAAGGCTGTATATTGTCACCCTGCTTATTTAACTTATATGCATCATGAGAAACGCTGGGCTGGAGGAAGCACAAGCTGGAATCAAGATTGCTGGGAGAAATACCAAAAACTTCAAATATACACATGACACCACCCTTATGGCAGAAAGCAAAGAAGAACTAAAGAGCCTCTTGATGAAAGTGAAAGAGAAGAGTAAAAAAGTTGACTTAAAACTCAACAGTCAGAAAACTAAGATCATGGCATCCGTCCCATCACTTGATGGCAAATAAATGGGGAAACAGTGGAAACAGTGACAGACTTTATTTTGGGGGGCTCCAAAATCACTGCAGATGGTGATTGCAGCCATGAAATTAAAAGACGCTTACTCCTTGGAAGAAAAGTTATGACCAACCTAGAAAGCATATTAAAAAGCAGAAACGTTACTTTGCCAACAAAGGTCCATCTAGTCAAAGCTATGGTTTTTCCAGTGGTCATGCATGGATGTAAGAGTTGAACTATAAAGAAAGTTGAGTGCCAAAGAATTGATGCTTTTCAACTGTGGTGTTGGAGACGACTTTGGAGAGTCCCTTTGACAGCAAGGATATCCAACCAGTCCATCCTAGAGAAAATCAGTCCTGAATATTCATTGGAAGTACTGATGTTGAAGCTGAAACTCCAATACTTTGGCCACTTCATGCGAAGAGCTGACTCATTGGAAAAGACCCTGGAGCTGGGAAAGATTGAAGGCAGGATGAAAAGGAGATGACAGAGGATGAGATGTTTGGATGGCATCACCAACTCAAATGGACATGAGTTTGAATAAACTCCAGGAGTTGGTGATGGACAGGGAGGCCTGATGTGTTGCAGTCCATGAGGTCACAGAGTTGGACATGACTGAGTGACTGAACTGAACTGAATCAAGACAGGTATGTTGTAAAACAAATTAATATGGGTTAATGTACATCAGTTAATTTTTTTGAATTTCTATAAAGGAGATTTTAATATTTTCCTTATGTTTGTCCACAAAGCTGTCATGGAGTCAAACCAGAAAGTATCTGTCAATGTGCTCTGTAGACTAGATACTTTTGAAACCTAATTCATTGATAATTTTTTCATCAATTCAAAAGAGGGAGCCCTAACACAGACTTGTCAGACCTAGGCAGACATTGTGCTGAGCTAGCCCCCAATTTCATTATCAGAATGACCCTAGTTTATTTATAAATTTAGTCAATTTATAAATAATTTTTTAAAATTAAAATTTATTTGATAAAGATCCCCCTCACAGTGAGTCAGGTTCTGTGTTATTGCTTTACATTTGTCAATTCATTTAACAACTAAGGTATAAAAATAAGTCAATGCTGATATCTTTAAATCACTAGTAAATCAATTTATAGATATTACAGTTAAATCAATTTATAGATGTTAAAGCTTGCTTAAAGTGGTGAAGCAAGAGAATGCAACAAAGTCAAGAGTGATGGGATGGTGTTAAAAGTGTAAATGAAAGGCTTTATGCAATAAATGGGAGTGGAAATTTGAGAGGGTTCAGGTTAGCATTGTCCAAAAGACTGTCTGCATTTTAAGAAAAGAATTGCTCTATAAAATTCTTACCAAAATCTGGTGGCTGAACATATGTACACAATAAAATAATTTGTTAAAAAAGTAATTGGAGAATTCTTGCTTGGTAATAAATATTATAATGGGTGTATATACTTTCATAGGACCAAAGAATCTTTTTTCTCAATAAAATATTATTATAATACATCAATTACTGGAATAGGATGAAATTCATTAAATAATCAAATAAAATTCCTCTTTTCCAATTTAATAAGTAAAAAGAGTAAATGCATATAATTCATTTGTAGTGGTTGTTCCTAATACAATATAATGGAGAAGGCAAAAACAATACTGATAGAAATCTTTCCATATTAGAGTGAAATGTTTTCCTCTCTATTAATAATCAGAACCAACTGTAGTAAGACTTCATCTGCTATCAATAACATAGAAAATCATGTTCATTACCTTAATTGAGAGATGCCAGGAAACAAAATATCATAGAAAACAACAGTGGGAGGGACCCTTTAACTACTTGCTAGCTCAATTTCCAATTTCATTTAATCTGCTACAGTTACCTAATGTGAACTGAGAGGGAAGGAATCTTTAATTTAGAAATTTGCTCTAATTCTTTCTCCTGATTTTCTGCTACAAGCATAGGAAACAAAAGATATGTGTTAACTTGTACCTATATTCTCTATTTATTTTATTTGTGGGATATTAATAGAATCATTTAATTTCTCTTTTTGGTAAATGAATGGCCAAAAAAGCATCTTGGATGTTTATTGAAGAAAAGAATAGAAAATGTTAAGATTATTCTTAAAAGTACTGCCACTTATTGGAAACTATAATACCATATGTAACTTCAATTCTTTAAAAAAATAAAATAATTAAAAAAAATTTTTTAATACTTTGCTTAAATATTAAACTCTAAGAAGAACTGATACTTTCGAATTGCGGTGCTGGGAAAGACCCTTGTGAGTCCCTTGGACTGCAAGGAGATCAAACCAGTCAATCCTAAAGGAAATCAACCCTAAATATTCATTGAAAGAACTGTTGCTGAAGCTGAAGCTTCAATATTTTGGCCACCTAATGCGAAGAGTCAACTCACTGGAAAAGACCCTGATGATGGGAAAGATTGAAGGCAAAAGGAGAAAGGGGTGGCAGAGGATAAGATGGTTAGACAACATCACTGATTCAATTGACATGAATCTGAGCAAACTCTGGAAGATAGTGGAGGACAGAGGAGGCTGGCATGTTACAGTTCGTGGGGTCGCAAAGAGTCAGAAACAACATAGCAACTAAATAAAAGTCCAACAAAAGTCCCACTAGGAGCAATGTCAAAACTTCTAAGCAATTGACAATATTGATTATTTTTTCTCATAATCTATGAATAAGTATTTTCTGAATCCAAATCACCACCTTTAGTCTTGCCACCTAAAGAAAGCAGCCAATTCATAGAACTGTTTTGCTTCTTCACTGCCTCTTGTTGGTTAGGATTGGAAACAATAAGATAGGTCAGGACAGACAGTGCTGCTTGGGGAAAGAGAGATTGGAGTGTCAAAGGAAGGTCTGTTTATCTTTATGAAGTCTCCATGTAGAAATCAGAAATTGTTCAAGTATTCTGATTGTATGGTGGTGGTGGTAGTATTCTATTAACTGATTTGGAATTAACTCATTTCCCCTTAGTTCTCTGAATTTCTGCCCCATTGTCATTCAGAAATATTCCCTGTTGATTACAGAGCACGGAGATCATGTCTTTCCCATTTTTCTAAATTGTTATTTGACGAGTGTGGATAAGGAAAGGAAAAATTTTAGGAATGCAAATACTTGAGCATATGCACAGCTTCAGATGGCACTGCCAAGTCAGGGGGGCATGTGCTGGAGCCAGCAACTAGTGAACACAGAGATGGTTTTCTGCCCTCTCTGATTGATAACAGATTTGTTAGAGATGATGATACGAATGTCATATTTTCATATGGCACATAAATAAAATAAAAATGTCAGAGGATTGCATAAACTGATGATGATCCAGTGGGGTATGAAGGTCATTCCTTCATGAATACAGAAATCTTCCACATCTGAATATCAACTTGCAAATGCATTATGTAACATAACACTGTATGTTTATACTTTATACATTTTAATGAAATATTTAACAGTCTTATTTTGAGTTCTTAATCTAAATCGCTGTAGAGGTCATGACAGTAAAATGAATGCAGTTGTTTCCCTGGAACAATTTTTTTTTAAAGCCCTGCCCTTCTATAACCTAGGAATAACCAAAATAATGCAATTATAAAATTTTCTATCATCATGTCTTTCCTTCACAATTCTTTCCCCCCTTTAGGGTCAAGGAATACAATTCTCTAGATATCTGAATATCCCCCAACCTATCTCTTCATCCATAAGATCATAAGGTCAGAGGCAAATTGACCAGCAAAGATTTTGCTAAAGTGGAAAGCTGTCCTGTGCAAAAAAAAAAAAAAAGTAATCTATTTCCCCAATTTCTTCATATTAAAGGCTTCTGCTGCACGGTAGGCATAAAATTAATAGGCAGTTTACATAACATTTGCAATAAATTGCCATATGAAAAAGCTTTCTCAATTGTATGACTCCAGGACTGAAGAAACAAAACTATAAACTTTACTCTTTACTTGCCTTGCTGCCAGCGTCTTGTCTAAAACATCTGCTCAGGTAATATGTCATATCCAATAGCCTGTGCAGGTTAGGCCAGTACATAATAGAAGTAAATGTATTTTTAAATGCCAGGTTTTAAAAGAAGACAGGCCCACTTGGTATCTCATTACAAGTGAAATGACTTTTCATGTCATCCCATCAGTAGCGATGCTGCTTTGGGGAGAGTTTCAAAGGTCAACATCCATAACTCTTTATTCTGTACTCATTCACTATTTTCTCCTGAGAGAAATGCAAGAAGACTATTTTCTAAGTGGACTTGTGTTTCATCTAACAAATGAAAAAAAATTGCTGCCTGAGTTGCTGTATATGCCAACAATCCCCTCAATTTGATATATACTATTACCAGAAGAACAAAAAACCTCACAAGTAACAAACAAGTTAAAGCTCCTTTTCCCTCCATCCACAATGCATGATCGCAGAAAATGTGCTTGAAATAATCCGAGGTACCTAGAGGCAACCCCTCAAGGTGAATGAGAAAGAAAATTAATGTCTTTAGAACTGCAAGATGTTGATTTCGGGGAAGCATGTTTCTCATTCTAGTCAGTACATCATCATCCAATTAATTCCAATAAATATTGATAATTAAATTAACAATACAAAGGAATCACATACAATAGAAAGAAACGATGCCAGCCTGTCTCAGGCTGTTTATTCCTTGCTTCCTTCCCCAGCAACAAAGTTTTCTGAAATTCTTCTCTGGGCAAGGTGGGTTCTAGACTCTGGAGAAATAAGAATGATGAAGGTTATCAAAGTCCTTGCCTTTATCCAAAAGATAGAAATAAATAAGCAAAAACTAATGAAAGAACAGTAGTTTTAGGTAGAAAAAGTAAAGTAGAAAAGTATAAGAGGTTTAGTTCCTTCTGTTGGGTCTTCTCAACTCATGATCTTATCAGTAAAATCAGAAAGAGAGAGAGAAATAAGGAGAAGATAGTGTGATAAAAGTCAATCATGCTAGTGGACCTGGGACCAGCCCACATGGAGGTGTGAGCATCACGGTAACTTGATAGCAGGTTGGCGCCCCAGTGTACTTGGAGAATTGATAGCATTCTCCCAGATCATTCACAAAATATTTGCTTTCTACTCCTCACCACCCACTCCCTATCCGCAAACTAACTGCCCAACCCATTACAAAATAACAGTTAAGAAACCTTGGTGATTTGTGCCAACTAGATTATCTAATTTTACTTTGCTATCCTTCTCCCTTCCATTAAGACTCCTCTGCTCTCGCTATTCTCCCTCAAGTACCTTGCTGACTCAATAGCTGAGTAATCCAATAACATAGCTCAAGATAAAAGTATAAATGGCAGAGAGTGGTTTTTATTATGTTAGCTCTATCAAAGGCTTCCAATAGCTCAGCATAAACAAAGGTGGGAAATGTTGACATTCCAAAAATTATGGAAGACACAGTGGGAGAGTTATCTTTGGAAAACGGGACTTTTAAGATTTGCTCGGAGGAGAGCAACCAGAGCTGTCACCTTGCTTTGCAAGCCATGCTGGCACTTCACCATCTGATCAAATTTTGTGGCAGACAGACAGACATTGTGTACCTACTGATGTAATGTAGCGTGAATGCCACAGCTTCACCCGTGAGTATTCCTGACAAACATGTTGAACCTGAATTTAATCAAGTCTTTAGGATTAACGCTCAGAATGGGAAATGCAGAGGAAAGAGAAACAAATTAAACAAAACCATGAGAAAACTATCAGGCAAGTCAAAAAGTAGAGCATTCTAAGAGATAATTGATCTGATCCTTCAAAGAATCAGTGGATGATTTATGCATAAAAGAAACATTAAGCCAATTAATTATTACAACACATTATCCTTGCATGATTCTGCTATTTTTAAGAAATGACTATCAAAAATATTTTAATAACAATTGCTGAAATTTGAATATGGGTTAAGTATTAGATATTTTTAGATTATGGTTCATATTATTAGCTGTGGTAATGCATGGTTTTTATGTAGGACAATGTCAATTTTTTCTGAGATGCTGAAGAATTTTGGAAGAAGTATCATGGTGATATGGGTCAACAAGTACAGAAAAAATTAACAATTCTTTTTCAAAATTTTTTGTATGATTAAAGACTTACAACTAAAAATGGGTTAAACTCTATTGTTTTTCATAAACTGAGTTCTTTCTGTAATATACAGCCAACAAAAGTTTTCAGGCTCATGGAATTTTAGTACAATAAGCTTCAGTTATCCAGAACTCTGAGTGGAGTCATTCTAGAAATCTATATCTTCCAGAAAACCAAGTTAATCCCTTATGTTACAAATGTAAAATGTTATTCTGAAAGTACTGTGAAATAATCAGCTCTAAGTACAATTTATATAATATAATGGAATTGTTTTTTACTGAACCCAGGTCATTCTTATGATCAATTGACATTCTGACACTGATGATAGGAAACTTATTGAGTTAGGTTGATGATATGCAACCTAATACTCATTTTCCTGAAAACCTCCGTGATATCCATCTGACCTGAGTCTTTTTTTCTTTCTTTGACTTCTTCAGTAGTAGGTGCTGACCCTGTGCTATGTGCCAGTTACGGCCCGAGTCCCAGGGATGAATGAATGTTCAAAGGGCTAGGTGAAAGTGCAGAGGCAGAACAGTGTATTTGGGAGCAGACACTTTGAGCCTGAATCTCTTAAGGAATGGTACAGAATCTCATTTAGGAACCAGGAGAAACAGGTCAGGTCCATGAGAAGATGGAAATGTAAGGAAATCTCCCTGGGGAGAGATTCACAGAAAGGGTAATTCTTTAGCTAAATCTTGAAAGATGCAAAAGAATTTGGCAGCTAGACGAGGAATGTGGAGTGTCAGATATTTTGAACATGTGTTACTACTAAGATAGTGATGTCTTCAACTGAGAGTGAAAAGACAGAAGTTGTGAGATCTGTTTTAATGAAAAAGATGAATTCAGTGATGCCTCCATCAATATGACCATATGATAAACTCTCTCACTATTGTATTGCTGACAAGACAGCAATAATCAAAGTCAGATATCACTTCTGTCTTCTTTTTTTACCAGCCTTGTAAAAAAATGGAAAAGAAAGTTTGACATAGGATCCAAGACTGCCTGGCTTCAAATCCCTGCTCCATGACTTACCAGTTGAATAACTTTGGGCAACTTAAGCTCTAAGCTCTATGTGTTTGAGCTTCTTAAAAAACTACCTCATAGGGCTAAGAGCTTGAAATGAGTTAGCACACAAGAAAGGCTCAGAAGTGTCTGGGACAGTGTGTGTACTCAGTCAATATTAGTAATTGTTAAATTATTAAATGTTCAAGGGTGAGGTGTCTTCAATAATTATTGCATGGCTTGACCAAATATATCATCTTCTGGCTGATTTTTTAAATATTCTTTTTTAATTCAAAATTTCTCCCTCTCATTTTTTAATATTCTTGGTAACTGCTTTAAAATAACAATGGCATATAGAATAGTTCAATAGATATAGTATTGCTATTTTGTCAAAGAAAATTTAAGCAGACTGGCCAATGAAATGAAAGCTAAATAAAGCAAAGCAAAGGTCAAAACTTTTTCAGCATTTCGTTGCTGCTCCCATTGTGATGGCTATGAGTAAGACACTCAGCTTTGTCGCTTTCAGATTAAGAAGGCAAAATGTCCTTGGTTACCATTCGCTGCATGTAGCTCTGGCTGCCTCTAAAGAGGCTATAAACATCTGGAGGGTCCACTTCCAGACATGAACTACACGAACTGCATTTAGTGGTCCAATTGTCAAGATATCTGTGCACAGCTCTCCTTGCTCTTCCTGACTAAATTGCTACGCCTACTCTTTTTCCCTATAATATTCTAAATCTATTGTGCATTTTTTTAAAAAATTGAGAAAAATTGCAGGTGGTAAATTTAATGTCAGGAGAAAGTGTTTTGTGTGTTCTGCAGCAATTCTGAACTAAGCCTATAGATTCCCTGGTTGTCCAGTGGTTAGGACTCGGTGCTTTCACTGACATGGCCCAGGTTCAATTCCCAGTTGCGGAACTAAAATCCCACAAGCCACACAGTGCAACCAAAAGTAAATAAATAAGAACTGTAAAAAGAACTAGGCTTTCTTTAGAGGAGAGCACGTAAAGTGAGCAAGCTGAGCCCATGTCACTAGTTCCCGCATACGATGACAGGGAGACATTAAGAAAACCTGTCTGTTCTTGAGAGTTATTAGCAATTACTTCAATCCATTTGTGTCTTTCTCAGGTTCTTTCATTGCTCCTTCTCTGTTCCACGCCAAGTCTTTCTGAAAGGGATCTTATGGTAAAGCAATTATCCTCCAATTAAAAATAAATTTTAAAAAATCTGAAACGGCTTTTGTGTGCTTAGCTGCTCAGTCATGTCCAACTCTGCGACCCCATGGACTATAGCCTGCCAGGCTCCTCTGTCCATGGGGATTCTCCAGGCAAGAATATTGGTGTGGATTGCCATGCTCTCCTCCAGGGGATATTCCCAACCCAGGGATCGAACCCAGGACTCCTGTGTTGCAGGAGAATTCTTTACCATCTGAGCCACCAGGGAAACCCAAGAATACTGGCGTGGGTAAACTATTCCTTCTTAGGGAAAACAAGGAACGGACAATGCAGTGTGGAAACCCATGGGATTCCCCATCTCTCTCTTATTTTTGCTCTTCTATCGCAACTTTCATTTTTATCCATTCTAGCCTGTTTGGAAAGGTGCGTTGGATCCAAAATCTATGAGCAAAAAAAAAAATGAATATACTAGAAGCAATCTTTCCTTTTACTCTAAAAAGAATTTCAGTATCCTAGCTCACAAATGGGACATGATCACCTCCATGTTATAATCAACTCTAAGAAATAGTATAATTCTCAGTGCCCTTCAGAACCTCAATACAAGGGGCATGAAATAATGATTTAATATTATACAGCATTTCATTTCATCTACAAAAAGTACCCATGCAGCCAGCAATGCTAACAAATGTGCATACTCAATTCAAATCTCAGCAACCTGACATGTTTTTCATTATTATAATGTCAACTTCTCGAGGGCGAATGGATGAAGTGAGAGTTACCCCCGATTCATGAACGTTTGAGGGTGACCACCTTTCCTTTCACTCCCCCAATGTGAAAGGCACGAATGACCCCCACTGCCCTCTACAGCTTTTGCATTTTTTCTGATTCGTTCTGATTCATGTCTCTAGCAGATGCAAAGAACAGCTGATGCTTTTCCTCACATGGTCTCTTTCACCTTGGAGAAGAACTTTCATTAGCTTTTCTGATCCAAAGCCTAGAAATACTTACCTTCACCTCCAAAAGTACTAAATACCTCAAATTATATGTTCTAACCTAATTCTCTTTTTCATGATTTTTTTTTCTTTTTAGCATGAGAAGAATCTCAAACACCAAAAATGCACCCAGTGTTGTACTTCATATTAGTAAATTTTCCACATTCACAATACAGACTCTCAATCAAGAAACTCAAGAGAAAGTCATTTTTATTATAAGATGTGTTTGTATTCTACAGTAATGAGAGAGAGGGCCTTGCTATCCATTTCACAGTAGCTGGTATAACTTTATGTTAGATTTCCAGGGACATTATTTATATGAAAGGGTATAAGATATTGCCCCATTATCAGCATGTATGTCAATTATATGTTCTAGATTAGAGATTGTATGTATAGTCACTGAGTTCAAAATCTTGTGCCGTCTTGATTATTTTTCTGCCCCGGTGGGTACATTATGTCCATCCACTTTCATCTTCCAGTACTATATAATTCAAAGCTGCCTGAAGAGGGAAGAATGACAATTTCTATTAGGGAGGGGGTATTGAGAAAATATATATATACAATATTATGGTGGTTTTATTTTGGTGGTGGTGGAAATCATTCTTTAGGATACCAGAAAAATTATAGATATATAATATATAATTATAATATATAGTTGTGTGTATATATATATATATATAAAATCTCAGTGCTCAAACTGGCCTGGCCCTGATAATAAAGCAGATGAAGCAAAGAAACTAAGGTTGATCCTTACAGGGCTAGAGATTGACGGGAACAAACAACACGAAGTCCACGAGGGCGGGGAGGACGCCAGGTCAAGCAGAGTTCATGCCAATCTACTAGTACATGGAAAGGGTGTGGCTAGAGAAAATGTGGGTGGTAATTTTTAGACTCAAGTGGGTCACAAACCAGTGAAGTCTGTCCAAGTGATTGAACATCATACAGCAGTGGGGGTCATCTGTCTCTGGTGCCCTCCAGGTTCATCCATGTTGTCTTGAATGGCAAGAATTCTTTCTTTTCTAAAACTGGATAACACTTAATTGGTTTTTTTTATTGTTGTTGTTTGTTGTTTAGTCATGTCTGACTCTTTTACAACCCCATGGACTATAGCCCACCAGGCTCCTCTGTCCATGGGATTTTCCAAGCAAGAATACTGAAGTGGGTTGCCATTTCCTTCTCCAGGGAATATGTTGACCCAGGAATCGAACTTGCATCTCATGTTCAGCAGGCGGATTCTTCACCACTGTGCCACCTACAGGCTTATATCACATTTTCTATACCTAATTGTCTACTGATGGAAATTCAGGGTACTTACAAATACCACATGATTTATAAGATACATCAAGTATAGTAAAACTCATAGAAGCAAAGAATGGAATGGTACTTTCCACAATCTGGGAGGAGAAGGAAATGCAAAGGTATTAGTCAAAGAGCATGTGCATGTTCAGTTGCTCAGTCATGTTCACTCTTTGCAACACCATAGACCATAGCCCACCAGTCTCCTCTGTCCATGGAATTCTCCAGGCAAGAACACTGGAGTAGGTTGCCATTTCCTTCTCCAGGGGATCTTCCCCACCCAGGGATCAAACCCACGTCTTTGCATATGCTGCATTGGCAGGGGTTTTTTACCACTGAGCCACCAGAGACACAGCCAGACAAATGCCTTTCTTCCAAATTAGATAAGAAACATGAATTTACTTATATTTCAACAGTATGCATCAGGAGAACACACCATTCCTCCCATAGTAAGTGGTGCTATAACTGGGATTTGAGGATTTTACTACCTAGGGTTCTGAGTACTTTTCATCTAGGGTGAAGATATTAGATGTGGAAAAGAATGAGGGGAATACTGATGAGTCCCATTCTCAAGATCATGAAAGGAAAAGCCAGAGAGGTTCTCAGTTGCTGTGTCAACAATGGAGTCAAAAACTGGGGACCATACTAGAAGAACCATGTATGATATTTTAGGAATTACAACTTCCTCATCTTTGCTATTTTTGATCTTTTCTCTTCAGAGATTCACAGTTAAATGTGCATACAAATAATTGTTCATAGGGCAAGCAGGAGACTGAAACTTTTTCTACAGTGAATATTCTGGGGTGCCAAAGCCCCAAGGAAAAGGGTGGGTAATAGTGGGTTTAAATCATAAGTAAACAAATAATTGTTAACTTTGGGAGCACTTGCTATGTGTCAGGCAAGAATCTAAAAGTTGTATGGATACAGAAACAGATGGAGGTATGGATGCAGATGGAGATGCCGATGTGGACTTGGGGGTGGAGATGGGAGGATACAGAAAGAGATACATAAACTCCAAGAGAAAGGGAAAGCAAGCAGAGTGTCTGCTGCCTGCCCCAAGGAGAAGAAGCCAGCAGATGAGGGCAACCCAGGACAGAAAAGTAGCCTGAGGCTAAACTGTGCAGGCGAATGTCCTACCTTTTATAATTAAAACTCTTCCACTTCACTGATGCTCCAGACAAGAGCCTGACTTCGTGACCAACGAAGGTCAATTTCTACACACCAGGGCTGAAATCAGCCTGGTCTGTAAAGCTGCAGCAAATTTTTGGCCTTTCTGATTCCACTTGGAAAAGTTGAGTAACCTCCAAGTGTGTCCTGTTTTTGTCTTTCAGTGAAGGAGACACAGAGACAGGGACTCATGGAGTTGGACCAAGCATGTGGACCTCTGTCTCTTACACTGTGAAACATGGAGCAAATACATCAGAATCACCTTCAGTCTTTCCATCTTCCTTACTTCTTTGTTCTAGATTTGAAGTGTCTGGAATTGAGACCTGGCAAATTATAATCATTGGCCCAAAGAAGGTCCTTATCTTACCACATTGCACTGCCTTTTGCTTTATTTTTTATTTTCTCCACTGTTCCATTTGCCTCCTAGTTCAGTCTCCTCCCACGACAGGCATTCAGATCTAGCACATCTCATATCTGTCTCTTCCATCCACCTTCTGCACATTTACTTAGGTATATGTATCTCACACATACATAGCTCATGTGATATTAATTCAATAATAAAATATGTATATTACTCATTTTTGTTTTTACTACAAATCTTGTTCTCTCCCAAGTTTATTTGACTAAATATTGTATTTTTGAGAACTTCCATGCTGTAAAATGTAACCTTAGTTCACATTTCTGAATTCTGAAGGGCATTCTACCCATTCACATGCCACATCTTACCTCTCTGTCTCCTCTTGTCAGATACTTGGGGTTACCACCAGTTTCTTGATGCTACAGTAACTGGAAATAAAACAAAAGCAATGTAATATGTTTATACAACTTTCTTCTGGAAAAGGAAGAGGAGGACTGACAGAAGAGGACGTATTAGAAAAAAACAACTTTTATGAATTGCACAGGAATTCTTGAAAGTGACCAGAAGTGATCATAATAGTCTCCTCTGGAAAATCATCTGTTTTTCACTGATCGTAGTATACAAAATGAGTTCTTCAGAAATTTGTTCTGAAAAAAAAAACAGAGTTGAAAAAGTGGACTCTGTTTCTTTATTGTGGGTTTTCTTCGAGTGTTTGATATCTAAAGGAGCATGCAGTTCTCTCTCAAGACACAAAGTAATGATATAAAATATTGCTTTAACAAGAATATCTGTGAACTCATCAAACTAGAGTTCCACAAAATATATTTCAGGAACCACTATCGTATTGTTGTTATTGCTACATTTTTTTTTTAAGGATGCAGTGATAATATTGGAACAGAATGAGATTTTTCATCAAAACAAATTAAGCCTTGAAAAGAAATGATGCCTTAAAGAGGAAGGCATTTTGATTGTAGTTTGATATTATTCAGTTTTTTTCCCAATATTACATATTTTATCATTTTGTGGTTTCTATTTTTCCAACAGGCTAACTCACAAATCTCTGTACAAAATCATGTTTAGGAGAATCTGTGACTGACTACTTATTAACAGTGCTTATGCGTTGCTACTCTTTTTGCCTGATCAAATCCACCAGCATAGGAAAATCTAATCTCCTGCCATTGGTAAGCCAAGGAAGCAGACTTGGAACTTGGCTGTGAGAATGAGAGCCTCTACGGTCCTATCTGCAAGGCCCAGAGTGCTCTGTTTCCTGAACCAGCTCTGAAGATGTTGGCCACACAAGTTCTCTGACCCAGCACCTGCAGGGTGAGCACTTGTGTTTAACCAGTTCAGGGTCAGTCAACTAGATTCAGTATATTCAATCTGAAAAATGCAAGCCATTGTTAAAAGGCAACTCATTGTTAATAAACAGGAGTACAATTGCATGGGAACCTTCAGAAACTAGGTTTTCTGGTTTGGGGTCTCCTCTAAGCCACACTTTGGAAATTGAACTTTAGGAGGAAAATGGGGAGCCATTATTTACCAAGTTACATTCAAACCTGAAATTTGCAATTTAACGAGCAAAGGACCTTGGTGTGCGTTTGGGGAAAGCAAGAGATGATTCCAGATAAAAGGCCATACACTAATTCATCTCATCTTTATCATTTATTGTTGTGAACTGCTAAAGCTATGTTTTATTTATTGCAACTCATCCATATATAATTCTCCGCAGTTTATAAAAACAGCATCTAACATTTCCACCCCAACTTTATAAATTGCATTGATTTATTTCTGTCTCTTAAGCCTGAAATCATTTATTACAACAACAAAACATTCTCGTATTCTGGTGATTCAAGAACAAAGTCGACCCACTTACTGTGTGGTGAGCATTGACAGATGGCCAAATGGGGCGATAGCTTTGATTTTAATGTGTCTTAAGAGAGTAAATGAAGCAAAGGCAATCTTCATCTCATGTGAAAAGTTGGATTTTTGTGTGCCTTGTCGGCAACACTGAGGTGCAATTCTCACAGGACCTCATTGATTTTCCACTCAACCATGACCATTCAGATGGCAAAAAGCAGGGTCAAAGAATTTTTAAAGTTGTTTTTTTTTCCTTGTTTATGAAAGTACCGACAGAATTGACTCTACTTCCTTCAGTGGTCATCAGCGGTTTGAGGGTACAAAGTCTTTATGGGTTTCACAGGTTATGAATTTCTAATTTTACACAAAATGAAGTGGTTTTGTCAAGAGAATCATTAACATCACAAAGACGAGGAGAATAAAAATTCTTCACTCCTCCCCACCTGTGATTGTAGCATAGATCACGGATGACAAAGCACTTTGCATTACTGGCCTAAAGCTCTGAAAGGGGACAGACTTCAACAGCAGACATGAAATAATGTTTGTAATAGAGCAATAAAGTCTGGCGGCCGTGAGGATGGCAACTGGATCTCAACTTAACTTTAAATATGAAGTACCGTATCAGTAGGAAGATTAACTTCATTCTCTCTGAGAGGATGAAAGATTGAGAACCATTTGGAGAGGGAAGAGGTGACAATTAAACTCTACAGGAATTTTAGCCTCTAGACAACATTTAAACAAGTGGAAGTATCAACCCCGTGTATTTCAAATTTGTACTTCTGTGGTACAAATATTAGTCACAGTTAATACAAGCTATGAGACCACTGGTCTGTTTTATTACAGTGCAGTCCTTGACTAGACATGGATATAAATTTCTTGGGTCCGTAATCTAGTTGGTGTGTCTGTGTTAACTTTTCACTTTTCAATATAACATAATAAAACAAGAACAGACTTTGGAGTTGAACCAGAAAGACCTGAATTTGTACCTGCTTTGTCAGATTAGGAAGCTGGACTGTCTCCATCTCTGTAATGGGAATAATAACATTACCTATTCTGCAAATTTATACCAATTAGATTAGATTATCAGAAGTGACTCTACATCAGTAGTGCCTCTCATTCAGTAAATTTTAGTTCACTTAGCACATGTGGCTAATCTGCTACAAGAAACTTTCTATTCAAAGTCTGAAACACACACCTCATCCTCAAAGAGTAATGGACATCATGTAACACAGTGCTCCTAGGGCCATGTTGCTCCAATGCTCCAGGAAGCCAAGTGACTGTCAAGCTCTCTACTAGAACATGGTGCTAGAGAATAAAGGCAACGTCCCAGGGATCCAGTATTCTGTGGTGTCACGTTTGAATGACAGCCTAATGACATGGGGCCTCCTCCAAGCCCATGCTTCATCTGCTAGCCTCAGCGTTTCTGAGCATTTCAGGGTTCATTCACGTGTGCTGCTGCGTGGTGGGAAGCAGAAAATGAAAACTCCAGCGTGCCTTTGGCTGGAAGGCCGCGGATGCTCATTGGAAAGTGAACACTGAGTGCACACAAACGGAGATGCAAACGTTGACAAGATAATTGCAAATATTGTGAAAATGAAAAACCGTTCCACCCAGTCGAAAGGAAAGAAAGCTCAGAGTCTTCTATCTCCATACTCATGCTGGCAAGCCACTGAAAACAATTACTTTTTCTTTCCATGGCCTTACCAACCACCTCCTTGCCTTGACTTCTCCCATGAAGTAGCATTTATCTTTGAGATGAAAGACAAGCTCTGGGGTTAACACTCAACCGAGCGTGAACGTTGCTTCCCTTCCCCTAGCAGGAAGGCTAAATTGTAATAAATAAGTAAATAAATAAGCATTCTGGGTAAGCTCCTAGTTCACTGCTTTGCTTTTTGCCTTCAACAGAAGGGCAGACAAGAAGGACATCCTCTATCGAGATGAGCACATAATATACCACCCGCTTTAGAGTAAACGGAGAGGTTGATGCATCAGGACTCCGAGACCACAGGCCCCAGGCGCTGTCCAGGCAAACCTGGACAACGACCAGCTTGCCTCCTGCCCACCCTAAAGGTTAAGGATGGAGCTAGAGCCTCTGGCATTGCACACATGAGCTTCACTAAATGGATAGAAGTAAAAATGCTTGGCAGAAATAGAAAATTTTTATAGGTACAATTCTTTTTTGTTTTTGTTCAATTCTGTTTTGTTTCTATTCCTTCAACAACTTTCAAACATACAGTACAATATCATCAACTATATCTCTATGCTGCAAATTACACCCCCAGGAGGACTTACTTGTTTTATAACTGAAGACCACCTTCATCCATTTCACCCACCTCCTATCCCTCACCTCTGGCAAACACCAATCTCTCTCTGTATCTAAGAGTTTTTTTTTTTTTTTTAAGGTTCCGCATACAAGATCATAAAGTATTTGTCTTCCTCTGTCTAACTTATTTGACTTAGCATATTGCCTCTAGGTCCATTCATGTTGTTACAAATTATAAGAGTTCATTTTTCATGGCTGAGTAATATGCTGTAGAATATATGTTTTCTTTATCCATTTATTTACCTATGGACAATTAAAGTTGCTTCCATGTCATGGCTGTAGCAAACAATGTGGCAATGAGTTTATGGAGGCAGATATCTTTTCAACTTAGTGTTTTAGTTTCCTTCAGATAAATACCTAGAAATAGAATTGCTGGATGACATGATAGTTCTATTTTTAATTTTTTGAGGAATCTCCATACTGTTTTCCACAATGTGAAAGTGTTAGTTGCTCAGTCGTGTCCGACTCCCTGCAACCCCATGGACTGTAGCCCACCAGGCTCCTTTCTCCATGGGATTCTCCAGGCAAGAATACTGGAGTGGGTTGCCATTCTCTTCTCCAGGGGATCTCCCAGATCCAGGGATCGAACCCAGGTCCCCCACATTGCAGGCAGATACTTTACCATCTGGGCCACCAATAGCTGGGCCAATTTACATTCCCACCAACAGCACACAAGGGGTCCCTTTTCTCCACATCCTTACTGATACTTGTAACTGTCTTTTTGATAATAGCTATTTTAACAGGTGTGAAGTGATATCTCACCGTGGTTTTGATTTGCATTTTCCTAATGATTAATGATGCTGCACACATTTTCATTTATTTGTTGGTCTGTATGTCTGTATGTCTTCTTTGGAAAACTGTCTATTCAGATCCTCTGCCCATTATTTAATCATAATTCTATGAGTTCTTTGTATATTTTGGATATTAACCCATTATCAGATAGATTATCTGAAAATATTTTCTGACATTCTGCCATTTCATTTAGTTAATAATTTCCTTGCATGTGCAGAAGTTTTTTGGTTTAATATAGACCTGTTAAATGTAGACCCAAGGTAGACCCATGTTTGTTCTGGTTTTGCTGCCTTTGCTTTTGGTGTCAAATCTAAACATCATCACCAAGACTGATATCAAGGAGCTTACCACCCAGGTTTTCTTCTAGGAGTTTCATCGTCTTGTGTCTTACATTCAAGTCTTTAATTCATTTTGAGATATTTTACGTATGGTGTCAGGTAATGGTCAAGTTTGACTCTTTGCATGTGGCTATCCAATTTTCCCAAAACCATTTATTGAAGAGATTGTCCTTTCCCCAGTGTATATTCCTGGCTCCTTTGTCATAAATTAATTGAATATATATATAAATATATTTATGTATTGTCTCTCTGTACTTTTCCCTTGAAATACATGCCTGTTTTATACCAATACCATATGGCTTTGATTACTATAGTTTTGCAATATAGTTTGAAGTGATGCCTGCAGTTTTGTTCTTCTCTCTCAAAATTGCTTAGGTTATTTGTGGTCTTCTGTGGTTCCATGATACCACTGGAATTTTGACAAGAATCGTATTGAATCTATAGATTGCTTTGGGTCATATGGAATTTTAACAATATTAATTATTAGCATCATGAGCATGGAATATCTTTCCATTTATTTGTGTTGTTTTCAATTCCTTTCATCAATGTCTTATAGTTTCCCGTGTACAAGTGTTTTCCTCCTTTGTTATATTTCTAAGTGTTTTATTTTTTGATAGCAATTGCAATTGGCATTATTGTTCTCAAGTTTCATCCATGTTGTAGCATATATCAGAACTTCATTCCTTTTTATTACTGAATAATATTCCTTGGTATGAATATACCACATTTTGTTTATCCAGCCACCCATTGATAGACATTTGGGTTGTTTTTATCTTTTGCCTGTTGTCAACACTGCTATTAAGAGCATTCCTGGACAAGTTTTATCTGAATATCTATTTTCAATTATTTGCAGCATTTATTTATGAGTGAAATTGCTGAGATAGATAGACCTTGTGAGATTTCCAAATTCCATTCCTTTTTAGAAGGCACAGTGAATACCTAAATCATAAAATCTGTTCCCTTGCCTCCTGGAAACCAGGAAAACACTGTAGATGATAAATAATATTGATCTTAACTCAAGCAGACTTCCCTGGTGGCTCAGACAATAAAGAATCTGCCTGCAATGCAGGAGACCTGGGTTTGATCCCTGGGTCAGGAAGATCCCCTGGAGAAGGGAAAGGTGACCCACTCCAGTATTCTTGCCTAAAGAATTCCTCAGACAAAGGAGTCTGGCAACTACTTACCCACCATCACTCTCTAATCCCCACACCCAATACCTCTCTACAAGATGTGCCCTTCTTTCTTAAATCACATGCGTTCCAGACCTGGCAAAGGAATTAATATAATGATTAATGGATATCAAATATATGCTTATACTTATGTCAATGCATATCACAGGTCTTATCCCACTTAAAAATATGTATGCTTAATTCAGTATTTTCAAAGCCTTGTTAAAAGAGAAGAATATTAATATATGGAATATTATTCTTGCCTGGAAAATTCCATGGATAGAGGAGCCTGGCAGGCTACAGACCATGGAGTTGCAAAGAGTGGGACAAAACTAAGCAACTGAGCACACAGACACACACACACAGACACACACACACACCATGGCAGCTGTGAAGAAGACACTTTAAAAAAAGAATAGCTTCATCTATCCCGCATCTTGCATCTCAAAGAATACCAATATGCAGCCTTCTGCTGCTTCTTCATGAAAAGTCAGACCTAATTGGAATATTTTCATGCAATGAAGCGAAGAATCTCCTAAACTTCTTGACAATGTCTGTGGGATTCAAAGGTGTCCCAGAAATCCATCTGGGAACTATAGACTTTTAGGAACTGTATTTTAAAGCAATACAATTGAATCTACATGTAGTTTAAAGTTATACTTTCCAGATTTATTATTTTGGCAAAACTCCAGTGGGAAGAACTTCAGATCTGCAAAACATCTTAATTAGCATGACACAGGCTGAGAAGTTAATAAAATGTACATCTTTATTGTCCATGGGAATCATTAAAATCAAAAAGGCTGAAGTTGACTACTCATGAGGATAAATATTACCCTACACAAATTTGCAGTCATGTCAAAAAGTGGAACTTGAGTTTCTAATCTATCCTTTCCCTCTTCTTTCTTCCACTATCTCTATCAGAGCAGAACATGCTAGCCCACATCCTTCCTTTATGCAGAGGAGAACACCGCTTTTGGGTGTGTAGAAATCTCCACGGGTTATTCTGAGCCTCGAATTTAGCACCCAGACTCACCAGGACTGGAATAGAGAAACTCCTTCTGCCTGATAACACTGACCACATGCTACAGTGGGAATGGTACTGAGATTCCCAGAGCACATTACAGCCACTGTATCCTCAGCATTCCTGCCCAACCACTGAAGTTGATGGAACTGTAATGCATGAGACGGTGAATTCATGCTTGCAGTACTAGAAGCTTTAAGTTCAGCAGCCAAGTCAAACTCAAGCTCCACTCGTTTCAAGACTCCTGCTCCTACTCACCTAGCCCAGAATAACCTCTCCTTCCTCTGAACTCTGAACACACTTATTATACCATATATCTGACCTTGGCAAATATACCTTTGTATTCTAGGTTTTCATTTTTCCTAATAGTTTGAGTGTATCAAATTTGCTAGCATTAACTTATCCAACTTTGGCCAATGTATCCAGTGCAGTATTATTAAATGCAAGATCAGTAACTCTAGATTGATTATCTATGTGTGTACATATGTGAGATAAGAGATATTTGAAACTTTAGAATGTGTTAGCATATGAGTCTACATATGCCAGCAATCTGAAGCAACCTGAGCTATAATATAACTCTGAATTCAAAGTTTTAATCAATCCCAAAGTGCTATTTCAATAGTTTATACTTTGTTTTTGTTTTTTATTTTATTTTCCAAGTACTTCAAATACACAACAGAGGAAAGCCATTTAAATGCAACACAAAAACCATGCCTTAGTATAATTTGTGAATAACCAAAACTTATATACTTGTACCAAAGCTATGATGCCTTCTGTTCCTGGGCAATTTAAAATTGCCTGTGTGGAAAGGGATCCGGCCCTTTAAGTATAAGGATTAAGTATGGATATGAAACATGGATTTCATGTATATTAGCAAAGGCTACCCTATGTTCAAGTTCAAACCTCAGTTCCAAAAGGTTCAGAGCTGACCAGGAGTGAGCAGTACTAATACTTTCTCCAGGTAGAAAATAAGCATCATTTTCTATGGATGTGCATATGTCATGGTCTTCATAGCCACAGCATCATCTCATTTTAGCAATGGAGAAGATTTAGGGACTTTTCTATCATCATGCCTACTTCCAGTGTGTGAGATATGCTTGATATAGCAAGTAATCTGAAGACATGTTTGGTAACTCATCTGACCCTCAATTGTGACTTGACCTTGAAACAAAGTTCCAACTATGTCCCTCTCTGATTCTAGACTTACACTGTCACATATGGTGGCCACATGTAACTACTGAGCCCATGGAGTGTGGCTAGTCTAAATGGACACATGTTCTAAGCATAAAATACTTCAAAGCTTGATATAAAAAACCTTAAAATATCTCAATTATTTTTATATATTCCAACTTCTAAATAGTATTTTTGAATGCATGAGGTAACCAAATATTATTAAAATTAATTTTATCTATTTCTTTTTGCTTTTTAAATGTGGCCACTACAAAATTTTAAATGACCCATTTGTGACCTACATTATCTTTCTATTAGGAAACCTATCTTTCTGTTAGGCAGCATCATTCTAGGGTCTAAACTGGTTTCTCAGATTCTGTTCACTGTACCACTTTTATCAGAATCAAGGGTGCTTATACCCCCATATTCATCACAGCACTATTTACAATAACCAAGATATAGAAACAATGTAAATATCCATTGATGGATGAATGGATAAAGAAGATGTGGTGTATATAGATATAGATATAGATATAGATATAGATATAGATATAGATATAGCCACACACAACGGAATACTACTCAGCCATAAGAAAGAATGAAATTTTGCCACTTGCAACACCATGGATGGACCTTGAGGTCATTATGCTAAGTGAAATGAGTCATACAGAGAAAGACAGATACCATTTTTTCTCATTTTTTTGTGGAATCTAAAACAGACAAATAAAAACCAAGCTCATATACCCTTCCTAATAGCTTGCCCTGAGAGTTTCAAACTTACCTAGCCAGCCCTGACAATCACATAAGCCAATTCCTTACAACAAATCTCTAGCCTACTGATTCTGTTTCTCTGGTGAAACCCTAGCTCTGAGACACTAAGTATATAGCAATAAAGATGATTTGGGGGGAAAAAAACAAAACTCTGTTCTCTCATGCAGAGAACAGATGGGCAGTTTCCTGAGGACAAGGGATAGGGTGGGCCAAATGGGTAAAGGGAGTCAAAAGATATGAATTCCCAGTTATAAAATATGTACATCATGGGCATGTAATGTACAGCATTGTGACTAGTTAATAGTGCCATATTGCATATTTAAAAGTTGCTAAGAGGGAGGGGACATATGTGTACTTATGGCTGATTCATGTTTATGTATGGCGGAAACCAACACAATATTGTAAAGCAATTATCCTCTAATTAAATATAAATAAATTTAAATTAAAAAATAAAAGTTGCTAAGAGAGTAGATCTTAAAAATTCTCATTGAAGAAAAATTCTGTAACTGTGTACAATGATGGATGTTAACTATACTAATTGTGGTGATCCTTTCACAATATATACAAATATGATCAAATCATTACATTGCATGGCAGCAGCTAATATAATGTTAAAAGTTAACTATATTGCATTTTTTAAAAAGGAGAAAGAAAAGAACCAGGGATGCTTGTTACTAATTTAGACAGTCAGACTCCATCCCAGATTTACTGAAGCTCATCTTGAGGAACAAGGTCCCAGAATATGTATTTTAACTGGCTTCTGTGCTCATTCTTCTACCCAGCAAAGCCTAGGATCAACCACCTAAGATAAGCCTCGGATACTCTTTAGCTTCCTCTCCTCTGGTCACAAGGGAAGCAGAATGACGAGTCCAGAAAAGGAACAATAAAAAAAGACAAAACAGCCTTACTCTCATTAATCCTACCCGTTTAGTGACTGCCTACATGAAATGACCCACAAAGGACTTGGATACTGAAGTATAGTGAAGTCTCAAAGCATGAGAACTACAATCACTTTCCCTGAAAAGTTTCCAACCTTAGGCTTGGAGGTAATGTAAGTATGTAGGTGGTGGGCGGGAGCGACTGGGGGCTCTTGCATAGGCTTATCATGTAGATTTGAATTCAAGCCTCTGCCCCCTAATCAAGAGCTGCTTCCACTGGGAATGACACCTCCACCTCTGAGGGTCCATGCTCTTGTTGTGCATGGGTTCTCAGTCGTGTCCCACTCTTTGTGACCCCACGGACTATAGCCCAACAAGTTCCTCCGTCCACTGGGTTTTTCAGGCAAGAATACTGGAGTAGTTGTCCTTTCCTCCTCCAGGGGATCTTCCTGATCCAGGGATCAAACCCGTGTTTCTTGCATCTCCTGCATTGGCAGGCAGTTTCTTTACTGCTGAGCCACTGGGGAAGCCCAAATTCTCATTAACAAATCAGAGAAAGTAATGCCTACCTCATGGCTGGTTGTGAGATTTAAATTAAAGCATATAAACAAAATGCCAGACAGATGTATAGTAAATAATCCAGAAATGGTAGCAAGTTTTATTATCATTAATGTAGATTACAGGGTGAATTTCTTTATTTAGTCTTAAACATAAAAACAGGATTAAATACAATTAGAATAAACAGCAGCTTTGAACTACTGATATTCAAAATAAAGATTCAGATGACACCTAGATATTTATGCTTTAAAAATATTGCTCTAAATCGTGCATCCTTTGTTTTAAAGTTTAGCACTTATAACTGAGTATTCTCTGGACTTTACTGTTTGCATAAAACGTCTTAATTGAAAGACGTAGCTGAATGACTCTTGTATTAAATTCCATTTTATTTATCCACAGTGACGTGAAACCTGACAATTCAAGTCATGGAGGCATATCCAGTTTTACTCTTCATCTGGAATCAATTGGCAAAAGTTTAAGCAAGTCTCTGGGGGGAAAAAAAGAGTATCTATAAATCTAACTTTGCTAACTAAAAGCAACAACCATCATTATTGTATATATAAAGGAACACAAATCGACTTTTGCATTAAAAAAAATGCAGTAGCATCCAAAGTCCAAATTGAGTCTCAATTCCCTTTGATCTCAATGGAAGTAAAAGAGCCACAAAATATACATCTTCACTCTTCAATCTAGATCAGCACAGCAACTGAGGTGTCAATCAGAGAAGCAGGAGTCGTGAGACTATAAAAAGTAGGCAGGAGGCCAGGAGACAAACAGAGGCTTACTGATGGGAGAAAACTAAGAGAGAGGTCCAGGGGAAAGAAATAGACCTCCAACAAGGCCATGAAGTGTAATCTGGGGTAGACGTGATGTTGTGGTGGGAAGATGAATTGGGGTGGGGCCAGGTTGATAGCTTTGAGTCTGAAATGTTGAATTTTGTTACCTTTTGCAAATATTGGGTTGGCTGAAGCATTCATTCAAAGTGTTTTTCCATAACACTACGTAAACAGAACAAAATTTTTGCCCCATCCAATACAATGTCTTTTGCTCAATTGATTTTTTAAAAATTCTAGATTAATTGCATGTGCCTTGTATATTTCTCCATCCTAGTTTTAATTTCTATTTCCTGGTAATTAAGTTGCCTCACCTTCACTCCTGCTGATTCATTCATTCACTAATTCATTAAATAAATACTTATTTTGCTTATCTCTACTATTTTTTAGGTAGTCTGATTGATTCTGGGGACATGAAAATTAACGAAGCATGGTCCCTGTAGAAGAAAGTCATTGAAATATATGGAGTAGAAGTAAGTGCAAGAGTTTACAGGAGCACAGAGGAGGAGGTCTCTAACTCTGTGAAAGAAGGCCAGGCACATTGAGATGGTATTTGAATTGAGTCCAAAGGTGTTCGCAAAAAAGACAAAACAGAACAAGTCACTCTACGCATACGATGCAGCAAGATCAATGACATGGAGACAAGACAGGTCAGAGTACATTCAGAGAATGACAGATGGCTCATGTGGCATCCAAGATGCACACAGGTGAAGGGACAGCAGGAATGTGGGCAATGGAGACACAGAAAGATTCTTTCATATGAGGCCTGCTTATCCAGCTAAGGAGAGGGGCTTTATCCTACACCAAAGAAAGAGTACAAACCAGAGTTAACAAAATGGAATTTGCATTTTAAAAGAATCACGTTCTTGTTCTACTGCAGAAACAAATACAACATTGTAAAACAATTATGGGCTTCCCCGGTGGCTCAGAAGTAAAGAATCCAGCTGCAATGCAGGAGGCACAAGAGACACCAGTTCAATTCCTGGGCCTGGAAGATCTCCTGGAGAAGGAAATGGCAACCCACTCCAGTTTTCTCGCTGGGAAAATCCCATGGATGGAGGAGCCTGGTGGGCTACAGTCCACAGAGTCACAAAGAGTCAGACATTACTGAGCCACTAAATGCACACACAAAGCAATTATACTCCAACAAAAATTTTAAAAATAATATATTATTTAAACAATAAATATTGACATATTTATAATATAATATAAATATATAATAACTGTATATTATATGATTACTATAATATATCAATAATAATATATAAATATATAATATTGCTGTAAATATTAATGAATATTTAAATATTTATTATTTAATAATAAATATTATTTAAAAAATAATATACATGATGATATCACATATACATTGGAGGAGGAAATGGCAACCCACTCCAGTATTCTTTCTTGGGAAATCCTATGGACAGAGGATACTGGTGGGCTACAGTCTATAAGGTCAAAGAGTTGGACACGACTTAGTAACTGAAGATGCATCACATATACATAAATCCTTTAGAAGAGAGAAAATGATTGTACATATACAAAACACATATTATTTAAATAATTTAAATAGTTTAGTACATCATGCAATTATCTAAATAATATTAACTTTTTGGTCATAAATATGATTTAGTAATCAGGATTAAGTATTTGTATCACATGTACTCTAAACTTGTAATTATTATAAAAAATAATAGTGCCAAATGGTAAAGACTAAAGAAATCCTTTTCACTTAGTAAAAGAATGAATGGGGAAAAAAGCATTATACCAGTTGCAGATGATAATGAATCAGAGAGAAATGAAAACTGGAGAGAGAGAGCTTAGTCAGAGGTTGTCAGAAGGATTTAGGAAAGAGTAGACAGAGCTCTAACCTACGCTGGCAGGAGGAGTAAGGAGGAGCAGAAAGTACAGAGAGATGTTTTAAAAAGTAGCCTTGGTATGGAATGGGTAACTACTATCATCATCTATTTCCCGCTAAGATACACAGCCATGAATCAACAGGTCCTTCCATATGCAGGACACTGTGATAGTCAAAACAGAGAATCACGTACATGCTTTGAAGAGAAAAGGCTAATAAGACTAAGGCAAACAGCAGTCTGGTTATGTTTCATTAAATGCAATGCAGTGATGGCTGGAGGACCTGGGGGAACCCTCACTGTTACCCACTCCACCTTCACCTTGCTGGTGATGGGCTGGTGGCAGAATAGGGGGTAGAGGAGAAGGAGTCTTTATGAGCTTGTGCATCAATCAAGTGTTTAAAATGTGGCATTATTCTGTATTGTGTATTTTAAGAGACAATGAAAAAGAAAATTGTTTTAAATTGAAGTTACTGCTAACAGTAATAACGACTTATGGAATCCCAAGAAAAAGCAACTAGGTTATTTCAAAAGAAGATATAGATTTATTCATTTGGGGGCTATTTAACAATTTCTTAAAAGCAGAGAAATTGATAAATTCTTAATATATTAATTATAGAAACTTAGAAGCCCCAGGAATTAGGTTTCAAAGGATTTTAAAATATTGATTTCTTACAAATCACATTTTATTCACACTTTTAATATACGTTCTTTGTTAGCAAACTGGAGATTGAGCTGCTTTGTTTGAATTACTTTGTCCATGAACCACTGCTGTGATAAATTAACAGCAGCATATGAAATTGGGGATGGATGAAAGGCTCATATGCACTCTTTTCTAAATACTCCAAAAGCCCCACATTTTCCATTTGATGGAATGCTGCTCCCTCTGAAATCCTTTGGCACAATGAGCCTTGAAGCTTCCAGTTTCTCTCTCCCAAGGAAGAGGACCATGTGTGGCCATGTGTGAATGACAGGGGTGCCATCCTCCTAACACTTTGCTCAGACACATCTCAGGAGTGAAAGCACTGGTTTGATCATCATCACTGAACACCTACACACAGGTAAATGTGTCTCTGAGAAGGAGGTTTACTTCCATTCTTGTTCTCTCACATCTCATGTCTTCTCTTTGTTGGCCATAGTTAGCCTTGTAAATATGGGTTAAAATTCTCAGAACTCATCAGTATCGAGTCCAAAACTATATGCAGACTATTGCTTTAATGAATGAGAAAACAGTCCAGACCAGGAGTCTTCCAAAAAGATGACATTTAGTGGTCAGAAAAGCATAACTCACAGAAGCGTGTTTTGCCCAACTGGGTAGATGATGGCACCTACCAGTCGCTAAGGGTCCGCAGGGGAGGAGCATGTCTGGGGAGAAATCTCTGTTTGAGGAGCTTGTAGTACACGCCAAGTTGGATTCAGGACTAGAGACTGAAAAAAAACCTGGAACAAATATATAAATTGGTGAATTATTAGATAATGGTTGAAGAAAAGGATGTGGATTCCACCCTCCATAGATTCTTTTAAGAAGAGAAGGAAAACATGGATCAAGGTTTTTCTTCTCTAAGCCCCAAAGTAGAACATCTATTTCGGCTGGGTGCTGTTGAATGACAACCAAGAGTAAAATTATTGGTTTTTTTTTTCCTTCTTTTCTAACTTTTTAATGTGGAGATTTTGAAAGAATTCTTCAAAGCAATCAAGTGTGTGTTTCTCACAACCTCTAGGTTATTTGTTCTTAGGGAGAAAATATTTTCTCTAAATCAAGCTCGGTAAGGCAAACTTACTGCAGAAAAAAACACCTGTGAACAACTAACAGACACGCTTTAGTGTTAACCTGTCTACGCTAGCAGACACATGTGACAACAATAGCTCTCCACTAAGGACATGAAAGGGCTTCCTTGGTGGCTCAGACAGTAAAGAATCTTCCTGCAATGCAGAAGACCTGGGTTCAATCCCTGGGTTTGGAAGATCCCCTGGAGGAGGGTATGGAAACCCACTTCAGTGTTCTTGCCTGGAGAATCCCTATGGACAGAGAAGCCTGGTGGGCTACAGTCCATGGGGTCACACAGAGTCGGACATGACTGAGCAACTACGCCCAGCACACAAACGTGAAAACATCCCCCTTCAGTATCCTTAAATGCTTTTAACTCCAATTATATTGTTAATGTAAGTACTGTCCTGCTATAAACTAAAAACAATAAAGATCAAGCAGTCTGATCACATAGAGATAAGATTAAGTTTGAGTTATAAGAAGCTCACAGTCTTGATGTAAACACTTCTGACCTCCTTTAACCAGCATCTGACTTTTCCCTCTAGAAATATAAATATCTTCCTGCAAAACAGCCAGAGAAGTGTCCTTTCTAATTACACTCACTATTTTGCAGAGAACTAGCAGCAGTCTTTAAAATTATTTTTTAAAAATAAAAATTTAAAAATCCTTATAATCTCCTAAAACAAGAACCGTAGGGATTCTGAGATAAGAGTTGTTGTTGTTCAGTCACTAAGTCATGTCTGACTCTTTGTGACCCCATGAACTCCAGCATGTCGGGCTTCCCTGTCCTTCACTATCTCCAGAGTTTGCTCAAACTCATGTCCATTGAGTTTGTGATGCCACCCAACCATCTCATCCTCTGTCGCCCCCTTTTCCTCTTGCCTTCAATCTTTCTCAGCATCAGGCCAGGGTCTTCCCCAATGAGATAAGAATGCAAATGATGCATCTCCTGGAAAGATGTTGTCTGTCTTGGAGTTGTTCTAAAAACAAGCAGAAGAATGGGGAGAGAGTGCTGCGATAGACTTTTCCACCAGCAAGGGATCGTGATTCAGTGCAGAGCAACCAGAAGATCTCTGAAGCCAGCATTTCATTCACTTTCCCCTGATCAGCCATGAAGAGAGAAAGCAACTACAGGAGGCAGATCAGCAGTTAGCTTGAGGGCAAGATTTGACGTCATATGTTTCTAATTAGAGTCAAAAAAGAGCTGATTTCACAGAGCTTAAAAATCACACTAAAAATATCCTTTGAGACTTTTTTTCTTGGCAGCTTGGAATTACTGCAAAATATTTAGTATGGCACAACACATTAAAAAAAAAACAGTAAACATAGACATATTTTATTAACTAATAACAGACTCTAATATGTTTAAGCAGCCAATTACTGTCTTCCATTTTCTTCACATCTAAAGGAAGAAACAAAGAGCTTTGCATGAGAATTTGTGCATTTTCCTGGACAAAAAATTTTAATAATCTTTGCACTTGTTGCAGACAGGGTTCTTGGCAAATTCTACTGTATTCAATATCTTGTAATAACTTGTAATGGAAAAGAATCTGAAAAATATGTATTATTTTATAGAAATATGTATATATAAGAAGAAACATACTAAATATATATATAAATACATATATTACTATATATAATAATACATGTGTGCATGCTCAGTCACTTCAGTTGTGTCTGATTCTTTGAGACCCTATGGACTATAGCCCGCCAGGCTTCTCTGTCCATGGATTCTCCAGGCAAGAATACTGAAGTGGGTTGCCCTGCTCTCCTCCAGGGGATCTTCCCAACCCAGGGATTGAACCCTCTTCTCTTGTCTCCTGCATTGGCAGGCAGGTTCTTTACCACTAGCATCACCTGGGAATCCCATAATAGTAATATTAATTATATATATGTGTGTCACTTTGATGTATACTTGAAACTACACAATATTGTAAATCAACTATGCTTCAATTTAAAAAAAGACTAAATACAAACAGGACTGTTCCAAAGAGAGTGGTGTTATGAGAGGCCATGTGTGTGTGTGTGTACCCATGCAAGCGTTTCTGTGCTTTCTTGCTCAAGAGCTGTGGGGATGATGTGAGAAGGACAGAGTCAAAGAAGAGAGGAAGTGTAGGGGACTGCATACACAGGGCGATAATCATTTTCTCTGACGCTCCCTTTCCGAGAAGGCAGTTGGGTCCTCGGATCTGGAGGCAGGAGGCTGTATTTGCATGGTCCGGATACCTTAGTGCTTGAAGCCACTCTAGTAAAAGGTGGCAGGTGCCTGGACGTGCTACTCAGAGACCTATCTTCTAGTCCCAAGTTCTCTGAGTTTCAGTCGCCCCGTCCATATAAGTCAAAGTCACAAATACGACTTCGTATGATTAACTTTAGGCATGCTAATATAGAGCAAAGTGCAAGGAAGAGTCATTATCAAGTCTTCTTGGACAGAAATTATAATGGAGTCTTGGAGGTTGGGGTCACATTCATGAAGGGCTTGTAGGACACTGGGCTGCCATAAGGTACACCTGCTCCTGCCTTAAAATGAACACAAAGAATGTAGAGTTTTACACAGAGTCTGTGTTTAACTCTTCCTCCTTGAAAAAAAAGGGGAAAAAGAGAAAATAAGACAGAGGGAACACAGTGTCTCATTTCTGAGAAATCACCATGGTTCAGTCATGCATACTTGTGGTCAGGAGATGTCCCAACCTCTGTCACAAAAATGCCCAGTCACTGGACCTTGCAGCATCTCCCAGTCTTGTGGTCCTTCTCAGAATACACCAGGCAACAGGGTTTCAGTTATTGCCAAGCAGTCCCCAAGAAAAACGTTAAAGTGAAGGCCGCAGAGGACATAAAACTTTGAGTAAAGAAAGCGCCTCACCTAGCTTGGGGCGGTGGAGGAACCAGACTGACCCAGACGACTTCCTGAAAACTAGTAAGACATGGTCATTGCTTAAACCAAGAACTATACTCTAAGAAGTGACTTTTCTCCTTAGTTTTGTTTCAGGAAGTTCTTAGGGGAAAAAAAAAATCATCCACAATGAGTTCTATCATTTAGAATGCTCACAGTGACAGAAATTCCTCTCCAAATTGATTTTAGGATTTTAAAAAAAAATGAACTAGATACCACAACTAAAAAATATCAAAGATACAGTTGGCTTCAGGGTAACACGGCCTAAGGCACAGATATTGTTATTGTTGTTGTTTAGTCACTCAGTCGTGTCCAGTTCTTTGCAGCCCCATGAACTATAGCCCCCCAGGCTCCTCGGTCCACAGGATTTCCAAGGCAAGGATACTGGAGTATTCCAATATTCCAGGGGATCTTCCCAACCCAGGGATCACACCCACGTCCACTTCATTGGCAGGCGGATTCTTTACCACTGCGCCACCAGGGAAGTCCACAGATATTTTTACCAAGTCCCAGTTCCCATCCATGATAGCTTCATTTACAACAAGCTCTCCCTTCAAAGGCATGATTTCACACAACTACTTTATGCTTCATTTCCTCACATTCAAATCCAGTGAGAAACTATATTTCCCAGAACTGGCTAAAATTTCCTTTGCTTTACAAATCTAGAACAATCAGAGAGAGAGCAGTCTCTTACTTTGCTCCATTCATGACCTGTATAGGACTCACTCTAATATCACAGAGGCTCAATTATTTTTTATGTTATAATACTGAAATTTCTTCTATAAATAAAACATGGTTCAGAACTGGAAAAGAAGTCATTATGAAGAACCTTGCAAAACAGATGTAAATATTTCATTTATTTGCCTAGAAGCATACATCTCAGGCTCGTTTTTTTGCCTGTTTGTCTTAACAGCTAATCCCCAAAAATCTTCCCAATAAATCAGTGTTAAAAGTCAACAAAATTATTAAACCTTCATCTGTTTATTGAAACAAATTTCAGAATTTAATCTCCCATTTCAAACTGTATCTCTAATGGTCTACTTGCTATAAACATTGATTAAAAGCATGGTCTGAAAGGAAGGAATAAGGCTGGGGTACATACATTTGAGAGTCAAACTGTAGGAAAAATTTCCAAAGCAATTACTTATAATGATATTTCTTTTAATATCTATATAATTGATGAATGATGGATCATTTTATGCATTACCCCCATGCTATTTAATATCCTTGATGTAGAAAATTGTAGCTTTTTAAGATTACTATATTTTAAATAGCCATCTACAGTAATTCTTTTCTAGCTGAATTATATACTATAACCCAATTTAAATAATAAATTAGAAAATAGAGGGAAGGAGTATTTCAGATTCTAGAAAATTCTAACTTCAGCCCTTTTTTCATCCTCCAAACTCTTCAAAGTTACCATTCTATACAAGGGAGCCACAAATCTTTATTTCTATTTAACTGTATTTCATTTCATTCCCAACTGACTTCTAGACCCTTCCACCTAGATATCTTATTTGAACCTCAAAGTACAGGTACAAAATTTAACTCATATTTTACTCCAGGTAAGTTCTTCCTCCCAACTTGGTGATCTCTACTATTGGCACCTCTTTCTTCCAGACAACTGGGTTCCATTCATCTTTGACACTTTCTTCCTTTCCTGGCTTTCGAATAGTTGCCAAGTCCAAAGAAAAATGTTTTTGACAAGATCGTTCATGTTTTTCTGATAGTTCTTAAAGAGATGAAATGTGGAATGCAATATGTTATTTTCATTATATGAGATTTACAAATATGGAGAAACAGCAAATAAGTGAGAGAATATGCAGTTATCTTGATATAATGGATATGCAATATTAAGAAAGCTGCATTAAAAATGGAAACCCATCTTGATAGTTGGTGCTTTTATAAACTCAAACATCTTCCCATAAAATAAAATTATCTCAATAAAAGAAAATTCAAAAAAATTTTTAGCCTGATTCTTTTATTACACACAGAGAACTATCCTTTTTGTGAAATTAAGATATATAATATAATATACTTATGAATATATTATATACATTTACACATTATTATACATTTTAAACTTTGTATAGTAAATAAACTTTATATTTGATATTATTAAGATATGTCTTTAACATTTTAATTACATATTATGTACATAATATTATTTATAAAGTTTGATGTTCTGCATCCTTGCATTTTGACAAATGGATGAGGTGGTAAATAGAAGTGAGGGGAATCAAAGATTCTGGAACTTCTTCCACTGGTTCAATTCAGGCTCTGCTAAAACACACCTAAAAAGTATGAGGAGAAGAACAAAGTGTGCCTCAAACAATTTCAGACTTCAATATCTTCATAAATCTAAGAAAATGGGTAAAATTGATGTGTCAAACAGAATGATAAATTGTGAATATCTAAAATACAAAGAAAGATTTAATTTTTCATCTCTCAGAGAAGAGATGGATCAAACCCTCTAACAAAGGTCCATCTGTCTAGTCAAACCTATGGTTTTTCCAGGAGTCATGTATGGGTATGAATTGGACCATAAAGAAAGCTGAGAAAAAAAAAAAAAAGAAAGCTGAGCACTAAAGAATTAATGCTTTTGAACTGTGGTCTTGGGGAAGACTCTTGAGAGTCCCTTGGACTGCAAGGAGATCAAACCAGTCCTTCCTAAAGGAAATCAGACCTGAATATTCATTGAAAAGACCAATGCTGAAGCTGAAATTCCAATACTTTGGCCACCTGATATGAAGAGCTGTCTTAATTTTTTCTAGGAAAGATTGAGGGCAGGAGGAGAACGGGATGACAGAGGATGAGATGGTTGGATGGCATCACCGATGCAATGGACATGAGTTTGAGCAATCTTCAGAAGTCGGTGATGGACACGGAAGCCTTGTGTGCTGTAGTCCATGGGGCCACAAAGAGTTATACATGACTGAGTAACTGAAATGAACTGAACTGAACTGATTAAAATATACTTGATTATTTACTTTCAGTCTGTGATAGTTTTATATAGAGCTTTACTCACATATTTTGAAAAGTGAGGGGAAAACGTATTATCATCGAGTAAAACTTTCCTCCTGAAACAGCCATCTCCATAACAGTAAAGAGTTTTACTTATAAAATTTTTATAAAATCCATCTGTAAACCATTGGTGATGGTCCACCTGGGAACAAAGGACAATGGGATTGGTTGAACGGTTCAGGAGCCTTTAAACAAGTCGCTTGTGTTGTCACATTTCACTATAGAATTGGATTCCTTATATGAGATCTGTGTCATTACTCTCTTCACCAACAAAAATATGATTTTCTCTTCATTTGTGGTAGTTATGTGAATATCAGTCAGGTTCTAGACAATTTCTAAACACAAAAATTCTTTTACTGAATTGAAGATAGTATGAATTTACACGATGTCAAACAATACACTTGACTGAACTGTTATCTGTTCCACCTGTTTAGAGGCACTGAAAAGCAGTCCAAATGTCTCTATTAAGAATACTCTCATACCAAAACACATTACACTACAAAGTCTGAAGCAGGTGTCTCTGGGTTTATTAATAATTCAACAGACTTGAATGCCCATTATATTTTGTATCAAAGACAACGAAGCCAAACTAAAGAGGGCTGGTCCATACCTTCACGGCCATTACTCTCCAGTAGTGGATACCAGTAGTATGAGGTTGACCAGAAAAAAGACACACCAAATAAACATGAAATAACAGAAGTCTACAAACATGTTATCACAGCAGAGAGGCCAAGAGAAACCCCAAGAGCATGTGGAAGAGTAAGTGGAAATGAGGGGTGAGGAAACAGTCTGAGCCTGCCCAGAGGTGTTGAATCATGTGTTGTGAAGGCCGGAAGGTCACTGCAAGTTCATGTCTGTGGATCAAGAGCCTGAGGAGGAGGAAGGAGTTGGATCTTGAGAAGCAGGGGAGCACTTGTTCAGGAGGAGACATGTAAGACTTCAGTCTAAAAGCAGGAAAAGGCAAAGTGAGTTCTAGAGGAGGAAGTATACACACATAACTTGTATTTACGCATGTGATTCAGGCAACCTTGTAAATAATTGATAATCTACGAGACATAAAAAAGCTTTGGAGTATATTTCCATAGTCACAGTGAAAAACAAAAGAAACCAGTGAGAAAATGCTATCTTTTTCTATTGGGATATAATTGCTTTACAGTGTTGTGTTAGTTTCTGCTGTAAAACATGAATCAACTATTCAGTTCACTTCAGTCGCTCAGTCATGTCCGACTCTGTGACCCCACGAACCGCAGCACGCCAGGCCTCCCTGTCTTTCACCAACCCCTGGAGTTTATCAAAACTCATGTCCATTGAGTCAATGATGCCATCCAACCATCTCATCCTCTGTCGTCCCCTTCTCCTACCTTCAATCTTTCCCAGCATCAGGGTCTTTTCAAATGAGTCAGTTCTTCCCATCAGGTGGCCAAAGTATTGTAGTTTCAGCTTCAACATCAGTCCTTCCAAGGAACACTCAGGACTGATCTCCTTTAGGATGGACTGATTGGATCTCCTTGCAGTCCAAGGGACTCTCAAGAGTCTTCTCCAATACCACAGTTCAAAAGCAATTCTTTGACACTCAACTTTCTTTATAGTCCAACTCTCACATCCATACATGACTACTGGAAAAACCATAGCGTTGATTAGATGGACCTTTGTTGCCAAAGTAATGTCTCTGCTTTTTAATGTGCTGTCTAGGTTGGCCATAACTTTTCTTCGAAGGAGCAAGCATCTTTTAACTTCATGGCTGCAATCGCCATCTGCAGTGATTTTGGAGCCCAGAAAATAAAGTCTGGCACTGTTTCCACTGCTTCCCCATCTGTTTGCCATGAAATGACGGGACCAGATGCCATGATCTTAGTTTTCTGAATGTTGAGCTTTAAGCCAACTTTTTCACTCTCCTCTTTCACTGTCATCAAGATGCTCTTTAGTTCTTCTTCACTTTCTGCCATAAGGGTGGTGTCATCTGCATACCTGAGGTTATTGATATTTCTCCCGGCAATCTTGATTCCAGCTTGTGCTTCCTACAGCCCAGTGTTTCTTATGATATACTCTGCATATAAGTTAAATAAGCAGGGTGACAATATACAGCCTTGACATACTCCTTTCCCGATTTGGAACCAGTCTGTTGCTCCATATCCAGTTCTAACTGTTGCTTCCTGACCTGCATACAGGTTTCTCAGGAGGCAAGTCAGGTGGTCTGGTATTTGCATCTCTTTCAGAATTTTCCACAGTTTATTGTGATCCACACAGAATCATCTATAGGTATACATATATCCCCTCCTTCCTTAGCCTCCCTCTCACCCACGCATCCCACACAGGCACTGAGCTGAGCTCCCTGTGCTATATACAGCAGCTCCCCACTGGCTATCTATTTTATACAGGGCAGATCACTCACCTAGAGCCAGACATCCTGAAATGCAAAGTCAAGTGGGCCTTAGGAAGCATCACTACGAACAAAGCTAGTGAAGGTGATGGAATTCCAGTTGAGCTATTTCAAATCCTAAAAGATGATGCTGTGAAAGTGCTGCAGTCAATATGCCAGCAAATTTGGAAAACTCAACAGTGGCCACAGAACTGGAAAAGGTCAGTTTTCATTCAAATCCCAAAGAAAGGCAACGCCAAAGAATGCTCAAATTACCGCACAATTGCACTCATCTCACAGGCTAGCAAAGTAATGCTCAAAATTCTCCAAGACAGGCTGTAACAGTACGTGAACCATGAACTTCCAAATTTAGAAACTGGATTTAGAAAAGGCAGAGGAACCAGAGATCAAATTGCCAACATCTGTTGGATCATTAAAAAAGCAAGAGTTCCAGTAAAGCATCTACTTCTGCTTTATTGATTATGCCAAAGCCTTTGACTGTGTGGATCACAGCAAACTGGAAAATTCTGAAAGAGATGGGAATACCAGACCACCTGACCTGCCTCCTGAGAAATCTGTATACAGGTCCAGAAGCAGCAGTTAGAACTGGACATAGAACAACAGACTGGTTCCAAATTGGGAAATGAGTATGTCAAGGCTGTATATTGTCACCCTGCTTATTTAACTTATATGCAGAGTACATCATGAGAAAAGCTGGACTGGATGAAGCACAAGCTGGAATCAAGATTGCCAGGAGAAACATCAATAACCTCAGGTATGCAGATGACACCACCCTTATGGCAGAAAGTGAAGAAGAACTAAAGAGCCTCTTGATGACAGTGAAAGAGGAGAGTGAAAAAGTTGGTTTAAATCTCAGTGTTCAAAAAACTATGATCATGGCACCTGGTCCCATCACTTCATGGCAAATAGATGGGGAAACAATGAAAACAGTGAAAGCCTTTATTTTCTTGGGCTCCAAAATCACCACAGATGGTGATTGCAGCCATGAAATTAAAAAACGCTTGCTCCTTGGAAGGAAAGTTACGGCCAACCTAGGCAGCACATTAAAAAGCAGAGACATTACTTTGCCAACAGAGGTCCAGCTAGTGAAAGCTTTGGTTTTTCCAGTAGTCATGTATGGATGTGAGAGTTGGACTGTAAAGAAAGCTGAGCACTGAAGAATTGATGCTTTTGAAGTGCGGTGTTGGA
The DNA here is from genome assembly GCF_019320065.1 of Cervus canadensis. NCBI lineage: Eukaryota > Metazoa > Chordata > Mammalia > Artiodactyla > Cervidae > Cervus > Cervus canadensis. Next base: position 24,333,597 of record NC_057397.1, on the reverse strand, counting down.
GAAGACTCTTGAGAGTCCCTTGGACTGCAAGGAGATCCAACCAGGTCATCCTAGCAGAAATCAGTCCTGACTATTCTTTGGAAGGATTGATGCTAAAGCTGAAGCTCCAATACTTTGGCCACCTGATGCACATAACTGACTCATTGGAGAAGACCCTGATGCTGGTAAAGGTTGGAGGCGGGAAGAGAAGGGGACGACAGAGGATGAGATGGTTGGAATGCATCACCAACTCAATGGACATGAGTTTGAGTAAGCTCCATGAGTTGGCAATGGACAGGGAAGCCTGGCGTACTGCAGTCCATGGGGTTGCAAAGAATCGGACATGACTGAGGACTGAACTGAGTGTATAAATGTTAATCCTACTCCTCCAATTCAAAATGCTAACTCTCAAAAGCATGCTGATAGCAACAGTGTATATATGTCATTCAGTCATTCATTCATTCACTCATTGGGCACCTATTGTTGACCAGTAGCTCTGTGTCAGGAGCAATACTTTCTGCTTTCAGGCTGCAAGGATACAGCAGCTGCAAGTGGATAAGGGGGAAAGTTTGAGCTACTGACCCATCAGTGAACAACAACCCTAAAACACGGTCCCCAGACAAAATATTACACAAAAAGATAAGTATGCATTTATAAATTACTAAAGAGTATTTCAGGGAAAGACTGTGCCCTGAGAAAACAGAATGCAGCGCTGCGCTCTAAGCTGGAGGACAAGAGAATGAAGAAAGAGTGAGCCACACGGGAGGGGCCCCACAGCAGATGGTCTAAAGGAGACAGGCTGAGCAAGTGGGAGATGCTGCAGAGACTAAGTGTCGATTATCCTGAGAGGACACCACCAAATTTAGAAGGAAGAAAGTGAATTCTCAGGTGGCGCTAGTGGTAAAGAATCCACTTACCAGTGCAGGAGAAACAAGAGACATGTATTCGATCCTTGTGTTGGGAAGATCCCCTGGAGGAGGAAATGGCAACCCACTTCAGTATTCTTGCCTGGAAAGTTCCGTGAACAGAGGAGCCTGGTGGGCTACAGTCCATGGAACCAAAGAAGTTGGACTGAGCACACATAATTTCCGTACTATCCAGAAATCACACTTGTTGGAATTAACTCAAATGCATTGGAAACTTATATCCACACAAAAAGCTGCACATGGATGTTTATAGCAACTTATTCATAGAACTCGTAAACAATCAATTGTCCTTCAGTAGGTGGATGGATATACAAACTGTGGTATGTCTGGACAATGGGATATTTATTATTCAGCACTGAAAAGAAATTAGCTATGAAGCCACGAAAGGACATGGGGGAAACTTAAATGCATATTATTAAGTGAAAGAAACCAATCTGGAAAAACTACGTGCTGTATGATTCCAACTATAGCACGTTCTGGAAAAGGTACAACTATAGAGACAGGAAAAAACATCAGTAGTTGTCAGGGGCAGTGGTGGTCAGGGAGATGGGTAAGGAACACAGAGGATTTTTAGGGCAGTGAAAATCCTCTGAGTGATACTATAATGACAGATGTGTGCTTAGTCGCTCAGTCATGTCCGACTCTTACGACCCCTTGGACTGTAGCCCACCAGGCTCCTCTCTCCGTGGGATTTTTCAGGCAAGAATACTGGAGTGGGTAGCCATTTCCTCCTCCAGGGGATCTTCCCAACCCAGGAATTGAGCAGGCAGACTCTTTACTGACTGAGCTACATATCCATAATAACGGATACGTGTCATTATATCACTGTTCAAACCCATAGAATGTGTACCAAGAGTGGACCCGAAGGCAAACTATGAACTTTGGGTGATGATGATGTGTCCTTATAGGTTCATCAGTTGTAACAAATGTAACCTCTGGGGATTCTGGTAGTGGGAGAAGCCATACATGTGCAGTTGCAGAGAATATAGGGGAGATCTCTGTACCTTCTTCTCCATCTTACTGTGAAGCTAAAATCGCTCGAAAAAAAAAATAATTTTAAAAATGCTAATTTCTGGAGCACAGAAGAGAAGGGGAAAAAAATATAGGGAAGAAGTTAACATTTCCTGGAGACTGAATTTGCTCTGGAAACTAGTACCTGGAGCTCTGGTCCAGTGAAGTAACCAGAGGTGAAGGGTAGGTGAGGACAAAAGTTTAGACTCATCTCCAAAAAATTTGAAAGATTGGAGATGGTAGAAGCTGTCAAGACATTATTTTTGTGGGAAACTAGAGCATATTGAAATGGCAAGGGAGAGGCCAAATGGAGGAAAAAGCAAAGACATAAGAGTAAAAAATGTTCCGTCATACTGAGAGCTAACATTGGGGGGTGGGGGGGCTTTATTATGACCAGTCCTACTTTAGCATGAGGATCTTGAGGTTCTAATAATTTAAGTGACTCTGGGCAGCAAATGAACCATATCATTTGATCTACACTTAGATTCTTTGAGAAAATTCTAGGTATTTATCTTGAAACATTTGTTAGTCACTCAATAAAATTTTTTAAAAAACTATCTCTCATGACTTGGGTCTGAGAAGAGCATAGAGGTGGCATGTGCCTCACCCAGGTAGATCTCTGAGCATCCCTAAGCCAGAGACACGTCAGCACAACACCCGGAAAGCCTCTGAAACTTGAATGCCCTGGGGAATATTGTCCACAGGGAGTAAGAAAGTATCCAGAGTTCCCCCTAATTGCCAAAGGATCCTGCATCAACCCTTGTGGAAGAACAGGCCTGAAAGATCAGTTGGGTTAGAAAACATCAAGCTTGATGAACATACATGGGGGTCTGTCTATGACTCAATGGTAACATTCCATTTAGTACATTCTGTCTTAGAAAGCACTTTATATTCCTAGTCCCCGAATACACAGTGACAATTGACACATTTGCTTATTGAAATTGGATGTCACAATATATTTCCTGCCCAGCACCCTCTTCATATCATATGAAAATTAAATATATTCCTTAGAAATCGAGAAGCATTTAGAACATAGGGAGTTGACATGGAAACACCTCCAACGGGACTGTGAGTGTGCAGCCCACCGAGGATGTCAGGCAAAACCATGCAAGGTAGGAGGGGAGAGAAAATAATATGAGAACATTTTTTTCTCTCTATCACATTTTCTCTACTGTATCCAAAATGACTCTGTCTAGAGAATGAAGAGAAAAAAAAAAAACCTCAGTCATGCTCTCCAGCCTTCTGCCAGTCTTCCACCTAAACCAGACTCTTGCTCACAGAACAAAGAGTCAATCTGCTAAGGTCATTGGTCTCCCCAGTCAGTTAACCTGAACGCTGTTCTGTGCTAGTACAGACGGAGCCTGGAGTAGTATCCTCAAAAGATTTCAAAGGTCATGAGGAGGATGCTTAGCAAGACACATAGCCAGGGCCTACCTCCAGCAACCTCCAGAAAAATTCTCATATAATGCAAAAGGTGGATGCATTAACCTGGGAGAGAGAGATTGCTTCTGTCTTGCTTACCCTGCGGTTCACAAAGACTCCCTGAGTTATGGGGAGTTGGGTTCCTGGTTAGTAGCAGGGTTTTCGATGATAATCTTTTGTTGTTGTTGTTGTTTATAGCTGTAAGATTACATTCAGTGCTACCTGCTATTGTAGTTAACTGTGATCGTCACTTTTCATGCAATTAATATCTAATCCTCTAAGTGCAATATGGTGAAGCAATGGAGGAGGTAATTCAGCAAACACAATGGAAAAGAACTGAAGAAACAGTGGGTCAAGTGCTCAACATAAAATGCATATCAAATATAAGAATTTGCAAAGGGTAAATTAATTTGCATGCTCTGAAAATTCCATTTTGCAGCGAGGCATTCATTTTTGACCTCAGGAGAAAGGTTTCTCAGAAAATGAAACTTAAAAAAAACTACTCGTTGTCTCTCTCTTTTTTTCTTTGCCTTTTTCTTCTCTTCTTTTCACTCTTCATTCCTCAACAAAACAAGAAAAAATAATCATATGGGCTTCTGGCACAGCGAGAGAAATGTGAGATTGGCTCTTCAGGGAATTTTTATTCTCAAGTGGATGTAAATGTATTCATCAATTCAAAGAAATGCATAGTGTGTTATATACACAATACATTAATAAATAGCCATGCATTAAAAAATAATGAGGTTTCCATAAAACAACATCCTGGGGTGCGTAGGGTCATAAAAAAGATACTAAAAGAGGGAGAAAAGATTATGTGTAAAATCTGATTAAAATACAGAACGACTATCATATATGTAAGATGTAATAAATATTTTATTAGTTAACTATAAACAAAAGAACAAATGCAGTAGAATGTAATTAAAAATGTAAAAGTGAAGGATGTGATTTATTTCACTGCAATCATATTAATATTACAAATGGTATGTAAATGGGGATCAAGCCTATATTGTAGAAAAAGTGGAAAGCAGCCATTCATTCTTATAATGAGATTTCATCTCTCTTTTTTTTTTTTGATTTACATTTGTTTAAATATTTCAAATAGTGAATGAATAATGTTGCTCTTAAACCTTACACAGCTTAGCACATTCTCAAATTTCCATCAGCCCTTGGACGATATTTGCATTTTGGCAGGCAGTTTCCAGGCAGAACAACTAATTGTGAAAATACAAGAAAATTGACTGGCAGAAACCAAGAGTATTTTTAGTGCTGTTGGCTGAATGAGTTTGGCTTTGAGTAGTAACCCTGACTAGTGAGTGTGCTGGAACCAAAACCAGCATTTTACAGAAGTTTCCTCAATTAAAACAGGTGAAAAGACCAAAAGGTAACATTCATCAACCTCTATTGGCTTAAAAACCATCAGGAGGTCTAAACTGCTAAGATTATGGGAACTGAATTTTCCTACCATGGCCTCCGAAACTGAGCAGAAAACCAGAGGTTTTAATTCAACATTGTTGAGACCCAAGCACACAAAACTACAAAAAATGCTGAGGCTTGAGGTACACCTTATATTAAAAACCATCCCTTTCTCTGGCTGGGCCTCAAAGGGAAATTATATCTTCAGGAATTCTCTTCCACATCCATGTAGAACATGCCATGTAAAATTGCCCTCAGGTTGGACTACAGTTTGTTATCAATAATGTTATTTGTTTACAACTTTCCAACACTCCCTATTTGAGTAATTATTTCATCTCTTTCTTGAGGTGCATACCTCACAAAAGGTAATAAAACATCTCTTATTAGACAGACAGGAGACTGAGCTTCAGAAAGGACATGAATTCACCAGCTTGTTCAGCTAGTAGGTAGCAGCATGAGTTTTGAATCCCAGAAGGTTTTAATTACAACTTTTTGAACTCGTAGGCTCTGAGCTCTTACTATACCCCACTGCCCCAAATTTCATAACATCCCCAATGGTTTTGGCAGGTTTCCCCTTTCTTTCTTAAGATGTCCCTGCTTCTGATCTGCCTGCCACATTATCTTTACCTAAATGCCATGTTTCCCTGTCCTGTTATGAGTTGGGTCTTCCTGTGGCCAGCTGTTCAAGTTTTACGTTGGCATGGGTCACTGTGCTCATCTCTGACATCCCACAACCCCTCCACCAGCAGATCCCGGAAATAAGCTCCTCTTATATTGCTTATTTTATCACCATACCCAGACAACATCTGAAGCAGAAATGCATATGGGAATTTCTTCTAATTAAAATATCCCAGGTCAGTTTTCCAACTCAAAAATGATCATGAAACATCCCCTTCTCAGAGAAGAATTTATGAATAAATCAAAGAACAGTATTTGCTTCTCTGTTCTATCAGAGTGTAAGTCAGGAATATTTTAGCGGAATGGGTAGAAAGATATCCAGATATAATGGTTTACACCAATTTGTATTTGTTTTCTTATATAGCAAGATGCTCAAAAGTAAATAGTTCTTGGTTTTGCTTCTTCAATTGAAAAATGTAAAGATCAATAGCAGTGCTTTTCTCTTGTCTATCCTTCATGGTCTTAAAATGGCTGCTGCAGCCCAGCCATCACCTCTACATCCGAGGCAAAGAGCTGGAAGAAAGTACAAATTCAGTGGCTACAGGAAAAAAAACAGAAAATTTTCCCAGAACTGCATATCAGACTTCCCCTTCTCTTTCATTAGCTAGAACTATGTCATATGCCCAACACTAACTGGAAGTTGGCTAGAAAAAAGTTGGAAATGGTGACTTGGTTAGCCATCCAAGAGTGTCTGCCACAGTCATTGAACCAAAGTAACTGTGATTCCTCACTGTGCAAACATTGTACCAGATGTTTATCTGCTTACTCAGTCAATAAACAAAGCCTAATTGAGAGCTTTTTACGTGCATGGCATTATGTTCATATTATGGCAGGTAGAGAAATAAACCAAACACAGATGCTACCTTCAGAGGAAACAGCCTAATAAAAAATATATAGAATATGACATATATAACATTTAAGAGATAAACTTTGACAACCTTAAAATCTAGATAAATACACTGGGCACTGAGGAATGGTAATAAATGAGAGTGCTTTTATTAATAAAACTAGCAAACATGGGACTCCCCTGATGATCCAGTGGTTAAGACTCTACATTTTCATTGCTGAGACCCCACGTCCAATCCCTGGTTGGGGAACAAGATCCCGTAAGCTGCATGGTGTGGCAAAACAAAAGTAATGATGATCAAATAAAATATTTGAAAAAAACTAGCAAACAGATGAAGCAGTCTATTTCAAATGCATACAGGTCCAAGACAGTATAAAATGTAGATAAGGGGAAATTATACTATTATAATAAAGAGTCAGCAATCGAAATTTTCTTGTAAGAAACAATGGGGAGATCTCCTGTTAGGCCTAAGGAAGGAAAGGAAATAGAACAGTGGTTTCTGAAACAAATTTGGCCAGAAAGCGCTATCAATTAAAAAAAAAAAAAAAAATGAGCATTTGAGCACTATGTGTGTATAGATAAGTTACTCATAAGTTATATGCATTCACCATTTTGCTAAAATAGTATACATATATATATATATATATATATGTATACACACATAATAAAACACATAAAATTGAACATTTGAAGAGGTGAGATTCCAAGGTATCTTTGCATAAGATACTTACCAATTACAGAGTAACCTGGCAGATGTCATCTTAAATAAATGACAAAAGTGAACATTACCACTAGTAACTAGTGGTGGTGTTTAGTTGCTAAGTCATGTCTGACTCTTTTCTGACCCCATGGACCATAGCCTGCCAGGCTCCTCTGTCCATGGGATTCTCCAGGCAAGAATATTGGAGTGGTTGTCCTGCCCTCCTCTAGGGAAATTTCCTGACTCAGGGATAGAACCTGCATCTCCTGCATTGGCAGGTAAATTCTTTACCTCTGAGCCACCTGGGAAGCCCAGTAATTGGTAGGGTATAGTAATATGATCTACCTTCTAAAGGACAATATCATTTATATGCTATTCCTGTTAAAAATGCATACCCTGATTTTAATCACAAGGAAACATCACACAACCTCAAATTAGGGAACATGCTGCAAAATACTGGGCCAGTGTAATTAAAACTAAGTCAGGGCCACAATAAACAAAGGCAGCACCCTAATCTTTCCCATATCAGAGACAAATTAGGAGAAATGGGCACATATTAGTCTCTTTGAATCTTCTTGAAATTAGGCCTTGTTTTGAAGAAGATAGGGCATACAATATAGATGCTTGTACAAGGGTAGGAGCAGTCCAGCAGGCAAATATTTTATAGAGTTCTATTACCTTAGTATCATACTCATAATTTTTATTTTTGTAATATTGTATAAGTTCTCCATGGTGATTGCAACAAAAACCTAAGAGCTCACATGGCTAGTGTGCCTATCCTCAGCATCAGGAAGGAAACAGCGAGCTGAGGAGACTGTCCTTTCCCACCAGCAGGCTACGGGAGAACGCACAAATCCAAGTGCAAGGGGCAGCTGGAAGGAGACAAAGGACAGCAGAGCCCCTGGGTCATGCCACCAGGAGGAGATTTAGAGCACAGGGCCACCCAAACCATGAGCAGGAATCCTATGTGTGTGCTCAGTCGCATCTGTCTGTGACCCCCATGGACTGTAGCCCACCAGGCTCCTCTGTCCATGGAATTTCCCGGGCAAGAATACTGGAGTGGATTGCCACATCCTTCTGCAGGGGATTTTCCCAACTCAGGAATGGAACTCGGGTTTCTTGCGTCTCCTTTGTTGGCTGGCAGATTCTTTACCACTTGTGCCACCTGGGAAACCTGCAGGAATCCTGGGACCTAGCAAAATTGGAGGGGCTACAGGACAATAAGAAATGTGATATGATCAGAGAGAAAAATGATTCTGCACCAATAAAGCTCTCTTCCCAGCCCACCCAATGAATCGTTAGCCTGTTTATATTATCATCCTTGACAGACAGATGTGTATTGAGGGGCTGTTAGTTCCCCTAATGATTCAAAAGCACCAATTGTGGGGAGAAGACTTAAGGGAATTGTTTTTGAATGGATCAAGGTAGCCATGAATATGGATCTCCCCATAGCTTTGCTGACCTGTGCCTGAACCCTGTCTGCTGTTAAGTCACAGCAACCTTCATGGAGGCACCTGCCATCCTTGACCTTTCAAGATGACTCTTGGAGCATCTCTTTAACCCCTGGTCTTTACTCCATGGTCCATTTGACCATTCTCATCCGCTCTCATATAACCCAAGATAGAGCTCTCAGATCTGACCACCCAAAATGTCACTCCAGGAATGGAAGAAGAAAGAGAAGAAAGGGGAGAGGAGGAGGATAATTATGACTTTAACAATTAGTAAAGTTCCAAAGCCTTAATCCTGGGGAAGGGAGAAGAGAGACAAAGTTCTGGGATGGCTCCACTATGTTTCTGAAACTGTGGCAACACTATCATTGCTTTTCCCTTTATACTTTACTATAAAACATCAGTAACAAAAACAGTTACTGTAACAAACTTGTGCTTGCTTCTGCAGCACATATACTAAAATTGGAACAATAGCGAGAAGATTAGCATGGCCCCTGTGCAGGGATGACATGCAAATTTGTGAAGCGTTCCATATTTTCTGAAAAGATGCTCAACATCGCTCATTATTAGAGAAATGCAAATCAAAACTACAATGAGATATCACCTCACACTGGTCAGAATGGCCATCATCAAAAAGTCTACAAACAAATAAATGCTGGAGTGGGTGTGGAGAAAAGGAGACACTCTTGCACTGTTGGTAGGAATGTAAATTGATACAGCCACTATGGAAGACAATATGGAAGTTCCTTTAAAAACTAGGAATAAAACCACCATATGACCCAGCAATCCCACTCCTAGGCATATATCCTGAGGAAACTAAAATTGAAAAAGACATATGCATCCCATTGTTCATTGCAGCACTATTTACTATAGCTAGAACATGGAAGCAACCTAGATGTCCATTGACAAATGAATAGATAAAGAAGTTGTGGTACATATATGCAATGGAATATTACTCAGCTATAAAAATGAACATATTTGAGTCAGTTATAATGAGGTAGATGAACCTTGAACCTATTATACAGCATGAAGTAAGTCAGAAAGAGAAAGATAAATATTGTATTCTAACGTACATATATGGAATCTAGAAAAATGGTACTGAAGAATTTATTTACAGGGCAACACTGGAGAAACAGACATAGAGAATAGACTTATGGACATGGAGAGACGGGAGGAGAGGGTGAGATGTATGGAAAGACTAACATGGAAACTTACATTGCCATGTGTAAAATAGATAGCCAATGGGAATTTGCTGTCTGGCTCAGGAAACTCAAACAGGGGCTCTGCATCAACCTAGAGGGGTGGGATGGGGTGGGAGATGGGAGGGAGGTTCAAAAGGGAGGGGATGTATGTATACCTGTGGCTGATTCATGGTTGAGGTTTGACAGAAAGCAACAAAATTATGTAAAGCAGTTATCCTTCAATAAAAAATAAATTAATTAAAAAAAAAATCTAATTGTTAACCACCCCCACAAAAAAAACCCTAAAACTGCAACAAACTTAGATGACAAACATTTAGGGAGTGAAAGACAGACTTAGATATCGCAGGCAGACCAGAACAATAATAGATTATGACTAATTTTGGAATTGAAGTAAATTAAAAGATGTAAGTTAAATGTTCTCATATTTCAATATAAGTTAAAAATCTCCTCTGCCTCCAAAACTAAGTTCATAATCACTAAGAAAATAATTCTGTCTTAGTGATCTGTGAAAGCAGATAATCAAATCATTTCACAGAAATTCTTAACATTCTATAGTCAAAGCTATGGTTTTTCCAGTAGTCATGTATGGATGTGAGAGTTGAACTATAAAGAAAGCTGAGTGCCGAAGAATTGGTGCTTTTGAACTGCGGTGTTAGAGAAGACTCTTGAGAGTCCCTTGGACTGCAAGGAGATCCAAACAGTCAATCCTAAAGGAAGTCAGTCCTAAATATTCATTGGAGGGACTGACGCTGAGGCTGAAGCTCCAGTACTTTGGCTACCTGATGCAAAGAGCCAACTCACTGGAAAAGCACCTGATGCTGGGAAAGATAGAAGGCAGTAGGAGAAGGGAACGGCAGAGGACAAGATGGTTGAATGGCATCACCAACTTAACAAACATGTTTTGCAAGCTCCAGGAGATGGTAAAGGACAGGGAAGCCTGGGCTGCTGCAGTCCGTGGGGTCACAAAGAGTCAGACACAGCTCGGAGACTGAACAACAAAATGTGGGGGTGGGGAAAATCTATGATATATAAATCATAATTCGGTGGCCTGTTGGAAGGTTCTGACAAGTGAGTGACACTTTAGGAATTTGAAGGGGATGTGTCTGCAACAATGGAGAAGAGAATTCACATTTCAGAACATCACTTGCTGGCCAGACATTCTACATCTCAGTCTCATTGAGTCCTCATTAATACTTTTAAAATAGAGACACATTTATTATGTCGTTACCTGTTGTCGTGTTATTATACTATTATTTTAATATTTTTATTACCACTAATTCAGTGAAGTGCATTTCACTTTTCATTTTTTTAAGACAATGTGTAAGAATGAAATTAAGCCAAAATTACTCCCATAAAGCCACTTAAGTTGCACTTGTAGTGTCTAGGAGTAGACACTTAAGCAACCATTATTAACTTCCTCTCTCTCTCTGCTTTCAGTCTAAGCTTTTCTTTCCCTCCTCCCCCTGCCCCTCCTCCCTGTCCCTCCCCCCTACTTCCTCCTCTCCCCTCTTCTCTCTCCATAGTTGCTTTTAGGTAAGTTAAATGTACACATGAAGCAAGTACATTATTACGCACTGAGCCTCTCACATGTGCCAAGAACTGTGCTAGATATTTTGAACATGTATTATTTCTAATGCATTACAAAATTTGAAAACTGTGAAACTTTATCACAATTATGCATAAGAGGAAATAAAGCTCACTTCCCAGAGGCTAAAAAATTCATCCATGATTGCACACCTGATAAAGTGCCAACCTCAGTTTTTCTGAAGACAAAACAGCATGATAGCTTCTGGTCACATGTGTTGGTTGGTGCGGTGACAAGTATTGTCACTTTCCCTTCAGAAGCTTAAGTTTCCTCTAAAACTTTGCATGTGAAATGTCTTCTGTCGTTGTTCAGCCGCTAAGTCATGTCTGACTCAGACCCCATGGACTGTAGCACGCCAGGCTTCTCTGTCCTCCACTGTCTCCTGAAGTTTGCTCAAATTCATGTCCATTGAGTCGGTGATGCTATCTAACCATATCTCGATTCATGGACCTAACAATCCAGGTTCTTAAGCAATATTGTTCCTTTACTTTGACCATGTAAAATTCTTCAGTTCTCAAATAAACAAAGCCTGTAATGCGGGTACATCAACACTAGGTGACAGGAGGTCTTCAATTGTAACTTCCTGATCTAAAAGGCAATGACCCGATGTTTTGAAAGACTCCACCGCTTGCTAGCCGTCTAATCTCACAAGGATGTAACTAGTCCAAGGCCTGACTGCCCTGTTTGAAAATGGAATAAAATTAGTACCAACTTCATAAATTGGGTTGGAGTATTAAATAAAATAAAGAGACACAGCAAGTGTTTGGTGTATATTAACCTCCTGGAATACTTGATCTCCTTTTAACTGCATAAACTATTTATTAACACAACGCCCACACACAGTATTCCAATAGTTTACTTGGTATTCCAGACTATTCTTTAACAACAAGGAGTTTACTTCAGCCCTTTCTGCTGCTCTGAGATACTACATCCTGTTTGCCTGCCCATAAAATCCAGCCTCTCTCAGCTGAGTCCCACACTTTACTGCCCACATTCCAGATGTGTACGTATATAATTTATGTATGAATATATATGATACTACTTTAAAATCAGATATATATGATACTATTTAGATGTTATATATCTAATATTTAATATAAAAGTGTTAGTTGCTCAGTTGTGTCTTACTCTTTGCGACCCCATGGACTATAGCCTGCCAGACTCCTCTGTCCATGGAATTCTCCAGGCAAGAATACTAGAGTGAGTTGCCATTCGTTTCTCCAGGGGATCCTTCTGACCCATGGATCAAACCCTTGGCTTTTGCATTGGAGGCAGATTCTTTACTGTCCGAGCCACTAGGAAAGCCCTAATATTTAATATGGCAGTGCTTTAGTCATTAAGTCGTGTCCAACTCTTGCAACCCCATGGACTATATAGCCTGCCAGGCTCCTCGACCCATGGGATTTTCCAGGAAGAATACTGGAGTGGGTTGCCATTTCCTTTTCCGGGGGACCTTCCCGACCCAGGGATCAAACCTGGGTCTCCTGCACTGCAGGCAGATTCTTTACTGACTGAGCTACGAGGGAAGCCCAAAAATATTTAATATATATCTTTATATATGCATGTGTGGAGGTATATATATTTACACATATATATATAGCTGCTGTGGTTGTTGTTGAGTCGCTAAGTCGTGTCTGGCTCTTTGCAACCCCATGGACTGCAGCATGCCAGGATTCCCCATCCTTCACTATCTCCCTGAGTTTGCTCAAACTCAATTGTCCACTAAGTCGGTGATACCATCCAACTATCTCATCCTCATTTAGATCATAATATTTCTATGTATAATCTAAATATTATCATATTTATAAAGATAGCATTTAGAGAAACTTCTAAAGAAATACCCAGGATTATCACTATGCATGGAAGACTTACAAGGTACCTGGTGTGACACTGTACTAAGTCCTTTAGAAGTATGATTTTATTTCACTTACACAGGTTTCTAGAGTTGTTTCATAATAATAATATTGTTCCCAATATTATTTCCAACTTACATCCAGGAGATGGAGCTTAGAGGGGCTGTGCAAAGACATATAGTAAGAGATCAACTTTGATGCAAACAAGCAGGCTAACTGCACAGCCCAAGCCCTTCACCTCTCACCAGTGATTATTATCCTTGACTTTACACCACTGTGTCTTGGGGAGCATTTCTTGAAAGCACCGGAAGCTCTCCACACCCGTGGAATTAGTATCTGAATATCTTCATTTTCACAGGCAGTTGGGTTATGCAGACAGAGTTTCGATCAACTGTGTTATACTTTTCTGCCTCCCACTATTAACAGCTAACTTGGGGCACAATTCTATATTTCTCTCACTAATCCTGAAATTTTCTTTCTCCTGAAAATGAATTCTAAATGTTCAGGGAGTTTATCCCCAACCCCACAAAAGCCCGTCTTGCTGCTTATCTGACAGAAACGCACCTCCCGCCTGCTCTCACTGTTATAAGAGGAGTAACTGCCAGAGAGCAAGATAAAGAAACAGTTTCTCTTCTGCGGTTTCCTGTTCCTGGTCTACTGCATCTTTTTCTGCTACTCTGTCCTTGCACTGCTTGAAAGAAGTAAAAAGAAAAAAAGAGAGAGAGAGTAGCATAATCATTTGGAGACCCCAAAGTGGCCAGGGGCCGAGCATTTAGAAGATGGTAAAATAATTCTACACTTTGATGTTAAAGAAATAATCAAGTTGCCTTTTGCCATGCACATCTCTAGCTGGATATAACTTACTTACATTCATTCAAAAATAATAATGGTTAATATCAACCTGTGGGCTCAACCAGTCTGCTTTACTAAAGGTCAATAGACTATTCCTTTTCTGTCTTAGTCAAGGAGGTATTAGACAATATTTCTCTTCTCAGCGAAACCAAAGATTGAGGACCTAGTCCTACTTCAACACGTAGTCACATGTTCTTTGCTCAATGCACTTATTTTCTCCAGACTTTCAAACTTTTGTGAAGTTTAAAGATTGTATTAGATGACTTCTAAAGTTGTATCTAATCCCAAAACACCTTGATTTTATCACCTTAGAAAAATATGAACAATGTCCTTAAATAGCTATTTTTCCCTTCAAGTGCTTGCACTAGTACAGAAGAAGGAAGAGGCACTGATGTGTCAGAAGTTCTTGGTGGGAAACACTTGGATTTTTAGATTCTTTTGAGCTTATTTAGCAAGTGCTAAAAAGAGAGATATTCTAGGCTGTATCATAAGAAGCACAGTTTTCAGATTAAATGAGGTGAAAGAACCGTCATACTCTTTGTTATTCATATGACATTTTGATACATACGTTTAGTTCTATCCAGGGTACCTTAGGAAGACATTGGCAATCTAGAGAGCATTCAAAAAGAGTCAAAAAAGAGAAGTCTCACAACCATTACCTGTGAGGAGTAGCTGAAGAAGCTTGGGACGTTTGATTTTGAAACTCAGCATGCCATACATATGAATGAAATTTAATGTGAAGTTCTAGAAAGTGGAAACAAATGTAAGGGTTGGAAATTCTAGGGAAGCAGTTTGTGTTTGATCAGAAAGAATGTTCTAACAGTAACAATTATTCAAAAATAAGGGACTTCTCTGGTGACACTGTGGTTAAGACTCCACCTTCCCATGCAGGGAACCTGGCTTGATCCCTGGTTGGAGAGCTAGACCCCACGTGCTGCAACTAAGAGATTGCATGATGCAACTCGAGATCTTGCATGCCACAATGAAGATGGAAGATCTTGCATGCTGCAACTAAGATCAGCACAGCCAAATAAATAAGAATAAATATTTTAAAATAGAATTATTGAAAAGTAAAATGGATTTCCTTGAAAAGTAAATAATTCCATACCATTGACCATATATAAGCAGAGGCTATTTGCCCAGTTACCAGGGATTTCATCAGTTGAGTTTCTCCATTTGGACCAAGCTTAATAAAGGATGCTATGGGTCCCTGAAAAATCAAGATTGTCTGAAATTAAAAGTGTGTCACCTCCCAGCCACACTGTGGTAAAAACGATACTTAAGTCAATTATTTTGCTGAATTGAAGAGAGATAAGACGATAGAAAAATATCTTTTCCTGTTTTGTTCTGAAGAGTTTCTGATTAATATTCACCCAGTCTGGAAAGGTAGAGTAGGCCCATAAATTAACATCTGGCTCTAAATTTCTCAAAACTGTGTCCATGAGAGGAGGATGATGGTGTCTTTCTTCCCTCAATCACCGGCTCCTCCTCCATGACTACACCTAATGTGTTCTTGACTCTAAAAGTTTTTAAATTTTTCATCAGATTAAATTTGTAAAATGACTTTACATTTTCATAATAAGATGAAGATTATTGTGCTAAAATGTGAAAGTGAAAATTATTGTGCTAAAATGCTACCCCATAAGCCAGATTCTTTGACATTATGTTTCAAGGACAATCTCTAAGACTGTGGAAAAATAAAGGTTAATTTGAATATTTAAATTAAAAAAAATAAGGCAGAAGGTTAAAACAAATGGGCACATACTAAAAAGTCACAATCCAATCTCTAAGCATTCATACTGGCTTTAAAGGTATTGAATGGGACTTGGCCTCCTCAAGGAATTCCAGATCGTATCGAAATCTCTTTCATGTTGTTTTGTTTTTTGTTTACTCTCAAGATGTTATGGGTGCTCCTGCTTCTGCCTCAAACCCAGGGCCACCCCAATAGCGATATCCCCTTAGGCAGCTGATGTACCCAACCTTGTTTGAGAATCATGGTTTCTAAATGACAAAGACAAAAACTGACATGCCTTAAGAACATCAATTAAGAATATAAATGCTCTTTGCAACACTTAAGAAGGCTAAGAGAGAAAAATGCTTCTCTATTATAGAGTAGAAAGATTTCAAAGATAAATGAAAGCACATATTAGACTTTTCTGGTTTTGAGCACCTCTGGGTGAATAGCTGGTAGCTGTTGGTAGGTGCTCGGTTGTGTCTGACTCTTGTGACCCCATGGACTGTAAACTGTTAGGCTCCTCTGTCCATGGGATTCTACAGGAAAGAAAACTGGAGTGGGTTGCCATGATCCTCCTCCAGGGGATCATCCAGATCCAGGGATCGAACTAGCATCTCTTATGTCCCCTGCATTAGTAGGTGGGTTCCTTACCACTAGCGCCACTGCACATTATATACCAACTATACATAAATAAAATGTTTAACAGCTTAAAAAAACAAAGTATTGTCCCTTCCTTCAAGGAGCTAACAGTCTAAATTCCAGCCAAGGAATTTTCCTGTTTATTCATCTTGTGATGGCAAACTTAAAAGTATAATACATGTAGGAGTTTGCACTGAACTTTACCATTCTTTTCCAAGTCTGTGTATTCCAGAACTTGCAGGGCTTGCTTCTTTTGTTATATAACATCACGCAATGTAAATACCAATATAGCATATGGACAACAATTTTGGAACTAATGTTTATGCTTAAAGCTAAGATTCAGCCTTGATCTTTGAGGATATTCCTGAAAATGGAAAAGCAACCCCACATTGTCTGGGATAAGTAAACTTAGTGGTCTCAAGTTGTGGATGATAAATCTGCTGCTCTTTGTTCAAAATACTCATATAAAACCACACAAAAAATCTTAATCAATCAAATCCTTGTCTTTTGAAGTCTAGAAGTCAGTCTGTTATTGATTATCCCTTCCCAATATGTATAAGACTAATAAAAAATCATAAATATGCCATTTGCAACGGCATGGATGGCCCTGGAGGGCACTGTGCTCAGTGAAATAAGTCAGATGGAGAAAGACAAACACCATATGATCTCACTTATATGTGGAATCTAAAAAAAAAAACTACCTAAATCCAAAATACAGAGAATATCTTGGTAGTTGCCCAAGGTGAGGGATGAGGGGTGAGCAAAACAGGTGAGGGGAGTCAAAAGCTGTAAACTTCCAATTGTGAAGTAAATAAGTCCTGGGAGTGTACTGTAGAGCATCGTGACTGTATGTAATAGTACCGTAGTACATATATGAAAATTGCTAAGAGAATAGATGTCAAAAATTCTGAGCACAAGAAAAAAATTTTGTAACTATGTATAGTGATAAATGCCAACCAGATTTACTGTGGTGATCATTTCACAATATATACAAATATCCAATCGCTACGCCGTACACCTGAAACTAATATAATGTTATATTCAATTACATCTCACTTTTAAAAATCATAAGCACAAGTATAAATATACATGACTCTACTTCTTTCTCTTTTTTTTGTTATTGCTGTTGTTGTTACAAACTTCAGGCAAACGGACAGTGCATTGTCAAAGAGTTACTGGAGAGAAGTAGGACTGCAGCGGCTAGGACCACACATCTGACTGTAAATATTAAGTGAAAAGTGAAGTGAAAGTCACTCAGTTGTATCCAACTCTTTGAGACCCTGTGGACTATACAGTCCATGGAATTTTCCAGGCCAGAATCCTGGAGTGGGTAGCCTATCCCTTCTCCAGTAGATCTTCCCAACCCAGGAATCAAACCAGGGTCTCCTGCATTGCAGGCAGATTCTTTACCAACTGAGCTACCAGGGAAGCCCTAGGTTGTAAACATTAGGTACATGGTTAATATCTAAGTATGTGAATTATTAAGTTAGAGTGCTAGTGCAAAGCTTTTATTTTATTGCTTGTTTTTGTTTCTCAGTAAAGGCATAGCACTCTTGAGATATCACTTGGTTTACTGATTAAATTATTACTTTGATAACAATATCTTAAATATCATACATATTGAAATATCACTTAAATTCACTTTAAACTTGGGAGGGCTACTGCTGTCCACTACTACTTCTTAACAATTTTTCTTAACTCAGTTTAATTCAACAGGGATTTGAGTGCCCTACAAGCTTCAGCTTAGGAGTCTGTGCTAGACTCAGAAAATAATAATAATAATAATGAGTAATTTGTCATCTGTTGTCACAGAAAAAAAAAAAATCAATATTTGTGTTCTTTGAATGACCTAGTTACAAGTTTACATGTACTTAGAAATCAGTTTTGTTATTTACATAACTAAAGGTTCACAGTTAGATATTTCAAAAGCAATGTAAGTATAGAAATAGGATTCTTGTTTAACTCTATGTGGTTTATCTGCAGACCAATTTTATCAGACCTTTACTTCAAACCACCCACATTCTGTAATTGAGACTTGTCTCTACCTTGGGTGGTCACCTAAATGTTGATTCTTCTTTCATTATGCTTCACTCTTCCTTTGATTTTTCTCCTCCAGTTTCAGAATTCTCAAGTTCAGCTCCCAAGTGGGCCCCACAGGAAGTTACTTTACTATGATTATAAAGAGAAAGAGAAGTGTGCACTATTTTCATTCCTATCACAATCATTGTCACATGAATAGATTCTATTCTTATGGCAATCTTTGTCACAAGAATACGTTCTTCTTTAAAAATGTGTTTCATCCATGCTGTGAAAGCCAGTGGCCGAGACTCCGGCTCTGACCTTTCTAATGTTCTTCATTTGATTAGGCAGCCATTTCTCGCCTTTTCTTTTAGCACCATTGGTAACTTAGGAGAAAGAGACAGAATAGTGAGTCCATCAAAAGAAGACTGCATAAAAGGTGAAGGCAGAATAGTTTACTGCCTTTCACAGATAACACTAGCCATTGAGATTCTCATGTCTTATTCTTGTGACAAGAAAAAAAAGCAAAGGAACAGAAAATGGCACAACGTGAATCCATTCTCATAACGACAGTTGTAACAAGAATGAGAACTAGTACAAACAACCTATTTCTCTTCTCATCTTAAACCTGGAAACTTGTTGCTCTGTGTGACGGTAGCTGGAGTTATCTTCCATTGACTCAAGACAATTTCCTTCTTGAATGGTGAATTAATTTAAATGAATTCCACTTTGGGAAAATACCAACCACAGATAAATCATAATCATTTTATTTCCACTTATCTACCTGTAATTTCATATACTTCTCTCAAGAGAAATCATTCCCATGTAATAGACTAAATTCACCAAACCAAAAAAAAAAAAAGATTCAGAATTTTTTTTCCTCAAAAGTAGATAGAAATAAAACATTTGACAATAAAAGATATCACCGAAGTTGAATCAATCTAGAGAGAATTATTGACTAGTCGGCCTGTTTTACCGGCAGCCTATATAAATTGTGATTTGGAATGTCTTTGATTAACTTAATTGACATGGACGGCCAATGCTGGTCCTCACCTCTGATGGCCAACTCAGACTAGGAGAACTAGATGGTCTTCCCTGACTTCCTGGTCAAATTTATTGGCAATTCTTACCTTTATTTTTAACATATAGACATCATCTAAGTCATCTAAAGAGACATTATGAGACAATTTTAAGGTGAGACATTCAGCCATTGAAATATTTTTATTTCAAAAGAAATCATTTAATCTATAATTTAAAGAAAATCAGAGTTAATCTTTTGATCAAATTTACTGAATTTATTGCATATTTGATACTGTGTAGATGTTACCTTCCTTTCCATGCATTTAATATGCATTCAATACAAGATGAGGAGAAGACTTAGTAAAGAGAAGCTCAATGGCCTTTCTAGGACACGGCTTTATTCATAGGAAATGGAGCCAATTTCAAACCACGAGCACTTAATCCAAGCAGTTGCTGGCTGAATGTAGCACACAGAACTCCCTACAACAAGGTGAAAACATTTGCTTTGATAAGTTCAGGGGATAGCTCAGATTTGGTCCTTCCTTGGTCTGCTGGACAGAATGCCAATTCATGTTTCCCCATCATGGACTCTCAAAGAAGAGAGCCATTAAATTGAACAAATGTTAACAAAACAGTAGCTGGAAGTATATAGATATGCCCTTTTGAAATCTTTGTTTTCAAAGGGTAACGTAAGCGTTTAACCCCTCTGGTAACATTTAACTCAAGTAGTTTCTTCAAATACTCTGAGGTAGGAGCTTCAAGACAGAGTTAATGTATTCTCTGGATGAGTGACATAAAGAAGGTCAAAGCTATAGCCATAACCAGACAGATGAGAAATAAGGAAAAACACTCTGTGTTAGAGAGAGCTCACATCAAAACTTTACAGCTGTTGTATAATCACTTGGGATGTAGGATTCTTTTCAAAGGTTGTAATAAAATTAGTCCTTTATTATAGCTGACTGGTGTCAGAGTTAATATCCTTTAGGTGGGTTATAAAATCTGTCCAGGGAGTGGTTTTAGTTCATCATTTTTGTTGTTCCTCTAGAAACACATATTCTCTTTTGAAGCAGTCTACACTTTCCCATGTTATATTTTGAAATGCCTATGTGAATATCTTAGTATCCATGTCACTTTGTATAGCTTTTCTACATTAAATGAAAAAGTAAACTGGTTTTTGGTATTTTGTTTGTCTGAATTCGAATTTGTCTTAAAGCAGAAACAGGAATATAAAACATTTGGGGGAAAAAACCAACACAGAAATGAATACAGTTTTTACAAACGCAAACTCATTTTGGAGGTTTCCTTTAAGTCCAAAGGAATCAAACCAAAGCGGAAAGAAAACAAGAGTGACAGCCGCATAGTCACAGCAAAAGCAGGAACATTCTAGAATCAGGGGCCCCACTCTGTGCTGGCTGAGCCTCAGCAGATTGCTGATAACATGACAAGGGCCAGGGTCCCACTCTGTGTAGTGTGCCTGGGCTGAGTGGTATTGCAAAGTCGTCACGAGTCTATGGAAACATGGCTCCTTGTCATTGCAAGCAAGGGGACATGGTGCCCTCAGTTCAGACTCGGACAGAGCTCCTCTCCGGCTCTCCTGTTGCCGCTGTCCCCTCTGGTTTGCCTTCATACCACCTGTGTGCCTTCGTTTCTGCCTCACCTTCACTTTTTTTCTGTCCTTTCCTTTTACCTAGATAACTTTCTCGGACTTTTCGTAACCCTCCATAAATGTCATTTTATCATGAAGCCTTTCAAGACTCTCTGCAGGCTCAGGTTAGCTACTCTTCCTAGTACCTCCTTATCACCTTGGACATCCCTAAACCACACACCCCTCCTTTGGTATTATAATTGCTTATCCCCTAGTTTCCACTCCTACTGAGTTTGAACCTCCATGAGGGCAGGGGTCCAGCTATGTCCAGGTACCATGTTCTGTGCTCACCAGAGAGTATGTACCCAGTAAATATTTGGGGAAGAACAAAATAACTTAGGAGAGAAATAATTTCTAACCTATGCAGGTTAGCTTGGGTTACTAAAGATTAAGAACCATATGACAGAAGATTTTAGCCCTGAGGTCAAAGACATGTCCCGTCAGCACAGATGTAACCACACAGGACACCCAGAAGAGGATGCTGGTGCGTGAGCAAAGAAATGGGGTTTGAATCTAATTCCCTAGTTGTATCAAAACATGTCCTTAACCTTCAGAGTCTGTTCTAGAATGCATGCATGTGTGCTCAGTCACACAGTTGTGTCCAGCTCTTTGTGACCCAATGGACCATAGCCAGGCAGGCTCCTCTGTCCGTGGGGATTCTTCAGGCAAGAATACTGGAGTGGGTTGCCATTTTCTCCTCCAGGGGATCTTCCTGACAAAGGGATCGCACCTACATCTCATGCGTCTCCTGCATTGCAGGTAGATTCTTCACCACTGAGCCACCAGGGAAGCCCCTGCTCGAGCATTATAAATTGAATATTATCCTTGTTAAAGAGTGAGCTCAGAAACTTTTAACAAATTCTTTGTCATTTCAAAAAAAAAAATCATCTTAAGTCCTCTTAGGTATTATGATAAAATGTCTTATAACAAGAAAGGTGCCACTTAATTATCATAATTGAACTCCCTGTGCTCAGATACTCAGCCCTTTCTGACTCTTTGTGACCCCAAGGACTGTAGCCTGCCAGCTTCCTCTGTCCACGGGACTTTTCCAGGCAAGAATACTGGAGCAGGTTGCTATTTCCAACTCCAGGGGATCTTCCCAAACCAGGGATTGAACCCACGTCTCTTACATCTCCTGCCTTGGCAGGCAGATTCTTTACCTCTAGCGCCACCTGGGAAGCCCAACTGAGCTTCCCATAAAAATCATAAAAAATCATCCTTCTTAAAGAAAATATGCAAGTTTACTAGCTGTTACAATTATTCAACATTCAAAACCATCCTCAGGAGTTTCTGAGTGATGATGATACAGTGTTACATTCCAGTTAAAAGGCGGTTACCCAAATCTGTGCATAAGATAAATTATAGGGAACTATTCGCCAAAAAATTCACTTTTTGCAATCATTTTTGCATTGCTTTGTGTAAATTTTTCATTTTGCACTAATTAAGGATAAATGTTATTTTTCTTGAGCTGTTTTCACTATTTTTGCCACTTCTTGTTGCAAAATTCAAAGTTGTAGAAATGAACTCTGTGATATAAACAATTATCCTAGTGTGTCCAGATTAGATAACTAGAAAAGCTAGCCGTTTACTCCAAGGTCACCCAGCTGGGACACAGTTCTACTGTGCTTTTATCATTTCAGCACAAAACCTGCTTAAATCTAGTCTTCCAAGTAACCTATCAAATACTATCTTGACACTCTCAGAAACTTTACTTAGGGAATTCCTGGACAGTCCAGTGGTTAGGACTTTGCCTTCCAATGCAGAGGGTACAGGTTTGTTCCCTGGTCGGGGAGCTAAGATCCCCCATGCCTCTGACCAAAACCAAACATAACAAAACCCAAACATAAACAACAGAAGCAATATTGTAACAGATTCAATAACAGACTTAAAAAAAAGAAACTTTGCTTAACCTATTTGATGCTTTCTTCCAAATAGAACACACCTCTTTAGCTATGTCAATACCACAGAAACACAGATTATGCATGGGCGTGCGCGCGCGCACACACACACACAAACACACACTTAGTTCTATCCATGTTCACTGCCATCAAGTCAAGCAAAGAGTAACTTGATTGAATTAACAGGACAGATCTAGAACCAGAGGAAATCAGAAGTTGACAAGGATAAGAAATCTCCCTCTGTGTGATTTTGGTAGAACAACCACACCCTCGGACACCTTATTGGCGCCATTTACATATTTGGAACTGGAACTGGCGTAACAGTGGGGGGTAGAAAACTGAGACCGGAGGAGGATTTTTTTTAGCAGGATGCAATTCAGAAATGTGTTCTTCCATATGTTCTTTAGATAAGGCCAATTTTTTTCACTTTTACATTTAAAAATAATTCTACTTTTCCCCATCTTAAAAAATTATTCTTTATAAAAGTATATCAGTTCCAAATTTTCTGTAACATCTTAAGTAATTACCCTTCAGAAAATTATATAATTTCAAAATTTGCTGTAACAAGTCAGACACCACGTTCGCCCCCTACGTAGGACACACTTACTTAGACAAAGCATTTGCTGAACCTAATACAGCCCAGAAGACCAGTCCTAAATGTAGGCAGTGGTGATTATTAACAGCCTCCAATCACTGTCCCATCAAAAGGAGACAACACCAACAGAGGCAATGCTTGGCAGAGACAGGATGACAGCGTGTTTGTTTATCTTCAATGTTCTCTGCTTCTCACTCCCACTTGAGGTTAGGGCAGAATGTTCTAATGACTTTAGAAGGTACTGAAAATGCTCTTCTACTTCACACAGTCTTTTTGTTTTGTTTTGTTTTTTCTGCTTTCCCTTCAAGGTCTCCAGTGTTGTACTTTGTTCTTTTATGTGACTTGTCTCCAAAGATGTAAAACCCTTGCAGTCTGGAGATGAGAACTGAGAAAAGCAAACACAGTCAGTCAATAAGACTCGATGTGGTTAGAGTCAGTAATAATAATAGAGAGAATCAAGTATTAAAGCTCAAACTAGTGTGGCCCAATCTGGCAATAAAAGCATGAGCATTATGCTTTGTCACCCCTTTCTACTCCAGGATATCATAATCTGATTTTAAAGGGTGCATCGTAAAAGTGTGTGCTCAGTTGTGTCTGAATCTTTGCGACCCCATGAACTGTAGACCACCGGGCTCCTCTGTCCATGGGATTCTCCAGACAAGAATACTGGAGCGGGTTGCCACTTCCTACCCCAGAGGATCTTCCCCAGCCAAAGACTGAAGCCACATCTCTTGCATCTCCTGCATTGGCAGGCAGATTCTTTACCACTAGTGCTACCTGGGAAGCCCCCCTAGAAGCATATCCCTTGTTATATATTATGACTGAATTATGTCCTCCTGAAATTCATATATGGAAGCCCTCACCCTCCACTGTGACTGCATTTGGATGTACAGCCTTTAGGGAGGTAATTAAGGTGAAATGATATTGTAAGTGTGGGGCCCTAATCCAATGTGACCGGAATCTTTATAAGAAACAAAGACATCATGGCTACTGGCACATTGAGAAAAGGCCATGCGAGGACACTGAGAGAATTCAGCATCCACAAGCCAGCAGAGAGGCCTTCTGAGAAACCAACCTCATTGACGCCTTGCCTCAGAACTCTAGCCTCAGAACCACGAGGAAAGAGATGCTGTTTTTCGAGCCCCTGGCCTGTGGTGCTGCGTTGTGACTGCCAAAGAAACTAATACAGGAAACTAAAGTAATACATTTGACTCAGTTAATTCAATGAGATGACTTTGAGGATGGCATCACCAATTTAATGGATGTGAACCTGGGTGAACTCCAGGAGATGGTGAGGAACAGGGAGACCCGGCGTGCGATAGTCTATGGGGTCCCAAAGAGTCAGACAAGACTTAGTGACTGAACAACACACAATGACAATTCAATGCGAATTTGTTGTACACTCAACAACTGTGTGATGGAAACCATCAATGGGATAGAAGTTCAGAGAAATACAGGGCAACATGGAGAAACGCAGGAATGAGCACCTTGCTCTGTGAAGGGGCTGACAGAAAATCCGTGGGGCTCTTTGGGCCCTGTGGCCTCTGTAGCAGCTGTTCGACTCTGCCATTAAGAGCAGCCACAGGTAAAGCAGAAACAAATGAGGGTAGTGTATTTCACTATGACTTTATTCATGGACACTGAAATCCAAATTGCATGCCACCTTCGTGTTTCATGAAATCTTAAATTTTGACTTTTTTAACCATTTAGAAATATAAAAACCAGGAAGACTTTCCTAGTGGTGCAGTGGTTAAGACTTTGCCTTCCAACGCAGGTGGTGCAGGTTCATTCCCTGGTCAGGCAGTTAAGATCCCACATGCCTCACAGCCAAAAAAACATAAAACAGAAGCAATGTTGAAACAAATTCAATAAAGACTTTAAAAAAAATGGTAAGTAAAATATTTTTAAAATGTAAAATCCATTCTCAGTTGATGGACCACACACACAGCTGGAGGACCAGATCTGGCCCAGAGGCCACAGTTGGCCAGTCCCTCGTATGGCACTTACGCATATGCTCAGTCATCGAAGTCATGTCCAGCTCTTTGTGACCCTATGAACTGCAGCCCGACAGGCTCCTCTGTCCATGGGATTCTCCAGGCAAGAATATTGGAGTGGGTTGCCATCCCCTCCTCCATGGGATCTTCCCAACCCAAGATCCCCTTACACACTCTGATCTCCAGAAGGTGCCTCCCATTGGCAGAACCCAACTAAACACCAAGCAAGGAAACCCACTGATACCAGTTCACAATGTCCTTTGTAGCAGGGCACAAAGCAAAAACAATAAGTCAACAGGGGAAGGGAGGAGGTGAGGAATGAAAAGTATCAGAGATTATTCAAAGTATGAGAACTGGTATGGTAGAGAAAACTCATATGATGCAAATTATCCAGTATGTTATTTAAAGCAGGGTCTGAGGCAGGCTGAGATGAAAGCAAGAACCCAGAATATTTAGAAGGGTCAAGAAAAAATATTTTCATCTCTCAGGATTCAAAACAGAGCTGTGTGGCCAACATGCCTCTAGACGTTTCTAGATCATTCCTCTTCCTCTTTCTAGGTCTACAATGACAAGCTTTGACAGTCAAAGTAAATACTTCTCTTTGCAATAATGCTGGCAATCCCTCTAAATAATTCAGTCCCTTTCCTCTCTAAAGCCATTAGTTCATAGTATGCAAGTTTCCTACAAGTTGTTCACACCACATTTATTTGACAGTTGTAAAAAACTATTCAACTAAGACTACAAAACTGGCACAAAAAATTTGTAGATATTGATGTAGATGTGGGCTTCCCAGGTGGTGCTAGTGGTAAAGAACCCGCCTGCCAAAGCAGGAGATGGAAGAGATCTGGGTTCTATCCCTGGATCAGGAAGATCCCCTGGAGGAGGGCACGGCAACCCACTCCAGTATTCTTGCCTGGAAAATCCTATGGACAGAGGCCTGGCAGGATGCAGTCCACAGGGTTGAAAAGGGTCAGACTTGACTGAGCATGCCGGAATCATGTTGTAGAAATGGATATCAAAATACATTGAAATACATTTATACTTAAAGAGCCAGAACACCTTCCCATCTCCACCAATGAGTTAGAAAGAAAAGAGGCTCAAACTAATGGACTCCACCTTTTTCTACTTGTCTGCATACATATGGATACCATTAATCTCACTGCTTCCAAATAAATTTATCACCACCCACAGTGTTTTTGGCATTGCTCCATATTAAATTATTGCCACACATGGCAGAATAGGGGATAATAGATTAGTAAATATTTATCCTTTAAAGGAAGATTATCTAAGAATAGACTCAACACACCTGAAGTTGGGGGTTGAGGTGGAGAGATGATGCTGTTGAAAACTAAATGTGCTAATGGAGTATATTAACAGCAAATTAAACCACAACCACCTCCACAACAAAATAGCACTACCTGTCATGGTTTTCCTTTCAACATCTGAATCTTAGATACATGGTACTTGAAGCAGGGTTGCCTCTGGTGTGTATGGGAGCCTATATAGCATTACTTTGCGGGGACTCCACACAGACAATTTTGATCTTACAAATTCTTTGCAAAAATTCATGGGCCCATGTGAGGAGTAAGGATCGATGGGTGAAGAATTTCAAATCTCCCTCTGCAAGAAGAGGTTGCAATGCCCAAACTCTCAGGAAACTGCTTGTATTAAAATGATATCAATTTTTGTGTTTTTTTAAGTTCCTTAAGGCCACTTTTTACACTGCTAACATCAGGAGTAGTGATGGAGTTCTATTCACCCATTCAACCCAACAAGCCTTTGAGAAACTGAGGCACTCTGACTTGGTCAGCCCTGCAAAATTAAATCACATCTTCAAACCTTCAGCCCAGTAACCATCACCAGGTGGAGAAATCATTGCAATCTTCACATTTAGAAATTCCTTCTTCATTTTTCTAATGGCCACTCTTAGTGATGCTTTTCTTCAATAATCTTGTGCTTGAAGACACATAAGCATAGCAACAAGGCTCTACATTTGTGAAGAAAATGAAGGGATGTGTCCAAGGTATAAGACTCTATAGTTAGTTACTCCAGCTGTGGAGTCAGATGTGATGTGCCAGGTCCCCCAAACATCATGATGCTGGAGCATCAGACCTCATGGACTAGAACCCCTGGGTTGAGGTTTTAAGCTTATTTTATATATTTCATTCTTAGCAAACCAAAGGTATTGTAAGAATCACATTTCAAATATTAATATAAAGCATGACACTTATGGGCTTCTCTGGTGGTTCAGTCTGTATGTGCAAGAGACTGCCTGCAATGCAAGAGACCTGGTTACAATTTCTCGGTCGGGAAGATTTCTTGGAGAAGGAAATGGCAACCCACTTCAGTATTCTTGCCTGGAGAATCCCGGGGACAGAAGAGCCTGGAGGGCCACCATTCATGGTTTCCCAAGAGTCGGACACAACTTACCACCAGTCTACTTAAACCAAGAAAGAAAAAGATATGAGGCAATTTTCTTTGTGACCATCAATACAGGGAAGGAAACACCACGGGAAGAACAAGCAGAGGCTGTCTACTCTGCTCAGATTCACCAAATGACTGCTCAACTCTTGGACACATGTAAAATTCAGTTTTAAGTTAATTAAACATGGAATGGAAGGGACAGCTTTACCAGTCTAGCCCCTGCAGATATGCTAGAGGGTGGGCTTTAAGAGACAGAGTTGTAGGTTTCCTAGGTAGCTCAGTGGTAAAGAATCCACCTGCCAATGCAGGAGACACAGGAAATGAGGGTTTGATCCCTGGGTCTGGAAGATCCCCTGGAGGAGGGCATGGCAACCCACTCCAGTATTCTTGTCTGGAAAATCTCACAGACAGAGGAGCCTGGTGGGCTACAGTCCGTGGGTTGCAAAGAGTCAGACACGACTGAGGGACTGAGCATGCACATGCACAGGAGAGAGTTATAATATGGAAAGTTAGCTGTGGCCCAAATATAGATGATGAGCGCACACACGTGGCCACGTCCCAGCCGTAACCCAGGTGCCCATGATGGAGCTGAAGGGTCACTCAGGGTGGACTCTGAACTGAGTCTACGTGCACCCGGACTACCGCCACTTTTGCACTTCAATCAAGATCTCTTTACATTCCCGGCTCCTCATAGAAGGTCTTCTGGGAAAGTAGTGGAATGCAAGCCCAGAATATTTCATCAGCTGTTCCGTGCCAGACCGAATTTCTTCAGTTTATATTTAGAATACTTAGGTTGGCAAGAAACGCTGAAAAACAACACTGAAGTAGTTCTTGTATAAATTACAGTACATCAGTGTCACACCAATCACCAAAACTAAGAAATTCTAAGAATTTTATTTATAAGTTATACTTTTAAAAGTCAGAAAATGGGAACACTGAGAAACACAGAGAAATTTCGTGGTTGAGTTCTCCCCTCTTTAAGTTGACGAGAGTTGAAAGACACTTTTCCATTCTCCTTACTAATTAGAAAAAATTAAAATGTGCCCATCTGTTTTTGGTATTTGGATTGATGGCATCTCTTTCAGGGTTTCTTCCTAGACTGGAGAAAAATCACAAATTTTTGTTTTCCAAGCAGAAAGGTACCCTTTTTAAATATATTTTTCCTCACATGCCATGAAAGGGAATATCATAGACTCCCTTACTTTATTGGCAAATATTCTTGTATTTCATCTACGCTTTCAAGTACTTCATTGGCAATCTGTGACAAACTGTAAAATTTGCCACCTCTCCCCAGAACAGCTTATGAAATCTGTCAGCAATCTGTGTAATTTACAAGAGCCTTAATTATGAATCGGTGTTACGATATGAGTAGAGGTGTTTGTCGTTAATACCAGCAAAACTCAGAAAGCAATCCCACTGTCCCCCAAAACATTGTTTCTCTGCCCAGGGCTTAATTCTGGACAACCACTTTTGCAAATTGGTGCACACAGACTCTTTGCCTGATCTGATGGCCAAGTTAAGGGAAAATGATGCATGACCTAGGGAATTTTTACATTGCAAATAAGCAAGGATATTCTTACTGGAAAAATGAATGTCTCCTGAGACTCTTGGTGACTGACACTATATTTTATCTGCACACTGAAACAACACACTTATCAAATGAAAGAGAAGAAGAAAAATTACTCGAGATTTGATCTCCTTTATAGCTTCTAATAGTAAAATACACTGTATGATTAATGCACCTGTCAGTTGTAATGGGAAGAATATGTAACAAGTAACTGTGCATTGCTCGTTTGTGATTTTATCTTTTATAAATTCAGCCATGTGTAGTGTGATAAGATTAACTCTTTACAATTTTAAGGTAATGTTATAAAGTAAGTTGAAAACCAAGTCTGTTCTATTTTTGCCTCTCTGCCAATTGTTAATGTGACTTTTAAGAACACATTTCCGGCAATCGATAATTACTCAATTAGCAGCTTATTAAGTTTATATGTCAATAAATTTCATTACCAGGTGTTTGAGGAAGGGGAAAAAAATGCTCTGGCACCCTTTGAGTATGCAATATTTCTATAAGAAAAATTATTTTTTTAAAGTGTTCTTTGCTAGATTTATTAGCCTATATAATATTCATAGAATTCAAGCCTAGACATGTAACTACCATTACTCAGAAATATGGGTGAG
The DNA here is from genome assembly GCF_019320065.1 of Cervus canadensis. Taxonomy (NCBI): domain Eukaryota; kingdom Metazoa; phylum Chordata; class Mammalia; order Artiodactyla; family Cervidae; genus Cervus; species Cervus canadensis. Next base: position 24,303,531 of record NC_057397.1, on the reverse strand, counting down.
GCTTAAGTTAGTGAGCATATGGGAGTCAGAATAACATTTTATAGCAGATGTGGAAAGAAAGAAAGAAAGGAGGGAGGGAAAGATGATGCAGGAACAGAGGCAAGGAGAGAGAGCGAGCGCTAGACTAAGCAAAGGACAGAAGGAATGAGAAGGAGGGAAAGAAAGGGAGAAAGGAAGCAGAGGAAAGAAGAGGGGAGGGAAGTTCTAAAGGCATAGAAAGCTCAGAGAGAAGGAGCAGAAAGAAGACTGAGGAAAGCGTAGCGTTATCACTGAAAGAGCTTACCTATCTTCTCTCTAAACTTCCTATACCTGGGCAAAGTGGTCTCAGTTGCATTCTTCATGGAAAATGCAAACCTTATGTGAGCATCTCCACATTTAAGTCCTAAATCCATGAAATGAGGGGCCTTGTGTTGCTTGTCAAATGCTAAAAAGCAAAAGAGTACACAAGGTTTCTCTACTCTTGATCTCCTTGTCTCTCCCCAGTCCTGGAAACTAGCCTGAATTCCCACTGGTGAGCTATTTTAACAGACTACAGAGGTTGGTTGCAAAGAAAGAACTGTCATATTTAAAATGCATAGATGTGAAGATGAGAGAAAGAGAGGGAAGACGAGAAGGAGGATAATAATTTGTGGAGCTTACTGTGTGACATTTTGCGTTGTATCTTTACATGAGAGTGAAAGTGTGAGTGGCTAAGTCGTGTCCGACTCTTTGCGACCCCATGGACTATAGCCCACCAGGCTCCTCTGTCCATGGAATTCTCCAGGCAAGAATACTGGAGTGGGTAGCTATTCTTTTCTCCAGAGTATCTTTCCAACCCAGGGATCGAACCCAGCTCTCCTGCATTGCAGACAGATTCTTTACTGTCTGAGCCACCAAGGAAGCTATGCTCACATGCATTGTCTTATCTTTATACGTATTGACTTATTTAATCCTTCCGAAAAAAATTGTTTCCGTTTACTGTCATTTGACCCATGAGAAACAAGGCTTAGAACAGACATGTCAGTCACTCAAGTTCACAAAGCTACTAAGTAATTGTGATAAAGCTTAGACTTAGATGAGCCACAGTCAGCAAAATGCGATTCAAGAGAAATCTAGAGTGTAGCAGGAAAGACAGCAAGTCTGCAATAGGCTAGGTCAAGATCCAGTCACAGAAATAGTAAGAGGTGATGGGCTCCCGGGAAAAGAAAGTGTAAGCCCTGTGGGGATGGTGGTGTTAGGGCTGCTGCACGGTGCTGTGAATGAAGTTTACTTCTTCAGGCCTTCTTCAGACCATACTTCCTCTCAACTACATGAAGTCAGTTTGTTCCACCTCTCCCACAAAGGAGAACAGGTTCCACACTGCTGCCAGAGGGCACCGTGACTAGAAAGGAGTCTGGACATAAAGAAAAGCCCCGAGTTGTGTCCTGGAGGCTTCCCAAGGTTGTACCCTGCACAACTCTAAGCCATTGTTGTTCTGCAAAATCATCATGGCAGCACCTAACCCTGGAACTATTCAAAAGGAGCTCTGTCACATCAGACAATTTATGTGATTTCTCCAAACCCCAATTCCTCAGATGCAAAAAAGGGCATGAAAATTTCTACCTCATGGACTTCTTTGAAAAATTAACAGGTATTACATCTGGCATGGTCACTATGAAAGTGAAAGTGGCTCAGTCATGTCCAACTCTTTGTGACCCCAAGGACTATACAGTCCATGGAATTCTCCAGGCCAGAATACTGTAGTGGGTAGCCGTTCCCTTCTCCAGCGGATCTTCCCAACCCAGGAATCAAACCCAGGTCTCCCACATTGCAGGTGGATTCTTTACAAGCTGAGCCACAAGGGAAGCCCAAATTTGATGTCTTGGCCAAAGAATTGATGCTTTTGAACTGTGGTGTTTGAGAAGACTCTTGAAGAGTCCCTTGGACTGCAAGGAGATCAAACTAGTCAATCCTAAAAGAAATCAGTCCTGAATATTCTTTGGAAGGACTGATATTGAAGCTGAAGCTCCAATACTTTGGCCACCTGATGCCAAGAGCCGACTCAATAGAAAAGATCCTGATGCTGAGAAAAATTGAAGGCAGGAGGAGAAGGGGACGACAGAGGATGAGATGGTTGGATGGCATTACTGTTGCAATGGATGTGAGTTTGAGTAGGCTCTGGGAGTTGGTGATGGACAGGGAAGCCTGGCCTGCTTCTGTCCATGAGGTCACAAAGAGTCAGACATGACTGAGCAACTGAACTGAACTGAACATCTGGCATAGAGTTGGCTGTTCAGTTTATCAATAAGACTGTTAAGAGAGTCTCATGCATCAGATTGAATTCAGCTGAGTTTTTTTTTTAAGATCTTCAAAACAGAGAAGTGGAAATTCAGTTTAAAAATAGGACGTTCCTACATGCATTAAATTATAATTTGGTATTTATGCAATTGACTAAACAAAATGTGGTCCCACAGTATGAGGAGAATTATTTCAGATTATATTTTGGCCACATAGTGAGGGAAGGGGTTTGTCTGTGAGGTCAGGGAACATTTTAGGGATAAGATGGGATTTAACTATTGAAGTGTTGCCAACTTATGTTAGGGTTGGGAGGAGAGGTTGAATGAGAGCATGAATGAATAAGTTTTAAAAGCCAAAATCAGAGAAGAGAACAGTGAATCCATGCAGTAAATACCTAAAGGATGTAAGGGGCACTCAATAGGGAAAAAACAAAAACACAAAAAAGCAGATTCTGGGGAGCACATTTTTTTCTGGATGGGAAAAACACCTTTGATTCTGGTCAAAATTTTAAAAGAGAAATGACTAACAAGCACAATATTTCTTTAAGCAAAATAATAATAACTTGATTTTTCAATAATTTGCCTACATTTATAAATTATGTATATCCAATCTTATTTCTGGGCTTCCCAGGTAGCACTAGTGGTAAAGAATCCGCCTGCTAATGCAGGAGATGCAAGAGACACAGGTTTAATCCCTGGGTCAGGAAGACCCCTGGAGAAGGACATGGCAACCCACTCCAGTATTCTTGCCTGGAGAATCCCATGGACAGAGGAGCCTGGTGGGCTACAGTCCATAGCGTCACAAAGAATTGGACATGACTGAAGCGACTTAACACACATGCATGCAACTTTATTACTTATCTTGTAAATCTCCTACTATGGTATTCAAACACTAAGGAATTTTGCTTGCCAAAAGAAAAAGAATTTTTAAGCCACATTCATAGAAGATAATAATAATAAAAACAATAATACTACTCCTCAGTGGGATATTAATTTGAGATTAATAAACTCGAGTTTAGTTTTAACTGTAATTACTATACTACCTGTGGTTTTAGAGCCAGAATTTCCACATTTGAGTAATCCATAGATTAAGATTTATCAGAGGTTGGTATGTGTGACATGTAACTTGAATTTAAGAGCTCCAAACTCAAATATGTAACTTACAACCTTATCATTCCCCACAAGTTTATATGGAAACCACAGAAAACATTGCCAGGAACAGTTGCTCAGTGAATGATAGCATTCCTATGCCAAACATCTATGAGCAAGTCAGAGCTTCCATGTACTCATAATTGGTCTACCTGAGATTTATTATTGCACCCCCTGTGGTACCTGGGGATACAGGTGAGCTGTGGACTCTATACTTAGAGGCTATAATTTACACTCAGTAGAAATCTTGATTCACAAAACAATTGTGCTTGGAGTCTTTGTTGCAGCTTAATGGGTAACATATGGAACACAAGCAGTATCTTTTTAGCCTCCACTTATCCAAGTAAACATGAAACTATGGTTGAATAAAGACCATCCTTTTATTAAAACCCAATGTTTTCAATTTGAAACTGAACCTCCCTTTCGGACAAACTAGAATTAGATTTCTTTTTATTGCACTTCCTTCCTTTTTCCTTTCTTTCTTCCTTCACCTCATTATCAAAGATTCTATTTTATGATCTTTGCTTACCTCTGTTTTATACATAAAGTAAGAAGTATGCTGTTTAATTCCACAAGTGGACTAGTGATAGGTACTGCTTTCCCTTTTCATCAGCTATATTATTTGATAAGAAAACATTCTATTAGATGAAAGTATCAGTTAATATAAAAGTCTCATGATTTCTAGGTATCTATGTATTCCCAAGTGGTACAGTGGTAAAGAATTCGCCTGCCAGTGCAGGAGACGCAGCTTGGATCCCTGGGTTGAGAACCCCCTGGAATAGGAAATGGCAACCCATTCTACTATTTCTTGCCTGGAAAATCCCATGCATGGATGAGCCGGGTGGGTTAGAGTCCACAGGGTCACAAAAGAGTCAGACACCACTGAGCCGTTGAGCACACTCACTCACACACACACACACATACATATATTTTTTAATGATGTGCCATTTTTTTTTAAGGCTTATAACTTAGGTTAACAGCTCTTTTAATTCTTTCACTGGTTTTTCCCCTCTTGAAAAATCGTGTGTCTTTCTCTTTCTAAGAATTCTATTCAGGTCTATAATTAATAGTAGAGGTTTTGCAATAAGTAGTCAATTTCTAAGTTTGCTAAGAGATAGGGGTACATCCACAGAAACATTTAGTTTCTCAAGAATTTCGTCTGCTCATTTTCAGCTAAGTATAAACTTGATTTTATGTTTATTTATAATAAGCATCGATTTTTGATAATTACTCTCAGTTGGGGCAAGATATAACTATGAAAAATCAGACCCGTAGAATTTTAATAGTCTTTATTACTAAATTCATTGTGCATAAGAAGCAGTACTTTCCATTGTGAAAATTACACAAACTATAGGTTGTACATTTCTCTGAATGTGTTGAGCTTGCAAAAAAAAATAAATAAATAAAGCTGTGAAAATTATGTCACATTTCCTCCCACAGAAACCTCTAAGCTCTTTACACCATGAAACAGTTAACAAACTCTTCACATTTAGATTGGACTGATGATCTCAGTCACAGAAACGAGTATGCTTTTGTAAAGGACAGCCAATCCTGGACTCCTAAACAAAATTTCCAGAGCAACAACATTCAAGACCTGTTATTCTGTGTCCACTTAACTTATGATGTCATGTCTATGAGAGAAGACAGTTAATCGAGCTGATCCTTCTGTTAGGACACTGCTGTTACTCAGCTTCATCAGACCATGTTAATAGAAAATTACTTTTCAGTTGGAACTCCAAATGTAATCATTGTGGAATACTTAACTGTCTTTTTTCCTCTTTCTCTGTATTTTCTAAATTTTATAAAGTATATCTCTGTTTGGAAGTATGTTTTAAAACTTTTATTTTGGATTTTAAAGAAGCCAGTAAGAACCTGATAACTGCGTACAGGTAGATTTAGGAGGAAAACCAACCCCTGTTTGACATCTTTCACCAAAGATATTCTACCAAACTAATTCTTCCTCATGGTATACAATGAGCCTGATTCGAGGGATCACACTTTTAAATCTGAATTTTCAGACAATTCAGTTTACAATCAAGTTAAACACTGCTACTCATTTTATCATTTTTCATCTAGCATTTAAATGCCACTTTTACTCAAAACAAATTCATAGCATTAAAAAGAAAGACTGCGGGACAGGCATTCTGCCAGGGTTATCTTAATCACGACAGGACATGAAATACAGCTTGGCAGCGGGCACTGTTCAAAGCATGCCAGACATGGACACAGCCTGGTAACGAAAAGCATTCTGATAAAAATAAGAGTGAGAAGAAAAAATAAGGGCCAGGTAGATAGGGAACTACAACACATAGTATCTCCTTCAAGGGAATACTTCTATTGCCAAGAGAGATAAATCAGATACACGACCAAACTCAGACCTCTTAAGACTGACATTTCAGAATTAAACTTCTCTCTCTTCCCTTCAACCTTTTCCAGACCTACCATCCTACAGCCAATCAGGCCTGACCACTACCCTAGTATCTTCCCTCTTCCTGGATCACAGCAGTTAAAACTATATTTGAGATAGACTATTTATTGACCAAAAAGATGTTCAATATCTGTGACTATGCAGATTCCAAAACTTTATGTGAATGGTAATAGGGATCTGTAAAAATATATATATCAACACAGACACTCCGAGAAAAAAAATTTACTAATACATTTATACATAAATATGTATGTATGCACATACAAATCCATCTCAATTTATGATGACATCATCTCTTGATAAACCCCTCATAAGCTGAAAATGCATTTAATCAAATAAACCTATATCATAGCATTGGCTTGCCTACCTTAAACAAGCTCAGAACACTGTGTATGTGTGTGTGTGTATGTTTATTAGTTGCTCAGTTGTGTTCAGCTCTTTGTGACCCCATTGATTGTAGCTTGCCAGGCTCCTCTATCCATGGGATTTCCCAGGCAAGAATACTGGAGTGGGTTGCCACTCCCTTCTCCAGGGGATCTTCCCAACCCAGGGATCAAACCCAGCTCTCCCTCATTGCAGGCATATTCTTTACCATCTGAGACGCCAGGGAAGCCCCTCAGAACACTACATCAACATTTAGTTGGGCAAAATCCCCTGACAGGGAGCCTGTGTAATAAGGAAGAGTTGAATATCTCATGTAATTTATTGAATGCTGTACTGAAAGTGAAGTACAGAATGGCTGTCAGCGTAGTAGCTGTTTTCTCTTGATTAGAACTCACTTCCACTGCCCAGCATCAGAAGAGAGGACCCACCCACATATCCCTACCCCAGAGAAAGATCAAAATTCAAAATCTGAAGTGTGTTTCTAATGAATGCATATCACTTTCACACCATTGTCAACTGGAAGATGGTTAAGTTGACCATCTAAATCAGGGACTATCTGTATTCATAAAAGTACAGATGTGTTTTACATTTATTTTGATATAAACATATCTGTATCTGTATATTTCTTCCAGGGGGTTAAATCTTCATGATGGGGTTGTGGTGATTTATACTGTCTTCTTTTTCATTTCCCATAGCCACCCCAATAAATGAAATTCACTTGTACAATAAGTAGGGGGAAGTCTGTTGTTAATTGACTCTCCATTACCTTGAGATAAAATTCTGAACTTTTTGGTTCTCACACAGAGTCTTCAGGATCTGTCCATGGCCACACCACATACTTTCATCCCTATCACATGTGCGTTCTTTCCTGCTTCACTGACTTTGCATGTGCTTCTTTTTGTCTAGAGTGATCTCTCTCTACTTGGTTACCTAGCATGCTCATTTTTCTCTGTTCACGACCCAGAATGAGCCAGGCACATCCCCCGCTTGGTTCCTGTGCTGACTGGAACAGTCATAGACAATCATGCTTGCCTACTAGCACCTTGGAAGTTACCAGCAAGAGGGACTGTGTTTGTCCCCTTTGCTTCACAAGTGCCTGGCAGTAAGCACTTAATAAGTGTTGAATAAATGAGTGAATGACTGATGAATTAGTAGACTTTGTAGGGTTATGCTGAAGGTTAGATGTAAAATCTAGAGCACAATGCCTGGAACACAGCAAGTGGTCAAGAGAGAGTAGCATACATTATCACAGTTACTGTACGGTTCACCCATCTGCTTTGCTTTGAGTGTTGACTCTGCGTTGCTCAACAACCTCCTTCGAGGCCAACATACCAGGATGCTCCATAGAGTCAGGAATTCTGCCATGGGCACTGCATGTTGGGTCTTATGTTTCTCTGGGCACAAGCTAACCAGGGCAAGACATCTGATCAACAAGTTTAATCGTTCAATTGTGTCCAACTCTTCCACGACCTTATGAATTATAGACCACCAGGTTCCTCTGTCGGTGGGATTTCCCAGGCAAGAATATTGGAGTGGTTTGCCATTTCCTTCTTCAGGGGATCTTCCCAACCCAAGGATCAAATCCATGTCTCCTGCACTGGCAGATGGATTTTTTTACCACTGAGCCACCAGAGAAGCCCATCTGGACAACATGAAGAAGCCCTTCCCTGGACAACAGGGAAGATCGAAAAATCTGACAATTCTAAAGTTTATTTTAAAAGACTGAGAGCCTGAGGCTTTCATAATTAAACCACAAAAGGCAAAGCAAGAAGCAATTGCCTTTAATTTAAAAGTGAAAGTGAAAGTCACTCAGCCGTGTCCAATTCTTTGTGACCCCAAGGAATTCTCCAGGCCTGAATATTGAAGATCTTCCCAACCCAGGGATCAAACCCAGGTCCTCCCACATTGCAGGTGGATTCTTCACTAGCTGAGCCACAAGGGAAGCCCAAGAATACTGGAGTGGGTAGCCTATCCCTTCTCCAGAGGATCTTCCCAACCCAGGAATCAAACCAGGATCTCCTGCATTGCAGGCAGATTCTTTACCAACTGAGCTATTAGGAAAGCTTTAATTTAAAACGTCTTCCACATATCACTTGTATACTCATCCTTCAGGAAGCAAATTGTCCATCTGACTCATTTTCCCATTCTTTTTTCCTTTAAGGCTTTCTTCAGTGTACAACAGGTATGATGGGTGTGTGTTACAATATGATCCACCAGTACCCACTCCCCCTATCCCATATGAAGGCCAACCCTATCTAGAGTACCTCAAAAATACCTAACAAATACTAGCAATAGTCATCTGCTGAACTCAAAGAAAATTTGACAGGAAAAATCAAGAGTAAACATGTTCAAGCTAAAGCTGGATAAAGAGCTCTTACATGATAGAATATATTACTTTGCCAACAAAGGTCCGTCTAGTCAAGGTTATGGTTTTTCCAGTGGTTATGTATGGATGTGAGAGTTGGGCTGTGAAGAAAGCTGAGTGCCGAAGAATTGATGCTTTTGAACTGTGGTGTTGGAGAAGACTCTTGAGAGTCCCTTGGACTGCAAGGAGATCCAACCAGTCCATCCTAAAGGAGATCAGTCCTGGGTGTTCATTGGAAGGACTGATGCTGAAGCTGAAACTCCAATACTTTGGCCACCTGATGCGAAGAGCTGACTCATTGGGAAAGACCCTAGTGCTGGAAAAGATTGAAGGCAGGAGAAGGGGAAGACAGAGGATGAGATGGTTGGATGGCATCACCAACTCGATGGACATGGGTTTGGGTGGACTCTGGGAGTTGGTGATGGACAGGGAGGCCTGACATGCCGCAGTTCACGGGGTCGCAAAGAGTCGGACATGACTGAGTGACTGAACTGAACTGAATGTGTAATCTTAAAGCCTTTTCTTCGACTGAGAAAGCCATGGATAGGATGGAGTTTTTAAAGGAAGACCCAGGGATATGGCACCATTCACATCATTTTGAGACAAGTACTAGCACGCCCACAAATATGCTTACAAAATACTTTCCCAAGATTCTTTCTGTCTGTTGTAAGCCATAAACTTATTCTCTTTTTTTACAGTTGCCTTTGGCCTCTCTATGTGCCACTGAATTCAGTAGCAGCTTATTTGGGTTCCGTTCTGATACAATCCAATTCTTAGAGGTCATTTATTTTAACATTTTTTAGTCTTAGGATATTTTTCACTCATGAAAAGAATTTGTTTTTCTACACCAATTTTCATAAATATTTCACTTATAGTTTATCTACTTCTATTAATTTTCTTGCCTCTCTTTCCCCTAATTTTTCAGGAGTATTCTTCAAAGTCTACAACAGAAGGTATCTTTTATTTGGCATATCATTTCACAATATAGAGTCTGTAAAGCAAAAATCTGTAGAATATATTATCTTTAACCAGCTAGTTTTATTTTAAAGAAAAAAACCAACTTAGATTAATCTGGAGAGATTCTCATTATGTTCTTCACATGCTGTATCAAGGACATTGTTAATACTTGTGCATGTTGCTGATTGTTTTATGTAATTACTCATGTTGTTTTGTGAAAGAGCCCCACACCATCACTCTAATTAAGATGCTGACAGAATGTCCTTTTGGTTGTTGAAATGCTTACTGAACAAAAGTCACTGTTTTTCAGGCTAAATTCCAAGAGGAACAAAAATACCTAAGTCACACATGTGATCAAAGTGAGATTCTCATTCCAAAAATGATTCTCTAGCATCTGTTTAAGGGCAAGAAAAAATCCTGTACATACAGAAAGGTATCATCATTTGGATTGACACACAAGTATATATATGCATGCGTGAATGCTCAGTTGTATCTGACTCTGCGACCCCATGGATTGTAGCCCCCCCACCTATCCTCTGTCCATGGGATTTCCCAGGCAAGAATACTGGAGTGGGTTGCTACTTCCTTCTCCAGGGGATCTTCCTGACCCAGGGATCAAACCCACATCTCCTGCATTGCAGCAGATTCTTTACTGCTGAGGCACTGGGGAAGCCCCTCATCTTACCTGCTGCTGCTGCTAAGTCACTTCAGTCGTGTTCGACTCTGTGCGACCCCATCCCTGGGATTCTCCAGGCAAGAACACTGGAGTGGGTTGCCATTTCCTTCTCCAATGCATAAAAGTGAAAAGTGAAAGTGAAATCTCTCAGTCATGTCTGACTCTTCGCAACCCCATGGGCTGCAGCCTACCAGGCTCCTCCATCCATGGGATTTTCCAGGCAAGAGTACTGGAGTGGGGTGCCTTTGCCTTCTCTGCTCATCTTACCTACAGCCTCTCAAAGGCTCACATACCAACGACAGAATATTATTCCTGGGAATAATAATATATATAACTTATATCTGCAGAAAACAACTTAGTTACATGTTGAATCAAAAGTTAAGTATATAAGGTGAATTGGATGATTAAGTAAATGCATGTTGGCTGGTGGGGCCAGGTTTTTCACTGTTGGAATGGGAGTTTACAGATTAAAAAAGACTTACATACTGAAAGCTAAAAACACTGATAAGAGAAATTTGAAACACATAAAATTCTAATTATACCTCAATAAAGTTGAAGAAAAGACAAAAAATTACAAATGCACCTGTGTTTATGGATTAAAAGACTTAATACTCTTCTGATGTCCATATCTCCCAAAATCAATCTACAGATTCAGTTCAATTCCTATCAAGATCCCAAAGGATAAGGATTATAATTTACCCAAAAATGTATTACTTGTCTAACTATGTACATGGACAACTATACAGATAGCCTGCTCTCTATAGATCAGTAATTATTGGTTTCAATAACCAAGAGTCAGCTTCTGTGTTACAGAATCTAATACATGTGGTCTTCTCAAATATAATGAAAAGGAGATATACAGCTTTTGCTATCTGACAGACCTGAATGCAAACCTTAGAATCTCAGCCTGTGAGTTAGTGCAAGTTAACTTTAACTCCAAATCACATTTTCCCTTCTATAAAAGGTGTGTGATAACATGGCAAACTTATCTGGCTTTCTTATGTCTGACTATACATACCCACATACATATACATACATACTTACATACACAGATATATAGATAGGTATAGAGAAAGATTCAGTGTAGATAGAGACAGAATGTAACTAAGACATTATAAATACTCAAGAAACAATTTATGATTCTATTACTATCCATGAGATTCTTACATGGCTCTGCTAATTACCCAGTGACACATTTTAGTTCTAATTCTTTCCAAGTTCTACAACAAAGACAAGCCTTGTGGGTGTGCAGAAGGGCAGGTTTTTGGTAAGTATTATATATTTCTTCCATCCTACCAGGCAGTAGATCTTAAAATTTTCCAGGCAATTCAGTCAACTGGTTCCCTTGATCAAAGGGCTTTGCAATTACACATCAGTGTGAGACCACCTCCATCCTAAGGCACAGGACCACCAGCCAATACTGAGCACTTCGGTTCTTTGGAAGGAAGGCTGCATTCACAATCAAGTGATAACAGCCTGGGAGGGACGCCAGTTCTTAATATCATGAATACTCTGAGTACCTTTGCAGCCCAAAAGGCTAACAAATGGTGGGCATCACATTGTAGAGTACTGGAATAAAACAAATTCTGGTGCATCTGTGCCTGTAATATTTCTCATAGTTCTAGTGGCCACAATTCAAGAAAGGTAAAAAGGAACTGGAAAATATATATATATGAATTTAAATGGTAAAGCAAAAACAGAGATTTGAGGCCAGAATTCATTATTTACTGAAGTCAAAATAACCTTATTTTTAAGCATTTATCTCTGAGATTATCTCGGAGACTATGTTCCAGGGACCATTGCTAAATGAAAATGCCATTAGAGGTTAAAATAATAGTGCATAAATACATTTATTTAGACAGATACATCATGCTTAATTTATCAGGTTATTTTCAGATTATACCAAAAAATGGTTTTATGGACTTTTTTACTGCCATGCTTCTTAATTCCAATTGTGGTTACACTGAAGCCACTTAATTACTATGTTTCCACTCAACACATCTCTAGCCCACATCCCCACAAGTGGTCTATTAATAGACTTTTATAAACAGGATTTCTACTGACTTCCATTAATGCTTAATATTTATTTTCATTGTAACTAAATACTATAAAATATTAAAAGGAACACTCAGTAAGAAATGCAAGGACATTTCTTTCTTTGTAGACACAAGCATATACAATGAACTGTACAAGGATAACTTCATCTCCAGAGAATTACCTTTGCAGCCTCACCCTGATGGTACATATGGAGTACAGAGCAACATTCTTTGGGAGAAGATCTTATTTTCTAGTATAATTTCACTCCTGTACTCCCTACAGATGACAAAGAAGTCACCTACTTTCACAGGATATGACATCAGCATCACAAATATGAGTACCATATCATTGAGGATTTTTCTTTCAATGGGCTTGTATAACCATTTAAAAATTCTATTCCTGAATGTCAGTTCTCTAAGGTGGATTTCTTAAAACAGTTGAAGAATTTAGCTTTATTGTTGCCTATTCCATGGTGAAAAAGGTAAGGGGTGGAGTCTACGACCTCCATTAAGATGTTAAGGACTGAGACATTTCTTTAGACGTGGCTGGATATCTGTAGAATGTGTAATCCTACGAGAAGTAAGTTTCAGACCTAACAGCTTAGCACGTGTCTACCAACTGAGCAGATAACGTGGAAGGAGGTCAGTGCCTGGAAGAAAGTACTTTTCTACCTTAATATTTATTCATTCTCAAAACATCCCTTGAGTGTCTATGTTGCAAGGCACTGGAAACACATCATAATTTTGTAAGATTAATTTCTCCCACATGAACTATATTGAAGCAATATTGAAATTTGGCTTTGAAACATTTAAATTATCAGATGTCTCCTGTTTTTATGTGAAGACTCACTCTTAATTCTAGTCACCAAACTCACTCGCTGTCCTTAGAACTAGGGTCAGACATGCCCAGGATTGCTTTTGCTGAGGCCATCTAACAAGAGAATCATGACAGGGAGGAGCTGAATGAGGGTCTAGAGACTGTTTGGCCCAGTGTCCTCATTGGGCCAGGGACTACTTGTTACGTGACCTGCTTTGTAGCTTTGTAGATTCACCCTGATTTGAGTCTTGTCTCTGTGGGGCCATGAGATATGGATACAGGAAACAAGTGATACCAGAAGTGATCTCTCAGGAGTTACTGGAAGAATAAATAGGAATGTCTGAAAAAAGCACATAGCACATGGTCACACCAATCAATGTTCTCTGGCAAGGATATCATATTCTTGTACGATCACTATTTTTATATTTCTATCATATTATCATCAGTATGCTATTATTCTTGCTGAGGAGCAAAATAAAGCAGAGTCTAAGAAGAGAAATTCTGGAGCCATACTGTCCTGATTGTGATCCCTTCTCTGCTACTAACTGTCAAATTACTTAACCTCTCTGAGCCTTGGTTTCATCACCATTAAGACAGAGATAAAACTAGGACCTCTGTAGAGGATTATATGAGGATTAATCCAATTAAAATTATTTTAAAAAGCACTCGGAAGCATGCCTGGCATATAACAAGCACTATTTAGTGTTCGTCTCATGCTCATTCACTAGCTCAGTCATGTCTGACTCTTTGTGACCCTTCAAACTGTAGCCCGCCAGGCTCCTCTGCCCATGGGCTTCTCCAGGCAAGAACACTGCAGTGGGCTGCCATTTCCTTCTCCAGTAGTAAATAATAGCTGTGGTTGGTTATAGGTGAGGAAGCTGAAGGCTCAGCTGGGGGAGGTGACTTGGGAATGCTCAGCGATGACAACGCTGGTCCTTACAGTCTTCACTCACTTTGAAGTCTTATTAAATAACAAAAATAGAAATGCTAAAACAAAGTCAGCAGCAGTATGTATTTACATAGCACCTTTCTTTCTGCTAGTGCTTTTCTATCAAATTTACATTTCTATTTAAATTGCTTAAAAAATAAAGTTCGAAATGAAGAAAAAGCACAAAGCACTCAGGGACAGATGATTTATTAAAATATTTATTAAAATATTTTATTTTAGGAACTTCCCTGGCAGTTCAGTGGATAAGACTCCAAGTTCCCAATGCAGGTGGCACTGGTTCAATCCCTGGTCAGGCAAATAAGATCCCTCATGCCATGCAACCAAAAATAAAAATATTTTATTTTAATATGAAATATTAAAAGCACATTTATGTGCTTTTAATTAAAAGCAAAATTTAATTAAAAGCAAAATATGATTTGCTATTGTTGTTCAGTCACTAAGTCATGTCCAACTCTTTGCAACCCCATGGACTGCAGCACACCAGGCTCCCCTGTCCTTCACTATCTCCTGAAGTTTGCTCAAACTCATGTCCATTGAGTCGATGATGCCATCCAATCATCTGATCTTCTGCTGCCCTATTCTCCTCCTCCCCTGGATCTTTCCCAGCATCAGGGTCTTTTCCAATGGTTGGCTCTTCGCATTAGGTGGCCAAAGTATTGTAGCTTCAGCTGTAGCATCAGTCCTTCCAATGAATATTCAGGATTAATTTTCTTTAGGATTGACTGGTTTGATCTCCAAGGGACTCTCAAGAGTCTTCTCTAGCTCCACAATTTGAAAACATGAATTCTTCGGCACTCAATCATCTTTATGGTCCACCTCTCACATCCGTACATGACTACTGGAAAAACCATAGCTTTGACTATGGTTTGTCAGCAAACCATAGATTTGACAGATTTGTCAACAAATAAGATTTATTGTCTACTAAAGAAAGGCAATAGATGGATCTCACCTTGCTCTGTTCTGAGTCTGCTTCCATCATCATGCCCATTGTTTTTTCCAAAAGCCTGGCAGTCACTTCCCAAGGCCCACAGAACAAAGTCTGAAGTCTTTAGCATGACACTCAAGTCCCCCATGGTCTGGGACCATGCTAACTTCCCAGTATTCCCTACCCCATCTCGGGACAGCTCCCATGCATTCATCAAACTAGTCACATTTCCTCAAACTCCTCCCTCATCTTCCAACACCCCTGCCTTTTCTCTGGGTGCCTCAGCCCACTTCCTGCCTGAGCAGTTCTGCTTCCTACCCACTGCTTGCGTGCCAATCAGGATCCCATGATTCCCTTCGAAACAGCCCAAATGTTGTTTTGTTGAGAACTTTTCCTCGAACTCTCATTCACATACCAGCGTGTCTTCCTTTTTGTGCCCGTGTGCTTTGCTTATACAAAAAGTAGCACACACTTCACCAGCTTCCTCCTGTTGAAGATTCACAATCCGTTTCACTCAGAAGGTCCCAGAAGCATTTGCCCTGTGATTAGAATCCCTCTAAGACTCCTGGAACAAAGGTTACATGATACTACATCCAGGAGACACACTATAATGCACTTCACTGTTTCCTTGAACACTTAGTTTTCCTTTATTTTCACTATTATACTCAATGTGGCAATAACAATATAATGAATTGTTTATGACTTTTGCAAATTGCTAGATACTGAGAATTAATTTTGTGAGCTTTTTGTTGTGTTTGCAATGAGTCATTATTCATTGGTGTCTCACCTTTCATGGTGGTCATTTATTTGATGGACTTGTTTTGCCAAAAGATAATACTTCATAAAGTAATCGTTCTCTCATTGCCTCAAACTACTCCTTCTCTCTCACACACACCCAGAAAGCTGTTGTTTTGATCTTTTTTTATTTGTGTACTTTATAGTGGAATTGTGAAATCTAATAAAAATATTTGTGATATGTTTTGAAATGGTATTAAAAATTATATTAAAATAGCATTAATCTTTTTGATGTAGCAAAACATTTTAATTCTTTTCCTTTTGTTTTTTTTCTTTAGTTCATTTCATTTTTTAGCTAAAGAAAAGAACCATATGTCTTCCAATGTTTTTTCTCATTGGCTTCCCAAGTGAAATTTTTCTTGAAAAATAGGTCAAATGGATAGAGGGAAAAAGTTTGTCTTTGCACTTGAGAAAATTGTACCACTATTTTCTTAAAACACTAAAATTTCCAAGTTATCTTTCTTAATATTTACTCAGCAATTTTTTTTACTACTCCCACTTAATTGTAGCTTACAAAGTATATAATACAAAATGGAAAATATCTGCTTTTTGAGTCATTTATTTATAGTCTTATTGCTTTTATTGAATCTTTTGAATCTAGGCCACACAATAGTTTTGTAGAGAAATCAGTTTGCATTTCTTGAGAAAAATGCTTTGTTAAAACCTATTCAAGTGTGTTTTCAGAAATTAAATACTTGAAAAGTAAAAATAGGGTTGTTGTTTTTTTTTTCTAAAAATGTAATCTATGCCAGAAGCCAATCTGCAAAGGATCCAGAAAAGTGTAGACTGTTGGTAAATATTCCAGTGACATTTAGATTAAACAAGTTACCAGAAAGAGGAAGGTAACATTGAAACAGTACTTAGGTAGGAGGAAAAAGGAAGAATAGCAGCTAGTTTCTAAAAAACATCTAATAAGAAAAAAAAGTATCAAAAAGTCAAAGACACAGAAAAACAGAAAGTCAAGAAACTTAAACCAAAACAGATATTTTCTGTAATTGTTATACATCAAAAATTCTTAAGGTTTCTCTCATTAAAGTCAAGAAAAAAAGTTTTTAAAAATCTTTAATGGAAAAAAAAGTGTGAATAAATAGTTCATTATCCAGATACACTAACTGGAATGTTTGAAGCTTCATCTAAGCTAAAAATGATACACAGGAAGCTAAATTTATTCAATCCTTGTGGGAAAACACATCTAGACTAACCAGTATTTACAGAATGTAACCATTAGTGGAACAGGTACTTTACTGTATCATAGTTCCTTTATTTCTTTGTATCAAATTCCAACTTGGATTTTATCTTTTTAAAATATAATAAATTAGTATAAATATAGCTATTTAAAATAACTATAATTATTTAAATATAGTTTAACTAAAATATAGTCATCTTAACAAAATACTATTTTAAAGACCATCAGCCACAATTAAAAAGTCATGCTACAATTTTGACTCAACTGATTATGCATGCCTAAAAAAGTCTGTCTATTAGAACTGAATACTTAACCTGGCAGAATCAGCCATACCATGCTACTTCGCTACATTGCCAGCTCAGGAGGAAATAAATACAACACTGTATTGTTGGATTGTTGGCCATGACTTTTTGAATCAAAGAAGAAATGGCAGATATTAAAAATTCCATAAATTACTTGCTCCAGTGGGCCTTATTTGTGATCTATCTTCATAACAACAACAACAAAAAAAATCAGCTTCTTAAGGAACATGTGTGTGTGTACATCTGCTGTAAGATCCATCCTAGTCAGAGAGGAATATAACCAACTCCAGGTTTCCAATCAGGAGACTGAAGAAGTCAAGTCGATACCATCAGATGCTAATTTGGTAGCCACACAAATAGAAACTCTAGTGACCATATTCTCTTAGACATATGTCACATGATGCCAACTTGGCACTGCCGATACTATTATGCTTATTTACTTGATCTGAAATGGGCTGATTTTACTGGACCACGTTTCTTCATAGATGCTGAATTCCCAACAAAGTGAAGAACCCTTCTGTTTACCACTGAAGTTATCATCATTCTGTTTATCATAATGAAGTCAATGGGAGCTCTGCGCACTCAAGGTAAGAAGCAGCCAGCAAAATCAAGCCCTGAATGCTAGAAATCTGGAGAGAGGCCAAGGATGAACTGGCATGAAAACAGCATTGCCATCTTGCCTTTACAGCTGGTCTTTGGAAACGAAACGGGAGAATATCAGAGAATGCGATGCAGAAATGGTACCTCTGCATGGCATTCAGGCTCTGGGCAAGCAGATGACAGAAGCTGTGTTGTCCGCAGTCTGCTGCTGGATCCAGGGGACCACTTTCATCAGTGGTTTATGAAATTAATTAATCAAAGGAAAAATTAAAGTGGAGCAAAGCTAATCTTTGGACTTAAAAACGTGCGTCTCGTTAAAAAAAACAGTTCAATAATTCAAAAGGAAACAGTGGCTGAAGAGATGATCTTAGCCACATTACATCATGATGTCCCCTCCACCTCACCCACACCTACCACAAACACTCATTTTCTGAAGGGCAAGATTGTCTCAAGGTCTTATCAGCACTAACTGTATTACCGAAGCACAGAGAATACAATCAGATCTCTCTCCTTCATAATGTAGATGTTGTCTTTTTAAAGCAAGCTTGATTATATTCTGAATAGGTCAGTCTGTGTGCCTGACATTTCTCCTCAGTTTCCTGTGACCTTTTAATAAGAATGACTTGGTTTTGCACTGCACAAAATGGAACTGCCCCTTTTCAATCAGTGAATATGAGAAGCACGGTTTGAACAGATCACATTTTCTGTACCAAGTTATTACTCATATGACAACAAAGTAAATGAAACCCTATCTTTCTTTAAAAACATGTGTCCTATTTGGCTTCAGTTTTTACCTTCTTCTGCTGCTCATTCACATACATTTGTAAATATTTAAACAAATGTGCAGTCACATTTGCTCAGGGAAAGTAACAAATTAATAAAGTCTCTGTTGAGCAAATCTGACTTTTATAATGTATGCTTAAACAGATGTCAACTTTGAATAGCACTGCAAAGAATTATTAACACGGTCCTTCCATGGTTAGAAAGAGACAATTATCAACAGTAATCCAATTTCTAAAATTTCAGGAATGTTCTTCTTTATTAAGTTCCAGTAACAGAAGATGCAACCAGACAGATCATCTGTGCCTAGATGAACATGAGACTGGTTGCCACCCCAGCTTGAAAAACTGTAACTGCAACACCCTGGGGGCCAGCCTCCTGATCTCCTAGAATACCGATCATTCTGTGAAGCCCACAGTAGGAACCCATTATATGCAATTTGGGGACGTGGGATCAGATTCTCTGCTGAATAAACATGTTATAAGGCATGGCTCTAAGCTTTATTCACACAGCTGAACTGGATTTCCTGATGCAGAAATTACTGGGGACAATTTAGCCGAAGATAAAGCAAAGATGGTAACTAATCTGTGTAATGTGAGCAGGGACTGCCCACCATAAATGGTACCATCAAAGTGAGCAGCAAGGATGTATTCAATGCTCATGGTGGCAAGACACAGGTAAGGCACTGGATTCTGTTCTTGAAGATTTTACAGGGATAATCCTGTTCCCTGTGGGGGGATGGAGGAGAAGCAGATGAACAGCAAAGTAAAGACATTCATTAGCTTATAATTGCAAATTGAGATACATGATGTAAAGAACATCAAGAATGGGCTAGTAGGGAAAAATGATCTAAATCAGGAGTTAGCACATTCTTTTAAGAAAAAAGATAGTAAATACTTTGGGCTTTGCAGATGACATTTGATCTCTGCCACATATTTTTATAACCTTTTAAAAACATAAAAATTAATCTTTCTTTGTTTAAGGGTCTTACAGAAGCACCACAAAAGCCAACCAGCCCATGGGCCATAGCTTGCCAAAAGAAGACAGTGGCAGCTGGAGAAGGATTCTGTAGAAAGGCTCAAGGAGGAAAACCAAGGTCAGGTTAGGTGAAGTGACAGAGAGAGAGGCTGGGGAGGTGTGCTGGGCCCTGCGGTCACAGTGAGAAGTTTAAAGGTTATTGTAAAGGCAGTAGGAAGTCACCAAAGAATTTTGAGCAGGGGAGATGACACGATCCAATTTACATTTTTAAAGAGCCCTTTGCTCCCCATGCAGAAACTCAGCATCAGTTTTGTGGCAGGGTGGTCCCCCAGAGTCTGTGAAGAAGGAACAGGGCAGGCGAAAGGGAACAAGTGGGGAGAATGGGGCAGTGGGGCTGAGAAAGATGGACAGGTGAGCTAACATTCCTTGATCTCCACCCCTCCTCCACTTCGGGGATCGGAGGGCCCCTTGCACAGAGGTGAAAAGCATGTCTCATCTGGGTGCTTCTAAGGCTCTGCTGGTTGAGCTACTGCTCTAGGACGTCATTTCTTATTCTTTCAGCTTCCAAGAACTCGATTTTGAATGAAAAAATATTCATTTTTTAATTATTTTTTGTCTGCTTATTTTAATGTGGTTGGTTCAATCAACCTTATTTTGAAAAGTAGGAATATGTCTGTTTAGGGGAAACCAGCATGAGTATGTCAGTCCAAATGAATGAGAATGAAAGATTTAGGAGCTAATTGGCTGCCTTCTTTCCCCCATCCTTTCCTCTCTTCTATAAAGGAGCATAAACTTGATTAGACCTGCCTGGACAGAGGAAGCAGAAATGAAGTGTCTGCCGTGTCCAGGATGTGACTCACCATTTCCACCCTCCTGCTCCCTGCCTTGCCTGGAGGACTTCTTAGCACACTTCTGCCAAAGTCACCCCTCCTATAACATCAAGCTCAGGACTCACCTTTTCCATGAGGCCTCCCCAGAAGACAAAAAAGACTCACCTGCTTTAACCTGTGACAACAGACATGCACACCTGTGTTTTGAAATTTGGTCATGGATTCAGCCTCTCTTCCTGGCTTCGGGTTCTTGTTCTTCCTTTCCTGTCCCTACTTTTAGCCAGGGGCACTCACGTATCTTAGCATGATGTTTATTCTATATAGTTTCCCCTGAAAGGACTGCCTGGTTTGATACTAAGGAAAGTATTGGGTATGAGAGCAGCCTTGTGAACAGACCTCCTAAGTTGATTGGGCTTCCCTGGTGGCTCAGTGGTAAAGAATCTGCCTACCAATGCAGAAGACACAAGTTTGATCCCTGAATCAGGAAAATCCCCTGGAGGAGGAAATGGCATCCCACTCCAGTATTCTTGCCTGGAAAAATCCCATGGACAGAGGAACCTGGCAGGCTACAGTTCATGAGGTCGGAAAAGAGTCAAATATGGCTTAGCGACTCAACAATAAACAGCAACAACTAAGTTGATAATGACTCAAATATCGCAAAGGGAGAGTCTTTCCTATTATGGCTCCTACTCACCTCTCCAGGACTTAGGAAAGTCCCACTACTTCATTAGTTTAAATCAGCAATGTTCAAAGTGTCTCATATAGAATACTATTCTCCTTAAAGGGCTCTAGAAAAAGGAACAGTGAGATGTGGTCAAACACATCTGGAGCACTCTGCACACGAACTTTCCCCCTTGGAAACTCATAAAGCAGGCTAGCACATTAAAGACTAGGACCCTGCTGAACTTCATTTCACCAATGGTTTCCACAACTCTTTAATCACAAGACCTACTACTTATAGGCAACATGCTAGATCCTCAAAACACTTTGGCACATGCAGAAATCAGGCTGCCCTCAACAGGCCTGGGATGATGTTGTGGCCCCATGGACTGTAGCCCACCAAGCTCCTCTGTCCCTGGGATTTCAAAGGCAAGAGTACTGGAGTGGGTTGCTGTTTCCTCCTCTAGCGGATCTTCCCAACCCAGAGATTGAACCGAGTTCTCTCGCATAGAAGGCAGATCCTTTACTGTCTGAGCCACCAGAGAAGGCCCCGACTGGGTGTTGTGACTCGAGTCAAATAGCTCCTTGAATTTTGAGTTGGACTGAGAGGAAGAAAACAGTGAGTCCTACTCTGAACCATTTCCTGGGAAGGACAAGCAGGTCATACGGTGATGTGTGGCCCTGTGAGTAGACAGGTAACACCAACTCCACAGAAGGATATCTGGTCATTCGAGAGTAAGCAAATGGCCATGTCTGCATGAGCCCCAGTGCTAAACTGCAAGGTATTGTTGAAAAGAGTGATTGGATTGCGGATCAAAACAATTAACTCATTTGGGTTTAACATATACACAACCACTAAATATAAAACAGATAACAAGGACCTACCTATAGCACAGGAAATATACTCAATATCTTTTAATTTCATATAGATAAAGGCTCTGGAAAACTATATATATATATATATATGTATAAAACAATAAATATAATATACATAGAAAACATCTTATACATGTATATATATATGTCTATATATATATATAGTTTCAGTACACTATATAGATAGTTTCAGTACACCTGAAACTAACACAACACTTTAAACCAACTATACTTCGATTAAAAAATAAAAAGCTTAATTCATGGCAGGGGGTGGTTTCTTAGAACGGAAATCACAGGCTTTTTGGCTCAAACAGGAATGAATTAAAATCCAGCTATACAGCATGTCCTTTAAGTCTTGTTTTTTTGTGACATAAGATGAATAATATTAATATAGGATTTATAAAATGAATTTTATTCATTTATAAAATGAATAATTTATAAAAATTATAAAATGAACTAATTTTCTTAAAATAACTAATATACTATTTAACAAGTAGGAGAAACTACATAATAATCTCTGACAGAGAGTTTAGGAAGTGTCTTCATGGACCATCCCTAGATTTAGCCAAATTTATCACTTTTCATCTCAGATTAAATTTTCTCCTAGTGCAAATTTAAATGAAGTATTGATTTCCCTTGTCCTTATCTAAAGGTACATTTATCCCAAACATCTAATTTTTGTAACAGCAGAAAAATATCTAACTGTGTGTAAATCTTTAAAATTAATGACAATTTCTGGTGGAATTTTAAAAGATGAAGCTCTGACCCAAAGACACATAGATAGTTATTGGCTTACTTTCAAAATATTTGTGCATTTCATAAATATAAAGCTTTTAAACTAGACATAGCTCCTATTTCATTTAGTTTTGTTTCTGTATATTTATTTCATCAGTAGGAAAGAGATGATACTTTTTATATAAAGTTAGACTTAAGATAGAAAGTGACTCAGTTTGGGCAATGAAGAGATGAAGTGCCTGGTGGATAGTCATCAGAAATCTGCAGCTGCCCAAAATACTCTTAAAAATCAGCTGTGCTTACAGTCTCTGACGGTGAAATGTTTTTGGCCCAGATAACATAGTATTTGCTACACAAAAGCAAATCAAAACACATCTCCCATGTAAACGCCACTAAGGAAGGCATATTATATGGAGGTGTTTTGTTCATATGTCTAGCTACAGGCATTTTAAGTTGAAAAGAATCTCATTATCTCAGGCCTACCATATGTACATGTGTATATAAGTAAAAGGAAAACAAACTCAAAATACAGCCTCTGCTGGTAGGAATGCAAGGGCCAATCTCAGCCCTTTAACCAAAGTATTGCATATTAACTTTAATACTTCAGATACACATCTCCAAACACAGACCCTCAAGTCAAGAGGTGTGTGTGTGTGTGTGTGTGTGTGTGTGTGTGTGTGTTCTCAGTCCTGTCTGACTTTTTGCTACTCCAAGGACTGTAGGCCACCAGGTTCCTCTGTCCATTGAATTTTCCAGACAAGAATACTGGAGTGGAGATAACTTAAATGATTATACTTAAAAATAATTAATAATTAAGTAAAGAAATCTCAAAACAGAGTTACAAAACTTGTAGTTTAGTTTAAACGTTTGTATTTAACAAATTAACACTTTAACATAAAAATGCAATGCAGTATAAATATGCTTTCCACAGGATAGTCATAATATTAAGAATCTATCATAGGGCTTCCCTGATAACTCAGTTGGTAAAGGATCTGCCTGCAATGCAGGAGACTCTGGTTCGATTCCTGGGTCAGGAAGATCCTCTGGAGACGGGATAGGCTACCCATGCCAGTATTCTGGGACTTCCCTGTGGCTCAGCTGGTAAAGAATTGGCCTGCACTGTGGGAGACCTGGGTTCAATCCCTGGGTTGGGAAGATCTCCTGGAAAAGTTAAGAATCTATCATAACTTACAAAGAGTGTGGTCTAGTAGTGAGAGAGCAAAAGAGCTCCATGGTTAGCACTTTTTTCATTTCTGTCATAGCTTTTCTGTGGTAATGTGTTTAACATCACTTGGAAATAACATCAGATACATAAATTTAAGACCTTAGTGAATATGAAGGCCAGGTGAATGTCCCTTATAGTGACCTATAGGCCAGGCTTTCAGCAAAACTGTTTTGTGTTTTTATCATGACCTAAAGAAGAGACATAATTATGCACTTCAAATTTCACAGTTGGAATTAATATTAGATATTATCTAATTCAACGTGATTTAATGACAGATGGGAAAACTAAGGCTCAGAAAGACTAAATGACTAAATGTAAACACAGAACTAATGAGTCTAATAAGACCAAAATCTATATTCTTTGAGCATATTTCCAAAATATTTTTCTTATATCTAATTTTAAAACACAAACTGAGAACCTGGAACTATTTCAGCATTATGAAGGAAATGAAAAAAAATCTCAATTTGATAATTTAATAAAGTTACAAAAGAAATGAATA
Organism: Cervus canadensis; assembly: GCF_019320065.1. Classification (NCBI taxonomy): domain Eukaryota; kingdom Metazoa; phylum Chordata; class Mammalia; order Artiodactyla; family Cervidae; genus Cervus; species Cervus canadensis. The sequence continues at coordinate 24,279,124 of NC_057397.1, read as the reverse complement.
TTTAATATTTAAATATAGAATAAGCTACAGACTCACATTTAATCATGAACAACTATTTATGTGTTATTCTAATCAAAGAAACTAAATAAGCAAATGTAATACAGTGAGATAAAAAGATAGATCAAAACTTTCTAGTAAAGGCACAAAAGTAGTACCAAAAAAAGTATAACAATATTTAACCTTGGGAGAGGGCCTGGTCATATATTAAGCCAATGAAAAAAAAATTTACTTTGCATTTTATTATTTCTGTTCTCTTTGGATTTTATAAACATGTGCTTTTCCTAATTTTATTTCATCAAAAAGAGCCAAGCTATATTATCATATAAGAAACTTGCATGCACTTGTGCTCAGTCATGTCCGACTCTTCGATTCCATGAACTGTAGCCCACCAGGCTCCTCTGTCCATGAGATTTCCCAGGCAAGAATACTGGAGTGGGTTGCCAATTCCTCCTCCAGGAGATCTTCCTGACTCAGGGACTGAACCCGCATCTCCTGCACTGGCAGGCAGGTTCTTTACCACTGAGCCACCAGGGAAGCCACCTACCAAGACAGTCAGCTGGAAATGTAAGCATGGTGTTCAGAGAAGCAGTCCTGGCTGCACAGGTGAAGTTGACACTTAGAGCCATGAGACCTGATGAGCTCACACAGTGAACTGAGAGTGAGCCCAGAGGTGTCCTGATGTGTAAGCGCTGCAAAGATGAAGAACAAATACTAAAGAGATTGGGAAGAAGAAGCTGGAAGGGTGGGAGGAGACCAGAGAGTGGTGTCCTGGGATTCAAATGAGAACAGTTTCAAGACGGAAGTAATTTACAGATGTGCCAAATCCTGCCTGAGGACCAGTTACTGGATTTGGAACCAGGGATTTCATTTGTGACCCAAACCCCAGCAGTTCAGGCTACAGTGTAAAGATGACGGGATTGGGCTGCGAAGAGAATGGGAGGAAAGAATTTAGAAACAGAAAGGACAACTCTTGAGGACATTTTCGGTAAAGAAAAGCAGAAAAAGAGGTCAGTAGATAAACAGGGGATATGAAATAAAGGGAGAATTGGAAATAAATCAAAGTTTTTACCTTTGATGGAATGATGACAAGAGGGTTTTTTTTTTTAACCCTTACTTGCTTTTGTCTATATTTTCCATGTCCCTAGAATGGGAGTATATGGTTCTTTTATAACCAGAAAACAAATGAAATATTTAAAAGAAGAAAAATATATAATTTCTCCTCCTTCTTACGCATCATACTCCCCCTACATCATACTCCCCCCTATCTGTTAGCAAGATAGAGAATTATTGAAATACAAGTGTTTTTTTTTTTTTAATATCCCAGGCCACCCCAGCAAGAGACAAGCTATAGAGCTTCTACAACTGCATCAAAATTCAGGCGCCTTGGCTCAGCCTCCTGTGCCCCAGGCTATTACCAGAGGTGTGACTGCCACCCAAGAAGCACTTTCAGAGACTGGGAAGCCTTTCATGTTAGTTTCCACCTGTTTGTTACTGTTCAGATTGTTTATGATCATTTTGGATTAGAATTGGCTTTAACACCAAGTAACCTTGAATGAATATTCATTGCAAAGACTGAGGCTGAAGTTGAAGCTCCAATACTTTGGCCACCTGATGTGAAGGGCCGATTCATTGGAAAAGACCCTGATGCTGGGAAAGATTGAAGGCAGGAGGAGAAGGGGACGACAGAGGATGAGATGGTTGGATGGCATCACCAACTCAATGGACATGAATTTGAGCAAACTCCGGGAGATAGTGAAAGACAGAGAAGCCTGGCATGCTGCAGGCCATGGGGTCGCAGAGTCAGACATGACTTTGTGACTGAACAACAACAGTTTTGTTTCTTTTTCCATGTGTTAAGACGCTATGGAGGTGGGAGGGAAGTTCAAGAGGAAGGGGACGTATGTAAACCTATGGCTGATTCATGTTGATGTATAGCAGAAACCAACGCTATATTGTAAAGCAATTATCCACCAATTAAAAATAAATAAATTTTAAAAAATTAAAAAGAAGCTATGGAAGTAAAGAAAACAATCCCATTTACAGTTGCATCAAAAGGAATGAAATACTTAAGAACAAATTTAACCAAGGAGGTGAAAAACATCAACACTGAAAACTTACAAGATATTAATGAAAGAAATTGAAGAAGACACAAATAGATGGAAAGATATTTCATGCTCATGGGTCTGGGAAGATCCAACATGCCTCAGAGCAACTAAGCCTAACAGCCACAACTACTGAAGCCTGTGTGCCCTAGAGCCTGTGCTCCTCGACAAGAGAAGCCATCGCAATGAGAAGCCAGGGCGCCATGACAAGAGAGTAGCTCCTGCTCACTCCAACTAGAGGAAAGCCCACACAGCAACGAAGACCCAGCAGAGCATAAATAAATAAACAAAACTATTTTTAAAAATAAAGGAAACAAAACATTTGATAATTCAGATATCCATATGACATGTCACCAAAGTTGGATAAAGAAGAAAGAAAAAGAAACAAAACCAATGCGTGTTGCTATTTATTTATAGTTCTTGTAACAAAAATTAGGATAGACCAAAAATGTTGCATCCTTAAGTAAATTATTGAACTACTCCTATTTTTACTTTTCTATGCTTTTCATTTTGCTCCTGTTTAGTACAGATTATTAAAAACTATAAGCTATTCCTATTGTGTGACCAATAATAGTGAAGCCTACTAAGACACTCCCTACATTTCTACTTTTTCCATTTGACCTCAAAAATCTATACCCTGTCTACTCAGATTAAGCTATCTGGTTGTGCTTACAACAGTTGATTGCCATGTTTACTATTACCATTAACATTTGTGAATCTGTGAACTTATGTCCACTGTTTTACATCGCCCGAGGTAAGCTATTTTTGACCATGCTGCTCCTTCTGAAGTTGCTCTGAGTCACATTCACAGCTTCTCCAGTTCCCAGCTTCCATGGAAGGTCCTGCCTGCACCATGTCATCTGTGAAATGCCAAGAGAACTATCTAATCAATTCATGTAAATTGTTATTATTAATGAAAATATTTTCCCTATAGACTTGCACATTGTCTAAAATCCTTACCACTGTGTCTTTTTATAAGGTCTGTCATTTGAAACATTCTCTCAATGACTTCACCTGTTAAGCTCAGTGTTAATTAGCACAGCCTAGGACAAGCAGGATTCAAGCAAAGGATGAATAAACTTTAATGGAGATACAAAAAGGAAAGCAAAAAAAGCACACCAGTCCCAAGAATACAGCTCATGGTTGGTCAACACACATCCTGACCCTGCTGTGAACTGGGTACTCTTGGGCAATGGGAATCATGTGCTGAAAAAAAGGAACTAATTTCTGATCTCATGACACTGCTGAAAATAATTGGAAGGTCATCAGGGGAAGGTTCAGAGAGAAATAAAGGCAACTTGCTTGTCTTCTAATCAATTTCCTGAAAATCTCTAATCAAGTTTTCCAGTAACCTTGATCTGTTTAAGACAACAGTGAAAACTTTCCATCTATCAGTTGCCTAAGAATGACATTGCTGTATGCTTAGTTGCTCAGTCATGTCCAACCCTTGGCAAACCCCGAAGACTGTAGCCCACCAGGATCCTCTGTCCATGAGGTTTGTCAAGCAACAACACTGGAGTGGGCTGCCATTTCCTACTTCAGGGAATCTTCCCGACCCAGGGATCGAACCAGGATCTCCTACGTTTCCTGCGTTGGCAGGCAGATTCTTTACCACTGAGTCATCTGGGACGCTCTCAACAATGACATTGTCCCTCCTGATAAGTAGAAAAAATTATTCCTATGCCTGAAATATTATTTTCATTAATGAACTATTTGTATTAGTACAATAACATGGACTATAATGCAATGATGCATCATGTAGAGAAACAAAATCTTGACTGTATCTCTCCCATGGAGGAATAATGGCATTCCATTGATTGTGCCTGGAAAGAATCAAGTGCTCCGTGTTCTAAATGGTTTTGAGCTTATATAGTAATTTACGGGAAACTAATGTTGTATACTCAGGTTAGAGCTGAGAGCTAATTCTGTAATACTGAAGTGTTTTTTAAGATATCAGTGAGGTTGACTCATTTTAAGATAAACCACAAGCCAGTAGAGCTAATGTTGCTTGGAAGGAAATGATTTCCAGCATCACATTAAAGCTGCTGCTGCTGAGACCAATTTAGGAAATTTTGAAAAAGCAGGTACTACTTGCCAGTTCTTCAGCTCATTTTCCTTAGTTTTAAATCCTGACTAAGTACTCAGAGGAAAAGACACCACTAGACGGAGGTCATAGAGTTGGGAGCTGGAAAGTGGATCGACAGACTGCCCTATCTCTCACTTTTCCCATTGCATCATTTTCCCTGTTATGGCAGATCAAAAACTGCAAGTGACTGCAATCACAGAGGGGCCCTCTGTCCCTGGCCTGAGAATACTGATTTCTCCCTTCTTTATCTGATGTCATTCTGATCATAAACAGAGGGAAAATAGAAGTAAGAAGAAAGAGAGACAACAAAGACTACATTAAACAGAAGCACCCAAGGCTACATTGCCCAACCAAAAGTAAACACACACACAAGAAATCAAATGTATGGAGACTTCTTTTTAAATCATGTCATTTCAAGTGGGGAGAAATAGGATGCATTATTTTAAATATTTTTAAGTTATAAGTCAAAAACTTCAAGTAAATCAACTTTGAGATTTGCCTCTTGCCGATGATTCTAGCCTGGAAAATACAAATTGGTTTGTGTCTTAATTGCCTTCTTGTTATTGTTTAGTTGCTAATTTGTGTCTGACTTTTTGAGATCCCATGGATGGTAGCCTTCCAGGTTCCTCTGTCCATAGGATTTTCCAGGCAAGAATACTGGAGTGGGTTGCCATTTCCTTCTCCAGGGATCTTCTTGGCCCAGGGATCAAACTCAAGTCTCCTGCATTGGCAGGTGGATTATTTACCACTGAACCACCAGGGAAGCCAATTGCCTTCCTATGATGGAGTAATTCCTTAGAGTACTGATGTCAGGCAGGCTCCCACTTACCTAAAGAACTCTTCACCTTCTCTTTTTTTTTCTTTTTGACGGATCAATGCTTGTTTTATGAAACAATTTCAGCCAGCATCTGGTAGGCTACATTTGACACAAGAACCTAATTTTAATAAAGCCTGATTTCAACAAAATTGAATCTGAAGGTTTGCTCAGTATCCATTAGTGCATTTACTCACCCTGTTTTTTTTCACCATCTTTTAAGACTTACCTCCTATTTAATTTCTTGGGCAGTCCTCCCTTCACTTGACTCCTGAACCCTTGAGCACTTTGTGATATGTATTACCTATCATGGACTACATTGGTAGTTCTTGGTGCTTTTGTCTCCCCAACTTTACTGACATCTCTTTAAGGATAGAGTACCTCACTTCTGTGTCATCCATAATCAGTACCATAATCCCTTGCATGATCATCATTATCTTTATAATAATGAAATAATGCAAAGTGCTTTCAAGAATAAGATCAACTCACCCTGGGAACAATCCTGCAAGGAAACTGATAGAGAAGTTAAGCAATTCACTCAGGGTTAAATATTAGCAAATAACAATTATCAGCTCATGTATTCAACTGTTAACCTTCAATTAGCAATTCCTAATCATTACCCCATCACAGCACACCTGTTTGGATGGCACTCTGGAGAAAAGGCAGCTGGTGACTGGGAGTAACTGGCTGAGACTGATGGAAACCCATGCATTGGGTTGACCAAAGAGTTTGGGTTTTTTTTGTACCATCTCATGGAAAAACCCAAAAGAATTTTTTGGCCAACTCATTATCAGTACACCTGTGACCCACTGGGGGCACATCAGCACATCATGGCCACTGTATCAGTTCTTGGCAGTTCAGGCATAAGTAGCGATAGAAATTGTAAAGTGAGTATTTGAGCTTAGTTGCTCAGTCGTGTCTGACTCTTTGTGACCCCATGTAGCCCGCCAGGCTCCTCTGTCCATGGGGATTCTCCAGGCAAGAATACTGGAGTGGGTTGTCATGCTCTCCTCCAGGGGATCTTCCCAACCCAGGGATTGCACCCAGGTTTCCCAGATTGCAGGAAGATCTGTTTAAAATCTGAGCTATGAGGGAAGCCCAATGTGAGTACTTAGATTACATTTACTAATCTACTAGAAGGCGGGAATCGGAGAAGGCAATGGCAACCCACTCCAGTACTCTTGCCTGGGAAATCCCATGGATGGAGGAGCCTGGTAGGCTGCAGTCTATGGGTTCATGAAGAGTCGGACCCCACTGAGTGACTTCATTTTCACTTTTCACTTTCATGCATTGGAGAAGGAAATGGCAACCCACTCCAGTGTTCTTGCCTGGAGAATCCCAGGGACGGCGGAGCCTGGTGGGCTGCCGTCTATGGGGTCACACAGAGTCGGACATGACTGAAGCAACTTAGCAGCAGCAGAAGGCGGGAATGGCAGGAAGTCAGCAAATTAAGGCTGGGAAAGAGAAGCCATCACAACTGAGAAAGTGACAATGGACATGGGAAATGTACCGACTGAATCAGGATCATATCACCCAGTGGATATAAAGAATGCGTTCTCTAGAAGGCAAGGGGGTTTGGAGCAAGTCAAAGAGAAAACAGATCAACGGCACAGCCAGTGTTGACCATAGCCAAGTTTGAGTAGAAGTTTCTGGAAACAAGATGTAAAATCAGTTTTTAAAGGATCATCAAGACAGATGATGAAGGTGCCCTAGATGGTTATTGGAAATGAGATAGAAAACTTAAAGTCATTGAGATTTTAATTTTTTTTAAAAAAGTCCTTACTTATATGTGGGAAGTAAATCATAGATTCCAATGAACAAATGATTAGATTCTCACCTTTTGTGTGAAAATATTCTCCAAATGTCTCCAAGGGTTGTGACAGCTTAGTCTGCCTGGCAACAACCAAAATTTACCCGTCTATTTACAGCTTCCCCATTCTGTTTTGATGAAAATATGTTTGTTTCCTACTGAAGAAAAGCTGCATTTTCTTTCCAATGATAAAGAGTCTTAGTTCATGGCAATCTGTGAAATGCATTAGGTGAAATGAGATTTTTTTTCCTGCTTTTTCTCGCCTTTTATGAAAAAATTCAATAGCTTCACATTATACGTGAACATTTTCTCACAACTTTCCTATTTAGAAGCTATTATAAAATAGTCAAATGGGAAGTAAATGTTCTCTTTATTTCACAAACCACTTACAGGAAAGCAAAAATGTACAGATAACAGATTTGAGAACGTGTGAGAAGAAATGCAGGGGATGCCAAGAACTGAAGCAGAATTAGTAATGAAGAGTCGCATCAAGATTTACACTATTGCATTTAATTCCATTTAAAATGTGGTCTCTAAGTTTACCTGTCTTTAGACGATCTTTATCTAGAGAAGTCACCTTAGTTCTTATATCTGTTGTCATCAGCAGAAAAAAAATATTGGCAGTATTTGACAACTCTGAAAGAAAAGATGTGGGGTGAAAGGTTTGGGATATTACTGGAGAGGTATCTCAAGATGAACTTCAGCCTAAAATGGAGTGTATCATTAACAGAAACTGTGATATTGTCAAAGGTATGCTGCAGATTTTACTAAGACTGATTCTTGACTACTCAATTCCATGGCCACCCTGCCTGATGAAATTTTATCAAAAGTTCATTTATTGTGTAATGAATTGAAATTTAAAATACTGTACACATCAATATCCATCCTGTGTTTTGCATAAAAATTATCTACAATTGTAGTCATAAATGCCCAATGATATGGAATTGTTACCCTATAGTATATGCATACAACACAATACAATGGCTAATAAAAAAATCACATTGCTGAATAATATCTGATAATATTAAAATGTTCACATTATATTCTTAAGTAGAAAAAGAGTAGGTTCAAACCAGAATCATTGACTTGATTCCAATTGATAAATAAAATATATGTGTGTGCCTATAACAGACAAAGATATTGAGCAGCAAAAAAATAAATCATAAAAATAGTGGTTCTCCAAGCTTGTGGGATTTGAGATGATTTTTATTATATTTTTCGTGTTTCTCATTGTTTTCCAAATGTTCTGCGGTAAATGTTTATTAATCATTCTTAATACTGAATCCAAATGGTACAATATTTAATCTGAGTTTTTAAAAACGTTTTCTGAGCTCAAGCCTGGAGCTTAAAGAAGTTTGGAAGCTGACAGCCAGAAGTGTGGTAGTTGAAGGCACAGTACAGACGAGATGGATTGCCTGGGGAACCCATATTTCAAAAACTCTACTATTAAATTACTGCATCCAATTATCCTGGGTAAGCCCCCATTAAAAATTGAATAAGGACAGCAAAGAAATGAATAATACAGTAAATGTTCAACAATTAGATATATGTCAAACTCTGTACACCCCTAATAGGAATTACATCTCCTTGAAAGACACTAATTTAGTAAAAAACGCATCAGGCTTCAGCGTCTAGCACACCCAGCTCTGAGCTCTAGCACTACACTGTACTAAGATGTGATCTGGGCAGGGCACTTAACTTTCGATCTATTTTCCCATTGCAAAAAATGTGTAGATAATCATTCTTACCTCGCTGGATGGGGATTAAATGACATAAATATTTGAAGGATTTTTTTATGGTGGTGGTGGTTTAGTCGCTAAGTCATGTACGACTCTTGAGACCCCATGGACTGTAGCCAGACAGGCTCCTCTGTTCATGAGATTTCCCAGGCAAGAATACTGGGGTGGGTTGCCATTTCCTTTTCCAGGGGATATTCCCAACCCAGGGATGGAACCCAGGTCTCCTGCATTGCAGGCAAATTCTTTACCCACTGAGCCACCAGGGAAGAACTTTTTCTATGGTAAGTACTTCAAAATCAGTAACAACCTCCTCCCTCACTGTCCTAATTGTCAGGTGTCCACAGATAATATACAAACACTGATACTGTATTATGCCAAAAAAGGAAAAATAAATAGCTTCAAAATACTAAAAAGTTATATGGATACTTGTCTCAAGATCCAATACAAAAATTCATAAAGACATGTTTCCCACAGTAGCAATTATTCAAAGAAAAATGCAAGATCGCTTTATAGAATATTTCGGATGGAAACACTACACATCTGATCATAAGAGATACAGGTGGAAGAAATTTGAGGAATTTATTTCTACATGGTTGAGTATAAATCCAATACATTTTTTTCTAAGTAAAAAAATACTTCCTACCTATGCTACCTATCTTTTCACAAGTCAGTGTGTGTGTGGTGTTGGCCAGAGGAAGGGTTTTTAAAATTTAGATGTTTGAGTTGACCACTGAAGGATCACAATATTTTCCAGCAATCTATAGTCAGGCCACACCATTATTTCTAGAAATGGTGATGCTATTGTAGGATAAAATTATTTCGACAGTAGGAAAATAATGGATGACAAATCCAGAAAGTAATTTTGCAGGTCAATCAATAATATAAAACTTAAATGGCAAATCTAATAATGGAAGGAAGACAAATCTAAGTTAAAATAATAATGCAAAAGAAGATAAGTTTTTTTTTTTAAGATTTTTCTTGATGTGGACTACTTTTAAAGACTGTATTGAATTTTCTACAATATTGCTTCTGTTCTGTGTTTGGCTCTGTTCTGTGTTTTTGGCTATGAGATATGCGGGATCTTAGCTCCCCAGCTAGGGATCAAACTTGAACTCCCAGCATTGGAAGACGAAGTCTTAACGACGACAGCCAGGAAAGTCCTGAGACATTTTTTTAAGTATTACGATGTAATAGTTGCACTTAATTTTAATTACTCCTGCAAATGGCTTAAATTCTATAAAGTATTACAAAGTGTAAAAAGTTGACAAGTTAAAATACTTATATAGGCCCATAAATATAAAAGAAATTGTGACACATTTATTAAAAATCAATCTCTAAAATATGCCAAATATTGGTAATTTACTAGTTATTTGAAATGACAGAGAATAAAATATTTTCATCTTAGATAATTACAAACATTGATAAATAGTAGGAACCAGTTAATTTATTCAATGAGAAAAATATGAATACAAACCTTAAGCTTGATAAAGATATCAAATTATCTATGTAATATAATTAAAATTAATTAATATATCAAACAGAAAAATATAGAAATGAGCATTTAAGATTCTAGAAAGTTAGAGTTAGCTTGTTTAAAATCTAAGTTTTAATATTGTTTCATGTGGTTTGGTTCAAAATGTATTTCATTCTTGTTAACAATCAATTTCTTAAAACATTTTTGTTCTGTGTTGTTTATAATAATTAAAAGTTAGGAAAAACACAAATAACTAATAGGAGAATGACTAAATAAATGATGGCAGAATGGAATACAATATGAATACAGAATGGAATACAATACCCTAACCCTATATGCAAAACAGAAAAAGAGACACAGATGTACAGAACAGAATTTTGGACTCTGTGGGAGAAGGCAAGGGTGGGATGTTTCGAAAGAACAGCATGTATATTATCTAGGGTGAAACAGATCACCAGCCCAGGCTGGATGCATGAGACAAGTGCTCGGGCCTGGTGCACTGGGAAGACCCAGAGGAATCGGGTGGAGAGGGAGGTGGGAGAGGGGATCGGGATGGGGAATACATGTAAATCCATGGCTGATTCATGTCAATGTATGACAAAAACCACTACAATATTGTAAAGTAATTAGCCTCCAACTAATAAAAATAAAATAAAATAAAAATGAGCAGAAAAAAAAAAAGAATGTATAGGTCGGTTAGTCAGGATTTGTAGTTTTCAAATAATGAGATTTTCTATTCACATACATGGTATTTCTCTTCATACAATAAAGAAATTTTTGCACCAAAAAAAAAAAAAGTTAGGAAAAACACAAATAACTAATAAGAGAATGACTAAATAAATGATGGCAGAATAGAGTACAATATGCATGTGTGGATTTGCATATAATCATTAATTATGTGCAAATTAATTATATTCATTAATCATATGCAATTAATCTTGGAGAAGTTTACCCATTGCTCTGAAAAGATAACCATGAAAACAGACCACTATATACATTTGATATTCATTCCATGTTTGTAAAAAAAAAATAATAATAATGTGACTACATGTGCACTGGAAAGAAAAATATCAGGAAAAGCATACAAGAAAATATTAACAGTGAAAGACTCTTGGTAGGTTATATCATCTTTTTTTTCTGCATTGAGGAAAAAATGAAAATCTATGAAGAGACATTTAAAACCCTATATAATTCCAAGTTTTAAGATTTTTAAAGCATTTTAAATTCAATTAATTTCAATTAATTATGTTTCTTTCCATTTAAAAGTGTTTTTAATAATTTGTCAACAATTTCTTTTAAATTTTTATTCTCAACTAAAAACATACCAAATATTTTAATTATTTCATGTGAAGCAAGTGTCATAAAAAATAAAAAATGGCTTACTGAAATTGATGCAGATTTGAACATTGACACTCAGGATAAATCCTGCTTAAAATAAGAGTGATGGGGGATATTTATTTTATGGCTAATTTTATTTTCATGGACCTTTCATTAATTGTTTATCATCAGATTACTTTCAACCAAACCCTATGTCATACCATGATCAAGAAGGTAAGTTTTATCCTAAGAATGTAAGAATGCTGCAATTTTAAGAGCGCTATCAGAATAATAGTTCTTCAAATACATACTCCAATTTTTTAAAATTTTAATGAGAATAGAATCTTTTTCTTAAAAAAGAATATCTTAAACCAAAAGTTCAACATTAAAAACTCTAAAAGCAATTTCACCAAATTTAAAATCAGCAACAAAAAATGGTACTCACTCATCACAATACCATGCATCATTAAAAAATTAGAATTCTTAATCTTGGGAAAGAAGACACAGTATATTAAATTCACTATCAGATGATATTAATGTGTATCAACAGGAGCTATAGGAATCTCTTTAAAAAACAAATACATTACTAAAGCAGAGTGTGAACACTTGGTTAGTTCTTTGGGGTTGAGTTGTAACATTCTAGTTGTACTGCAGATAGACATACAAAAATCAATATATTCTTCAATTTCTACATACTTGGCTGAAATACATGTTAGAACCCAAAAGAGCTTACTCATGGAAATAGGAAAAAATTTTTAAACATTTTAGGGATAAATTTCAGAAATATGTATGACATTACAAAGAAAGTCACACCACTTTGAAGATATATAATTTCTGCTGAATAAGAAATAATATCATTTGACAACTGTTCTTAAATAAAATTATAAAGTTAATTAAACTTCACACAAAATCCAGAAGGATCTTCATTAACACAAAGGAGAATATTTCTAAAGTTTATAAGGAAGATCCCACAGGAAATGATATTTAAGAAATTCCTAAAGGAAAAATAAATGAAAGGAAATTGGCCCATATAGGAAATATATTTCAAGACCACAATAATTCAAAGCATGAATTTTTCAATTAAAAATACATACAAAAATTTATTTGTAAGTCTGTTATTAATTCTGTGACTTGTACCAATTTTTAACCCAAAGAATATACTTTTAAATGATACCTCTAGCTTTGGTAACTTCTCCACATTTACTAATGACATTACCAATCAGTACTTATTCTACTTCAAAATACTTTACTAGGCTGATCACTGCTTCTTGTTTGCAAATAAGAGAGCTCACAGACTCCATCATAGTACTCGAGAAAATT